>NW_004524704.1:2590636-2596639 GCF_000260255.1 Octodon degus
AGGTATATGTTACCTACAGGCATATGCCACCATGCCCGGTTTTGGTGGCTGTCACAGCATGCCTGGTGTTCCAGTCCAGCATGGCATGCAATACCAGAGATTGAGCACAGGTACTTGTGCTTGCCAGGGAGTCACTTAAACCACTGAGCTATCTTCCCAGTTCCCAATCTCCATTTTTTAATGTAAGAAATCTCTTTTAAAATCCAAACTCTTTTAAAATCCAAGCAATGTAAAAAGTATGACATAAGAACTAACCTCAGACACAAACCTGGAAGGGAAAGAAAGAAAATAAACATATCTATAAAAGACATTCTTGAGGAAATCAGTAAGTTTACATTATATAATATCATGGAATACGGATTTTGACTTTTAATATGGAAGAGTGTCCTAAGCTTTCTTTTTTTTTTTTAAACAGTGTGTCCAGTCACTGTACACACCATGCCCAGGGGGCTTCCTTACTTCTGTCTTCTATCCTGACCTAAATAGCCTCCCTCCCTTCATTAGTTTATTTTCTTTCTTTTTTTTTCTGACTTAAAAGAAATAGCCTCAGTCATTCAATTTAAAATAAGACTTTCTTCTATTATGTAAATTGTAAAAGCCCAAACTTTCCCTTTTTCCCTTCTAGGTTCTGCTTCAGCTGCATTTGCAACTTGTGACAGTTCTGTTCAGTGGATGCCAAAAACTTTCTAAATTCAATATTTGTGTCTCATTTGCACCATTAATTATTTATATATGTTCTTTTACTTTCAAATATGTGCAAGGGTTTAATTATCTTTGGTAATTAATTTCTAACTTATGTTCTGTAACCAGGGAACATGCTTTGATTTTTGAGTTTGCTCAGACATGGATTGTAGAGAAGCAAAGCGTCAATCCTTGTAAATGTTTTATGTGTACTTGAAAACTATGGGCATTCCACAGTTTGGAGATTCAGGGTTTTAAATATATATCTGCACTAGCCCTGGTATGATAATTGTCTTAGGCAAATAGTAATTGCTTTACTAAGGTTTTATCTGCTTAATTTATCAAATCTGAGGGAGCAGTATTAAAAAGACGTGTTAAAATTTCCTACCATACTTGTGGATTTAACACTTTCTTGTTATAATTTGTATTATATTTCCTTATATATTGCTATTTCAGGTACATTGGAAGTACAGTGTCAAGCTTGTCGAAAACAGAGAAATTCTGGTACAGTTGAAAGGATCCCCAGCAGAATTTTTTTAGTAAGGGTCTACAGGGTCTACAGGGTTTCATTACGTAGATCAGAATTGTAGTGATCTGCCTGTGTTCAGCCTCCAAAAAGCTGGGGAGATAGCTCAGTAGAATAAGTGCTTGCTTGTCAAGCTCAGGATCCTGAGTTCAATCCCCAGTACCACAAAAAATAAATAAATAAAATTAAAAAAAAAATTGGGATCACAGGCACGTGCCACCATGCCCAGTCTCAATCACCATCTCACCATGCCCTGGGGGCAGAGCCAGCATAGCACGCCAGGGATTGAACCAAGCCACTGCGTCTGCCTAAGAAGGTGTTTTAATCTGCTTGAGCTATTTGGCCGCCCCCACCCCACCAGCAGATTTCAAAATTAAATGAAATGAGTCTTTTAGTTTATGCTTTTGTGACAGAAAAGGGACATCAGGTAAACGCTAAGAAAATTTCAAGAATGCATAGATTTCAGGTAAAAATAATGATTCATTATTTATGATGAAGGCATTATCCTAAAGCAAGAAGTGAACAACAATGGGGGACCAACAATGTCAAGTATGCAGGAAGCCCCTATATTTTGTGTTAGTCAGCTTTCCTGTCACTGGAACAAAACATTTGACACCAACAATTGAAAGGTGGAGAGGTTTAATCTGCCTTATGTCGTAAGGAGTTTCAGTTCATGGTCAGCAAGCTCCAGAGTGAAATGCCATACCAGAATGGCATGGTAGAGAGAGCTGCTTAGTTCATGATGGCTGAGGGCAGAGAAGAGAAACACTGCCAGAGAAAAATGAGCATGGAAGGACAACGTATAATACCCAAGGCCATGTGTCCACCCAACATCCATTTCCCAGGACTGCTCCCACTAGGCATTTCTTCATGCAAAGTGGACACGCCAGTGTTAATGGTGATAATGCACTCCTTTACAACTTGACATCCAAACATATCTCTTACACTGCACTGACTCACCAAATAAAGGCAACAGCCAGTTCATAATCTGCCCAATATTATACAGCTATCCTGTGTACAGTTAGACACACAGTAATTCTTTTGCCAAAGTCTCAATAGTTCCAGCACTTTTCCAAGGGCCAAAGTCATGTCATTTTTGAGACTCAAAGCAAACTCTTACCTATGAAACTTTATTTTATTTGTTTTTAAATTTTTTATTCATTTTAGTGAGAAAGAATAAAATAGCAATGAAACAGTTTCAAAACAGGTTAGTAGGGCAGTTATAATAATTGATACATTATATATTGTTGTCTTTGTAGTAATTATTCAGAGGATAAGATGCACACATGATATCTTGTGTAAAACAATATTAATACAAGCCTTACTTCTCAATGAATGAACTAAGAGAAAACAGCTCTATATCTATCCTATCATATATATACAGAGTCCTTTATATCCCCCCTTTTTGTTTTGTTTCATCAGAGATGGGTGTTATGCTGCAGTTAGAGAAGCTATATTTGGAGACGTCTTTAAAGGACCTTTTCATACTTGATGCCAATCCAAAGATTTTATGTACTTGAATTCAGCAAACTAACCCTATATACTCCAATAGTCCACAATAGAAGTAAGTTATCAACACAAGTGGCTGTTGTCCAAAGTTGTTGAATTGAGCCTTTTGCAGCTCAGCGTATTAATATAGCTTTACTTTTTTTTTTTTTGACGGAACCGGGGATTGAATTCAGACCCTTGTTCTTGCCAGGGAAGCGCTTATTCCACTGAGCCATCTCCCCGGCTAGCTTTACTTTTAATACCTCGTGGTTACACTTTTCTGCTGGATGGTGAGGACCAAGTTAAAGCAAGACCTATATAACTAAAACTGTAACTTTTTTATCTGACAAGGTCACTCAAATCCCCTCAGGATTCACCCTGGAACCATGTATGGGACCTTGTAGATCTTTTGTCAGAGTCAGCCATCCGGATGAGTCTCGGCCATTGCTTAACCAATTTGCTCTCTGTGAAAGCCTGAGAAAAAATTTTCCCTCTAGGTGACTCTCTTTAGGCACACTATACTTCATTGATCATTTTCCTGTGTAGTCCCATAATCTCCTTGATCAGAAAATTTGGGACACCATTTAGTTATAGGATGTCACTTTCTATTTATTTATTTATTTATTTATTTACATTTTTAGGGACGGGTCTACAGAGTATTCAGGGTCTCACTACTAGATTGGACTCCTAATCATCTGCCTGTTTTCAGCTTCCCAAGCACTGGGATTACAGGTGCACACCACCATGCCCAGTCCCAATCACCATCTCAGCGGGGCCTGGGGGCAAGGCTGGCACGGCAGGCCCCAGGGATCAAACTCCTGGCCCCTGTGCCTGCTTTCAGGCACTTTAATCCATTGAGCTATTTGGGCTACCCAAAATTTGAGAAAGAGTTTCTTTTTCTTGTTGCTGTTCTTTTTTTGGCTACTTCAGGTTGCCTTAAGCGCAGGTCTGGTGCAGTTTCTGGAGCTGGGAATCAAATCGTGGTCCTATGCTCCTGACTTCATTGGCCCAAGTGGCAATATAAACAACTGAGCCATCTGGAAAAGCCCCAGCAGACGCTTTAATCCCCTGAGTTATTTGACAGGCTTATCTGTGAAATTAAAAAAAAAAAAAAAAAAGCAAGTTACATAATCCCAAGGTAAAACAAAAAAATAAAAAGCAAATTACAAGGATAAACATTTCCATTGCAAAAGGAAAGAATCAGGGGATAGAAAAAATAGGGCTAGACAAAGCAAGACAGAACAAAAAACAGCAGAGCAAACAAAGCCTGTAACTACTTTTCTAGCATTAGTGGCACATTGTGGTAAAATCTGAGTATGAAAGGGCATGGGTGGCCCCACCCCTTTGGCCTCCTCAGTAGTAGCTGGACCACAAGGCCTTGCTCCGGCTAGCTCCACTTGTGACTTGCAGTGCTCCTTACTGATGCTCCACATTCCTGGCATTTCTGACTTCTGAGGATCCTCCTCTCAGCGCTCTCCCCACAGCTTTATGCACTGCACTCTCAGGGGAGCCTTGCCAGGATTTCCAGGGTTTGTTTTTGAAATCTGGGTGTAAACCTCCATGGCCCCCACAGTTCTATGTTCTGTGTGCCAGTGCCTCAGTTACTCTGCTCTCATTCCTAGGACAAAGTACCCAACACCCAAGATGAAGGAAGGAAAGGTTTATTTGGCTCACAGTTTGTGGAGATTTTAGTCCATACTCGGCTGGCTCCAAGGCAAACTAGCACATAGCAGAGGGTAGCAGTTCATGGCAGAAAAAACAGGAAGAGCAAAAGGGAGGAGCAATAATGGCTACAAAAAGTCTGTCTCCTTCATGTTGCATTTAGTCTATCTGCACCAGGCTGGGTGTAGTACTCACACCCCTAATCCCAGCAGCACTCATATTCATAATCCCAGCATTGGATCATGAATTAATCACAAAGTCTAGAACTCCTCCCTATGACTGCATGAGGCTTCGAGGGGACAGCTAGACACAAACCATAACAGCCAGTAAAGCCAGAATCGCATCAAGGCTGGCTGTGAGCACAAACAGTAGCCAGGGCCCCTTGGACCATGACTGCAGAGTATTCAGAGTGTTTGGATAGCTGAGTGCAGAGAGATGAATCCCAAGGAACCAATTCCCTGGAAGTCCCTTCTTAAGCAGGGGTCTCAGGATTTTTTTCTCAAATACAAGGTGACACTTTTGCTTGACACTCAAGCTTGCCTTATATGGTTTATTGAAGATGCCTGAGATGTCCTCAAGGTTATCTTTCTTATTTCTTTATGAAATACTTGAGTTCATTTTAATGGGGCTAATTTCTTCAACAATCACACATCTTTTGGCCTGAACTTCACACATGGTTCCTTCTGTACTAAAATATAAGTGTTTTTGTTTTTGTATTTTAGTACAGGGTTCACAAGGTCTCGCTATGCAGGTCGGACTCGATCTACAGTGACTCACCTGTATTCAGCCTCCAAAGGGCTGGGATTACAGGCACACGCCACCACGCCCAGTCTCAATTGCCATCTCAGTGTGCCCCGGGGGTGGGGCTGACATAGCACACCAGGGATTGAACCCCGGCCACTGCATCTGCCCAAGCAAGTGCTTTGATCTGCTGAGCTATTTGGCCGGCCCTAAAATGTAAGTTTTATAAATCTTCCTATACTGCCATTGCCCCTGATTTTTAAAAAAATTTTTCCCATAATTTTATTGAGAAATAAATAGCAATGAGACAGTTTCAAATCAAATTGGTAGGACAGTTTCAATAATTAACACATTGCATACATTCCTCCCAGTGGTTAATTGCTGTACAAGATGCAGACATGATATCCTATCCACAAACACCATTAGAACAAATCACTCTATTCATTAAGGCAATGTAACTATATATCTATCCTAACCACTTTGAATATACAGATACAAAATGGACATTCATCTGTATACCTTTTTTTGTTAAGTTCCGTTATTTATATTATTATATTATAGGTGTGTTGACTCAGCAAAATAATTTAAATGAGTTCAGTAGTACATAATAGTATTGGGTCTTCTGCTTCACTGGCAATGTCAGAAATTGTTGACCTGAGTCCCCTACAGCTCAACATAACAGCATGGTTTTACTTCTTATACTTTGTTTTTTATACTTTTCTGCTGGATAGTTAAGACCAAGGTAAAGCAGGACCTATGGAACAAGAGCTGTAGCTTTTGGGTCTGATAAGGTCAGTGAAATCCCCTCAGGATTTATCCTGAGATCCTGTAGCTCAGATTGATTGTCAGTGTCAGCCATGTCGATGAGTCATGGCCATTGCTTGGCCAATGTGCTCTCTGTGAAA
>NW_004524704.1:2599631-2621418 GCF_000260255.1 Octodon degus
TTAGTGTCCTCTGCACTTGTTATGGGTGGGCTTGGGTTCTGAGGTTGCATTTTGTTCTTTCTCACCATTTTGTGTAGCACTGTCTTCTGACATTTGTTGTAGATCTTCATTGCAGTTATAACCTTAGCACATACTGAAGTTCAGGTGCAGATCTACAAAGTTTGGATATATCCAGCTGTGCCTGGCTTGGGTCTGGCTGCTGTGCTCAGTTCCTTCTTGCTGCTGCCCTTGGGGATGAACCTGTTGTGCCCCTCTGGCAAGATTTTCTGCTCCTCGACTAGCTGGGTGGTTCTATCCTCTACACTCTCTGCAGAGATTGCAGCTACAGGTTTTCACCCCAGGCATGTATGCCAGGCCTGAGCTGAGCCTGGAGGGGACAAGGTGGATTAGGGGGGAGAGGCAGCTCTCCCACACACTCACTAGGTCTCGGCTAGGACTGGATCTGAGGGTTCCCAGAATGCGGCAGAAATTCCTACCCTGTGTGCGCGATGTGTGGGGATACTACGGATTGATGGAGGGCATCCCAAGCGAGTGGAAGAGGGTTGCATCCATGCTGCACCTGGGCTGGGACCAGTAGTAGGTCCTGCCGGTGCAGGGTAGCCGGAAGCTCTCCCACACACTCACCGGGCCTGGGCTAGGACTGGGTCTGGGGGTTCCTGGAACACAGCAGAAATTCCTACTCTGCGGGCGGGGTGGGGGAGGTGCTGCGGAGTGGTGGGGGCCTCCAAAGGGGGTGGGAGAGGGTCCCACCCTCTCAGTCTCCTATAGTCTCAGGACATGGGCAAATGTTGGCAAATTTTCAGTCAATGTGTAACGCACATGTCCTCTAGCCCAACTACCAATATAGACATTATTCCTAACTGAAACTTCCTGAGCCTGGCCTTTACTGTCCACATCCCTACCAGTATTCTGCTCTTCTCAGCTCCCTTGAAAAATCTAGGGCTTCTCTAGCCCACTTCTTGAAGCCTCTCCAAATTCAACCTGCAAACCATGTAGTCAGGTACAGAAGTAATAGTGACTCCACTTCTCTGATACCAATTGTTGGTGCTAGTGAGCTGTTGCTGCACTAAATTCCTGTTTCCCAAAATTAAAATGAGCAGATGTTTACTTGGCTCATGTTTTAAGAGAATAAAGTCCATGGACAGCTTTCTCCAACACAGAAGCATGGTGAGTGGCATGGGTAAGCAAGCTATTTAGTAATTGGTAGCCAGGAATCATAGCAGGGGGACAATGCTAGGCAAGGAGGAGTGAGGAGCTGGAGGTAGTGCCCAAACCAGCACCTCTAAGACTCATCCAGACACACCGAGCATCTTGCTCTACTGATTTTCTAGACATGTTTTAATTCACTGAGGGTCACATGTCAGGGCTAATGGTTACGATTATCTTAGCAACTTTTTTATACTTCCAAAATTTCTCTAAAGTTCATATATATGTATATGGAAATTATTATTCACATGAATTTATCTATATGTAAACATATATAATATATAAAATTTGAACAAAGTTAGCGTTACTTCCCAGAATAAAATAATCATCTAGAATTCACAGTATTTTCACAAAACCCTACAGAAATTGATCCCAAAATATAAAATTACAGTAACACAGGAAATTCATTTCCTTAGGAAAAAAGAGACTACAGACATAAACAGTAGATTAAGGACTTCCAAATACTTGAGAGAATGCAATTTTTGTCATACATTATAAAAAATGTTTTAAATAATTAAAGCTATAATAGAAGAAATTAAAAACAGGGAAATGAAAATATCTGGACTTTATATTTTGTTTACTCATGGATGCAGTTGTGATACTATGAATACAATAGACATTATCGTCACATTTTAACAAAGACATACTCACAATCCAGAGGATTTTCACCTTGTGTTATACATGAAAGTCTGGTACCTTACTTTAATAGCAGGTAGTCATTATCAGAGATATACAGCTTTATTTATTTTATTTTAAAAAATCTTTTATTTCTTTTTTGGTACAGGGTCTCACTATGCAGCTCAGACTTATAGCAATCCCCCGTCTCAGCCTTCCCAGCACTGGGATTACAGGGGTGCGCAACTATGCCCTGTTTCAGTGGCTGGCACAGCATACCTGGGTTCTGGGGCCAGCCCATCATGAGGTACCAGGGATTGAACCTATGTCCTTGCACTTGCCAGGCAGGTGCTTAGACCACTGTGCTAAGACATACCGTTTTAAATGCCAAGTTTGGGATTAGATATCATAATTCCCACAAAGTAGCAAAACTGAGTAGCCTTTACAAAGACTGAAAGAGAGCACCAGCACTAAATATACCCTTGGGAAATAAGAGTCTCAGGAGACAAAGGGTTTCAACTATATTCAGAATTTTTGTTGTTTTTGTTATTAAGGCAAAGGTAGAATTTACTTCTAATGACAAAATTGATACACTTTATTTAACAAAGCTTGTGCACAAAACCACTGAAATTTGCAGCTTCAGTGAAGAATTTTTTCAGATCAAAGCTTTCGCATTGGAAGGGATGAATTGTACTACTTTTCTCTGTAGGACACTGAAAACTCTAATTTCATGGTTTCTGGGGCTAAAAGTATCTGCTCACTACTAGAAAATGACAGCCTGTGTCTTATAAACCATGAATTCACTCCTTTGAGCTTCTTGTCTGCGGCAGTAAAAGTGGATTCAGGAAATAACAGAATGAACGGAAGACCTTTTGCTCACAAAGGGCCAAAAAGCAGAGAAGAGGCATCCCTCCACGCAGACATAACCTCTGTGGTGTGCTCTGCATATTCAGCCGCCGTCTGCGCAGCTATGACTCAATTAAATGATATTAACTGCCCAAACCGAGTGATTTTATTTTCCCTCTTTTTTTTTCTACCATAACTCACCCATTTGGGAGACAGTTAGTCATCATCATTGTAAAAGGGCAGAGAAATATGTTATGGTCTGATTAAATTCAAATGCTGAGGACATATCTCTAAGCCAGAAAAGCATCTTGTGTTCCTATTAGAATTGTGTTACACAGAATATTATCACATTTATCACCCTCCATTGGTTTTCTGAGGTAAGTGGAAGAGGCTGGTTTCATTTCCTTCAAAAATTCAAGAATGAGATAGGGTTTGTCTGGGCAAATGAAACAGAATGCTAAAGGAGGAGGAAGTCCCCTGACTGTTCGCTAAGAAACTTTCTGCTAGTGGTATCTAGTGTTGATTAAGATGATGCACATCAGTGATTGCATTATGTATAAGAGGCAGTCTACACTCCTTACTTCTTCACTCTTCTCACAGCAAATCTCTCAGCAAATCCAGGCCATAGAACTTCCAAATTCGCATCAATTCCACACACTCAACATCTGTGCTACTGCCACGAATGCCTAGCTTGCTGTCATCTTATCTTGGACCATGACCAAGCCCTCCTGTGTGTCACCCTTGCCTCCCTCCTTCAAATCTCTCCTGCTTTGAATCTGTTTGCTGATACTCTTTGAATCAAAAGAGAGCTCTACACTGTGGCCTCAGGGGTCTGGTGCTGCCCTCCTCCCAGTCAGCACTCTCACCTCGGCTCCTGTCACCTCTCCTGCCCCAGCTCTCCAACCACACACTCCCTGTCTCTACCCCACAGTCAAGCCCAGCACCATCTCAGTCAGGACAGTTCTGACTCAGGATCTCACAACGTCTGGCTCCTCCTGGTCACTGGGTCTCAGCTTAATTGCCACTTCCTCCAAGAATCTGTGCATAGACTTGGGATCTAAGTCGCTGCCAACCATTCTTTCACTCACCACCCTGCTTGATTGTGCTACTAGTACTTGTTACTACCAAGTTTTAAAAAATCAGCCTTCTTGCCTACTTCCCACCTGTCTGTCATTAGAATCTGAGGAACAGCAAGTGAAAGACTTGTCTGTTTAGTGACATATTCCCAATATCTCACATGAAGCATAGCCCATAAGTGAACAATGATGTTAGCTGAAAATGTTAATGAATAAAAAAATAGATGGATGCTATTGTTTTAGGGACACGGGCCAAATAAAAATTGTCTGGATATGCAGAATGATATCTATTTTTAGTAAGAATAGAATGAACTAGAACTGTTTAAAGAAGTTCTGCTTAAGTAAAATAGCATCAATTATGAGCATTGTATTTGACTTTGACTCAGTTCAAAGATATGGACCTAAGGCCCATTTGACAAACATCACTGGATGTACCCCGAATACATGGTCTCTCTTCCTCAGTGGGAGGTTAAAGCTGGAAACTGGCAGCCAGCCAGGGGCTACAGTACACGTCCCAGCTGCACTCGGTCCCCTCAGGCTTATTGTTTGTTGTAGCTGTATTGGTGAGTTGTCAATGGCAAAATGTTAAGGGAAAAGCTCTGTGTCACTTCCAGGCCAGTCACATAAAACCCTTATGTAGTATTCCTTTGTTCTCTTTTCCATGTCTGGCAAGCATGGAAGTCATTCCCAGGACCACCTTGAGGCCTTATTGAAGATGGCAGCAGCTTGAGTATAACAATGACTTGCACAAGTTGGGGAGATGGCTTGGAGGTCTAAGCGCTTGTTTGGCAAGTGTAAGGGCCCAGGTTCAATCTCTGGCACTGCATGCAGTGCATTCCTATAATTCCACCACTGAGGGGGCTAAGAGAGGAGGATCACTATGAGTCCAAGCTGCATAACAAGACCCTGACCAAATAAATAAATAAATAAATAAATAAATAAATAAATAAATATTTAAACAGAGAAAGCCACAGAGCTGAACTTCTTACCTGCAGGTGCTGTTCCCTCATTGAGCAACCACATGGCACTTAAGCCGTTACCCACACTAGGCTCTACCTGTTACTGTAGCTAGTCTAATAAGGAATATGATCTAGGAGCCACGTGTACTGAAATATTACAAATGAATGTATAGCCTACTGAAAACGTGTTTGGTTCTTGGAAAACTTAAAGTGAATCCTTCAACACTAAATTTAGATAGAAAAGAGGGAAGAATTTCCAGGCATGAGGATACAGGGGGTAGATCAGAAGGTAAATACTTCATAGTGATTTTAAGCTGGCCATAGTCCTGTACAAATAATAAAGGGGCTTCCATCTCCGAAAAGAAAAAGACAGTGTACAGCAAGAACTTCTACAGAGATAAAAATATCTCTTTTTTTCTCATAATTTTATTGAGAGACAAATAGTAATGAGGCAGTTTCAAATAAAATTAGTATGACAGTTTCAATAATTAACACATTGCATACTGTCTTCCTAGTGGTTATTTGCTGTAAAAAATGCAGACATGATATCCTATGTACAAACACTATTAGAAAAAAAACCCTTCTATTCACTGAATTAAAAGAATGTCCCTGTATATCTATCCTAACCATTTTGAATACACAGATACAAAATGGTCATTCATCTGTATCCATTTTTTGTTTAGTTACATCATTTAAACATTATAGGTGTGTTAACTCAGCAAAATATTCCAAAATAGTCCAGTAGTCCATACTAGTATTGGGTCTTCCGCATAACTGGCAATGTCAGAAATTGTTGACCTGAGCCCCCTACAGCTCAACATAACAACATGACTTTACTTCTTTATAGTTCATTTTTATACTTTTCTGCTGGATAATTAAGACCAAGATAAAGCAAGACCTATGTAACAAGAATTGTAGCTTTTGTATCTGATAAGGTCAGTCAAATCCCCTCAGGATTTATCCTGAGAACCTGTACCTCGGTTTATAGATCCTTTGTCAGTGTCAGCCATGTGGATGAGTCATGGTCATTGCTTGACCAATTTGCTCTCTGTGAAAGCCTGAAAAAATGTTTTCTTTCCATGTTACTCTCCTTAAGCACACTTTACATCATTGATCATTTTCCTCTTTGGCCCCATAATCTCCTTGATCAGAAAATTTGGAACACAACTGAGTTACATAATGTTACAGTACAGGTTCTCCTATGTCCTGAGTCTTAATTGACATTGGAAGGCTAGGGCCAAAATGTTGGCTGTCCTTATGGTCTTCCTTTTTTTCTAATTTTTAGTCTGCAAAATTAGGTTGTTAACCCTCCAGAAGAGAAGCTTATTGGTATTACCATACAATCTAGGTTGTTGAGCTTAACCTCACTATCTGTCTAAATATCAAACATCTTAGGCATAACATGGAACAGATATTTTTCATCAAGCATTGATATGTTAAACTTTAAGTCCTTATAGAATATGACAAAAAATTTAAAAATTAAAATATATTTTACAAATAGGAGTAAAGAATTATGTATGTTTACACATAAGTCCAGAAATCTAACCATATTCAGCATTGTAGCAGAACAGTCCCGAAACACTCCTTTTCCTGTCTCCTGCCTTCATTCACCACCCTCTTCCTTTTTAAACAAACATCAACCTGAGAGACAACACAGCAGCAACCAGCGCATCATGACAAGCAGTACATATTCAGAAGACCAGAATGACAGGCACTCCAAGCATGAACCTAGTATGACAAATTGCCATCTTCAGCGCTGTTGCTTAGTTCACAGGTGTCAGCATATAGAGCTAGTCAGGGTGAGAATCCTTCCAACTAACTGCTAGAATCGAAAATCTTCTGAAGATTCTCAGATCATTGCCTTACCCATCTTGTACATATAACTTTATGGCTTGCCCCTGTCATGTTTCCTAGCTCTTTTCTTTGCCCTCGCTTCATTGTGTAGTGCTCAAGTTCTTGCTTTTGTTTTAATTGTATTATACCTTTCTATTTGTATTTCTTCTTTTGAGTTCTTATACTAGGGAAACTATACGATATTTACACATGTGTTTCTGGTTTATTTCACTTATGAGTATATCTTCAAGTGGCATCCACTTAAATATGAAGGCTTCAAGTTTATCATTCTTCATAGCTGAGTAATACTCCATTGTATAAAAATACCACATCTTTTTCATCCATTCCCCAGGTGACGGGCATCTTGGTTGTTTCCAAGATTTGGCTATCACAAATTGCGCTGCTATAAACATAGGTACACATATATCCCTATGATATGATGTTTTCAGATCCTCTGGGAAAATTCCCAGTAGGGGGATAGCTGGTTTGAATGGGATTTGCAGTCACGATATCTCTATACATAGGCTGAGTTCAGACTTAGGTTATAAAAGATAGAGATTTTATCAGCAACTTCTTTCTTCGATTCCTCTCTCACTGTCCAAACAGTGCAACTTGCATCCCTTGACTATTCTCTCCAAAGTATCTTCTTTTAGCAGTCAAGAAATCTAGCTTCTGGACTGGACCATTCATCATAGCCCTTTAGCGAGGTACTTCTCACCCCAGATCTAAGAACTTTTACCAGGAAGAGATGAGAGTGCAATGGCTAGTTGTTAGGTGGGACCATGGCCAAGGCCACAGGACAGTGAAAAGATCTAGCCGTGTGATGGCTACCATGGAGTGCACATCTAGGCTGTTCTGAGGAAGGGGCTGAGCCTGGCTTGAGTGGCCATGACAGATGCGTAGACCCAGGACAGCTGGGTAAAGGGTATATGCTGTCCCTGAGAGACAGGAGCTTCCTGTCTCTGAAGTTGCTCCCACATACCTGAAGGATCCCTCAGGGACATGAAGCAGAGGAAGGAGGTCACAGGCACGCCCTGAACAAGGGAAAATTTGGCATGCTATTGGAACCAACTGTGAGAATTTGGGCTTTCCCAAAAAGCACTGAGTTTCCTGACATTAGAAGTATTTAAAAGAAACTCAGGGACTGTAAGCGAGGTAAAAGTGAGCCTCTTGGTTCAGTCGAGCTTTGGACTCTAAGGCTGCTAACATTCATCCTCGGTGAAAGAGCCCTTAATTCCCTTTAAGCAGAATGATTTTTAATTTAAAAATTACTTCACAAATATATACACTGAAGTACATGAAGTCAACTATTCCTTCAACTATTCCTTAAGATAAATGGAAATTTCTTATTCTTTCTCCCTACCTCCCCGCTCCAATCTCCACAAGTAACTCTGTAGCTGTGTATTGAGCACTTGCAACCTTACTTACGCAGTATGTTTTATGTATTTTTTAATTTATTAGTTGTATGTATCTTTTCACCAAGGTGAGAAAGTCTTTTTTCCCCACAACACCTATATCTTTTCCTTCTAATTCTCCAAGGTAGTCATGGCAAGCTTTTCATTAAATCATTAGCCAAGATTTAGATTTTTTAATTTTTTTAATTTCTGTTAGTGTTTTTAGTACATAATGATTACATTGATCACATAGAAATGGAACATGTACACAGCATCTTACTTCTTTTAATTCACCCTTGTTTTCTCCTCTCCCCTCTTCCCTTGGTCCCCTTTGCATTTGGAAAAGATCTAGCTCTCTTTCTTACGAAGATCTGGGCTACTGTGACAACGCAAACATCATTTGATATTGAGTTAGTAACATGTCATGGTCCTGCGTCTTTTCTAGGACAACTCTACAATTTTTCTGAGGTTAATTTTGTCCTATTTTCCTTTTGCCTATTTTTCATGCATCTCCCATTGTTTTCCTCAAATGACTCAACAGTCAGCTCATTTTTCCACTTTTTTTCATAACCTTAAACATATCAGAGCCATTTTCCTTGAAAATTTCTGTTACCTTCCTGTTCTACATGGACTGAATCCCTCCATCCCTCTTGGCCAGTTTCATTCCTAAGTTTCTTTTAACCATGTTCCTGTTTTGCATGGCTTGTTTTCTAAGTTCCATGGCATGTTGCTGGTTTTTTTTTTTTAATCTTTTTATTTGTTTATTCATTTGGTACAAGGTCTCACTATGCAGCTTGGACTCGTAGTAATCCTCCTATCTTAGCTTCCCCAGTGCTAGGTTTACAGGAGTACTCCACCATGCCCAGTTTTGGGACCAGCACAGAGCATCCAGGGTTCCGGGGCTGTCATGGTATGTGGAACCAGGGATTGAACCTGGGTCCTTGTGCTGGCCAGGCAGGCACTTAGGTTTCCTGAGCTATCTCCCCAGCCACATACTGCTTTCATATTTATGCCTCAGTTAGAAGGAGCAAAATCATCTAGAAGCTTCCTTTAAAAAAATTCCAAAAACTAACTTTTATGAGTTTCTGTATGTCTAAGAATATATTTACCTGCCCTCAGCATTTTCTTCAATTTGTTAGCCTCTTGTAGCTTTTTAATTTTTAATTTAAAAAAATGTTAACACAAATTGATTCTACAAAATACTGTTTCTTTGTGAATATTTTCATGCATGTGTACTTGGATTACATCCACCATCCCTGTGGCCCTCTCTTTCCCTTCTGTCCTGACCGAAGTTTCCTTTTAACCATCACTTTGGACTGGTGGTTTGGGTGGTGTGACAGACTGTTACATCTCTCCTACATCCATTGTCTTTTCAATTGTGTGACAGTACTGCTAGTGTCAAGCAAGCATATTTCTCTCCAACTAGAGTCAGTATATCCCACCTTTCCTTGCAGCCATGAATGTACTAAGACTAAGCCGTGCCCAGGGGCTGTGAGGAGAATTAATGTATGCAACTTCAGCTTCTGTCCTTGAAAGGAAGTCTTTTTCCCCCTTTGTGTAGGCTGGAGCTTGCATGATGCCTTAGAACATACAGATTATGATGGCCTATGGGAGACAAGAGCAACCAGACAGAGGAACCTGGTTCTCCAGTGTCTTTGTGAAGCTGGGCTGTCTTCTTGGGCCCATCTACTTCTGTGCTGCTATGAACAGAGAAAAGAACTTCTGTTATGTGTGCACCACTGAACCCAGAGGGATGAGGTGGATATTTTGGCATCAGTACAGCTTTATCTACCCCATTAACTGAGAATAAAAATTAACAATGGGAAGTCGTTTTCTTTCATAAATTTTAAAGCATAACTGTCTTAGTTACTTTTCTCTCATTGCTGAGACAAAATAGCCCAAAGCTCCAGATTAAAGAAGGAAAGCTTTATTTAGCTCATAGTTTGTAGAGGTTTTCAGTTCGTAATCAGCTGGATCCAAGGAAGGGTAGCGCATGGCACATGGACAGTGGTTCAAAGTGGCAGAAGATAGCAAAAGCACCAAGAACAAAAAGGAGAACAAGATTCTTTTCCTCCCTTAGATTGTAAGCAGGCTACCATCCCCCAGGGCGGGTGTAGCACTCACACTGACGCCATGCGCAGAATGAGGGTATTTACAGAGAGAAGGCCCTGGCCTCCGGCTGAGGGGCCTAGTCCAGCTTCTAGACTTCTCAAGGTGAGGCAGTGCGTCAGCCATTACAGTAACTTCGCATCCTTATTATCCCGGAGTCACTCCGACGGCCACTACGTGTGGCCCTGGTTTCTTCACTTAGAATCTTTTATCTTTCCTTGGCTTTTTAAGGTTCCATGATGGTGTGCACAGAAAGGGTCTTTTTAAATTCAGTCAGCTGAGTACTCAGTGGAACTTCTCAATCTGAAACTTCTTAGTTTTAAATATTTGAATTAGACCTGTCATCATTTTCTCTATCTTATTATTATTAATTTTTTTTTGCTCCACCTTCTAGAGCCTTCAGTACTAGGACTGATGTTTCTCTAATTTTTCTATTATTTTCTATCTATCTTACCACCTAGTTTCACATTGTACACCTTTTTATCCTGTTCCTTTTGATTTTATCTTGTGAATTTTTGCTGAGATTTTATTTCAGGCATGATGTTTTTTAATTACCAAGGGGTCATCCTGGTCTTGAGAATGCTGTATTATTCCTTTTTATTCTTGATTCAGCTTTCAGTCTCTGGGGGTGTTAATTATAAACTACAATATTTTAATGGTCTATTGTCCCTGTATCCTTTGAATTAGTTTTTAAATTTTATTTATTGCAAACTCTCTTTCTCAGTTTTGAAGAACTTTTTAGACGTCTAGTGTTCTTGGTGACATTTTCTTACTGCTCTACCAGTGTAGCTGTTATGGTTTAAAGCTATAGTGGCCTCCAAAAGTTTTGGGTTCAGAGGTGGAGCTTTTGCAAGGTGGCTGGGTCATGGAGGGCTGATGCCCTGGAGTACACAGCTAAACATGCTGGTCTCAGGTGAAGCCTGGAGGGGAGTGAGGGGTCACCAGGGGTGAAGTCTTACCCCAAGCTCCTTCCTTCCTTCTCATTCCTGGTCTTCCTCTTTCTTCCCTCTCTGTTTCTGGTCAGCACGCTGAGAGCAGCTTTCCTGCAGTCCTTTTCCCCATACCTTCCCTGCCTTGGTTCTTGCTGATCATCAGCTGAGCCCACTGAGACTATGAGCAAAAGTGAACCTCTGCTCCTTTAATTTTTGAGGCCAGGGGTTGTCCCACCCCCCTAGTTATGCGAGTACTGACTATAAAAGTGGACAAGACATGCTGACCCTCAGGCTTTCTGGTGGAATTCTCAGACATCAAGTCAGTCTTCACATCAGGAAGAGCCACATATCAATATCCATAGGCCTCTTTTCTCAATCTCTCCAGTTTCCCTGTGGAGGGAAACACACTCCTTGATGACAAAGCTGTAGCTACCAGGGCCTGGGTATAGCGCTTGCAAAGGTAGGATAAAATTCTGCTAGTTCAGTACACTGCCCTTTCCTGTCCCCTCCTTTTGGGATACACATCTCATACCAACCAGGTACTACTTCTTCTGGTGTTCCCCAAAAGAAGAATGACATCATTCTGTTTTCTGAGAGAATAAGCTTCACTCAAATCTCCAGTGATGTGGGGCATGGGTGACTTTCTGGTTGTTTGGAGCAGGAAGGAGAACTGCAGGGACACCTCTGCTCCTTCTGGCTCCCAGCTGGTGTCTGTGCTTACCCCAGCACCCTGACCCAGTTAAGGGTGAGATTCCTAGATGTTCCCCAAGGCAGCTTGGCTTCCCCTCAGAGCCTGCCAGCTCACAGGCCCTTCAGTTGTCAAGATCTTCGCCCTGCTCTCATAGTCCCCCAAACATCCAGGCAGCTCTGGTTTGCTCTGACCTCTTCCCCACCTCCCTTTTCCTTGGAACAAGGTTAAAACTGTGATCAATCCACTGTTTTAAAGAAGCATCCAGACTATTTGTAAGGAGAAGATTTGAAGCTACAATTGTCTTCTATGACCTTGTTTGTACACTTTTAGGAGTGAACTCATTTCTTAGTAGAAGTGATTTTCAGGGTTTCTGAGTCTGTGGAATAAGAAGCCTCAAGAATCCTGTGCATGTAAGTGGGCTCCACAGAGAAGGAAAGAAAACTACACACCTTTAGTAGAATGTAGATGACCAAGTGTTTGAATAATCTAAAGTCTGAAAAGTCATCCCAAGGTGACTACAGACAAACTGATAGAAGGACCTCTCTAACTCCCCTCATGATCTGAGAGTTCTGTGCTTGCTTTCCGTATTATGTTGAGGAGTCCTGAGAGAGTTCTTGTTTTCTGGTTTCATCTTTTAACGTCTAATCAAACTTCAAGTGGGTGCTTTTCAAGGAGGTGCTGAAACAGCTCTGATGTTCAGAACTTGTGGCCAAAAGAGTCTGCGGGAAACACACACACACACACACACACACACACACACACACACACACACACTAAAAACTATGAAGTTAATTTCTTCCTAGGGAAAGCAGACTGGGCCTTCTTTCCTAGACCCTCTCCTTGACCTTGACTCCTGCACAAGAATGTCAAGGACGTCGCCATAAACTGAGTTGACATCAAGAAGTTTCCTCCAACAAATAATGATGGGAACAGCTCACACTGGGAAAGCTTTTGCCCAAGGGGATGTGAATATCTGCTCCTTTCTCACTAATAAGAGAATTTTACTTCCTTGGGCAAAATGGAACACAGCTGTCAGTTATCCATGGCAAAGAAATCATAATATTACTTTAGTTTATCTTTAGCAGCCCTCCAACTCTAAGTTGTTTTGGGTATGAGCCAGGTTATTTTTGGTACATTGAAAGTATTAATCTTTATGAAGAAAAGAGGCAGAACAGAATATTTAAGATCTCACATCTGGATTAAAATTATAGGCCCCATACAAACTAGCTAAAGCAAATTGAGCAGGTTACTTAGCCCAAAATATTCACATATTGTCTATGAAATATATAATCATAGTATATTTTCAGGATGACATTGAAGATTAAAAGAAATAATATTTAAACATATAGGAAGTGCTTATTAAATGTATGTATTGTTTTATGAGAAAGATAAAATGTGCGTGTATGTGTGATTGGTTTGGTGTGTCATTTTGGTCTAATGTATTAAATGTTTAAACTATGTCTGTGTTGGACAGACATTCCGACAGTTCCAGTCCAATTCTCATCAGAACTTTACCACAATTCTCTGCCAAGTAGGGATCATGGTACCTTCTGGAACAGAGTCCACTTAGTATTTAAAGGTGATCTGTGTCATCTTCAAGAAGTTTGAATCTTAGAAAATTATTTTGAATGTAAACCAGAATGTGGTTCTCTATCATTTATATCTGCTGATTGGGCATCCCTTAAGGGATCCTCAACATCCCTTATGCACATGAAATGACAAAAATCTAATCTGATCTGTCCTTTTTAGTCATTTTAGTACATTTTCTTTATTGTAATAAAAATACTTGAGACAGGGTCATTTAAGGAAAAAAAAAGATGATTATTTATCTTAGAGTTTTGAAAGATAAACATCCAAACAGCTTGGTGTAGGATCTGGAGAGGATCTTACTAGCTGTGTCACCTCGTGGCAGAGGGCAATGGTGGAAGAGGCAGTCATCACATAATCAAATGGTAAATCAGAGAGCAATTCTAAGGTCAAGGTCTGTGGTAGTTGATATACTGCATCAACTTGGCTGAATCAGATCTGGCAGTTCCAGGCATGCTCTCCCCACCCCCACCGCAGGTGAGCCGGGCCCACCCTGGGGCACTCTTGGGCCAGCATTGGGGTGTGATTCGTTTCACCTGGGGCCATGGGCTGCCCCAGAGTGACTCAGAACAAAAAGTGTCTATACAAGAGTTGAGAAAGTCTCCCTGGCATCACCTGCCCTGCTTCCTTGGAGAAGTCTCCGTCTTCGGAGGAGCCGGATCCTCACAGTCGTGCCAGTCCGGAGAAGCTCCCGCCTTTGCTGTGGAGTGGGGTGTGGGACGCCACAGCTGCTGCTCCTTCTCTGCTCTTCATTGCTTTCTGCCACCATGAACTGCTGTCATTTGCCTTGGAGCCAGCAGAGTATGAACTGAAACCTCCACAAACTGTGAGCTAAAAATAAACCTTTCTTATCTTCATTTTGAGTGTCTGGTATTTGTCCCAGCAACAAGTAAAAAGTAACTAAAACAAGGTCATTCATAAATATTCATCCGCTGGGGAGTGCAGGGGTCCCATCAGTGTTTCCTTAATTTCTTCCTGAGAGAGCTACCCCCGAGGAGCTCAGGAACCCCTGCTAGACCCCAGCCTTTTAAAAGTTCTGTTATCTTCCACTGGAGACCAAGTTTCCAAGCATGAACCAATGGGGACCAACTGAAGCCACATCCAAGTCACAGCAATGGTTCTCAGGGCGGGTGAACGCAGACGTCAGTGAGATTCCCTTTGGCTGGGGATGCTGAGCTTCTTTCCTCCATGGCTTATCTCAAGCCTTGACCTTGAGGGCTCTCATCCTGGGAACCTTTTCATCACATTCTGTCACACCTCAATGAATGACACCAGCGCTGAATTGCAGGAGTGCTCCTATCAAGGAAAGCACAGCCCAGCTCTTATGCACCCTGAGCTCAGTGAGCTCCAAAATGCCATGAAAAATGAATCTGCGGAGTCTTCTAAAAAGAAAAAGTATGCACAATTCAGGAAAAGAAAAAAATTCTATGAATATTTTAACACTCACTTTATTCACACATCATGAGATCAATGCAAGTTGCCTTTGGCCTCTACAGTACGAAGAGGTGATCAAGGTTGTGGCCGTCAGTTTCCAGGCAATCATTACTGCAGAAAGCAACTTCTTGGGTAAGCTGGGTCATGGAGATTGCTGCACACATATTTTTAATTTATTCTCTAAGGGTCAGCAGTGCAGTGGGTTTTCTGCAATGTACAACATCCTCTAGCTTCCCTTATAGAAGAGTAACACCATCTTTTAAACAAAGCAACATATAATATTTTTTCTTTTCCTAAAGTAGTGGGTATACAATTTTTGATACAATTTTTGTTTGATATCTGTATGTTTTATCAGATATCAAACAAAACTGAGACCAACATCTAGTAAATCTGAGCCAAATTAAATGCCTTTGAAGCACCAAAACTCCTATTTTTAAACTAATTAATTTATTTTTGGCTTTTATTTTTGCAGTTCTACAGATTGAAGCCAGGGCTTCATACATGCTAAGCCTATGCTCTACCCCTGAGCAACAGCCTTAGTCCCCAGAACTATCTACTTAAAATTGTTTTTTCTGTATTTTTCCTATCGCAGTGTCTGTCTTTATTGGAAAAGGCAAAAAGAAACGAAATCTTAAGCACACTGGGATCCCTAGATTCTCTTTCAACTTAATCTTGAGGATTAGTCCCCTAAATAGAATTGGGTTCAGGTTCAACTTTGGCCTCTCCCTTGCACTGAATACAAACTTTGCAGGTTCTGCAACCTCTTAGCCTGCCTTATGTTCAGTTCCTTGGATCTCCGAAGTGCAGTAACAGTTGCCCCCTCCCATAACCTTGACAGATCATCAGCAAAGATGGCGACTTGACGCTGCACACTGTCTGTACTGGGAAGTGTTCTGCAAGTGGTGCTGCCTTCCTCCTGCAACTCAATGTGGCCTCCATCTACTTCCTATTCAGGAAACTTGTTGCTCTTCATTACTGTATCAGTCAGGGTTTGCTAAAGCAACAGATGAAACACGAGATACACAATGCTTGGTGGTCAGCCACAGAGTTGGACGAGGAAGCGCACAGAGGGTACCTACAAGCTGGAGGCTGAAGGGTCCGATCCACACTTGGAGCTCACTGCAGTGTCCTGTGCAAGTCCGTACCAGGAAGCTCACGGGTCTGCTGCTGAATGTTGAAGAATCTATGCCACATGCTGAAGAGTCTACACCAGACCGCTGAAGAGTCCCAGGAGGAAGACAGGCAGTGTGCACCTGAAGCCAGGAGAAGATGCCAGGAGACAACCACAGAGCTGAAACAAAGTCTGGTGCTCCTAGGAAGCACCCGCAGTCGGGACATTTACAAAGTGTGGACCCCGGTCCCCTGCTGAGCTAAACTTCTCAAGTTGACACAATGGATCAACCATTACAATTACCTATTAGAAAGCTTGTAAGACTGCTAGTTTACTGAATAAAATAATTGTGAAAAAGGTTTAAGAATCATAGGTTCTATTTCCATCCACTGGGCCTTGAGGAAATTTCTGCTCCAGCCAAGGTGTCAGTTTCCTTATTTATAAAATAAGAATCTGATTATGATTGGAAAATTCTTCCCAAATCCAAAACTTGGTGATTTTAATTTTTTCTTGCCCCTTCAAGCTTATATCATTGTTTGTTACTTCCTGGAAATATACTTCAGAAAGCTGAACTGTGTTTTAGATATGTGTTGTGTGAGACAAAATGGACGTGTCAGGTAATGTTTTACTAGAGAAACAGATATAACAGAAGTTAAACAAATATGTGAAAAACTACAGGACTGGCTTAGGATGGTCAGCCACAGACTCTGACCAGCAAGAGCACAGAGGGTATCTGCAACCTGGAGACTGAAGGATTCCATCCAAGGTCTGGAGCTCACTGCAGTGTCCCATGCAAGTCTGCATTAGGAGGCCATCTGTGATGAAATGCTGAGAACTCTACAACAGAGCTGAAGAGTCTAAGCTGGAAGCTACAACGTAACATTGAGCTGAACACAAAGAACAGAAGCAGATTTTCCTTTCCTCATTTCCCCTTTATACCATCCAGTTGATGAATCACCCTAGGGTGGGTCTTTCACATCGTAGCGTGCACAGTTGCTGAGCTGATTTAATGCAAGCTTCTCTCTTAGCTAAAACTCGAGTTGATACAATCAATCAACCATTACAATGGAATTCCTGGAAACATTCAAATTCATGACCCAGATATAAACCAAAATGATTTTTTCTTGTTCTGTGATTTTGGAGCTACACAGTAAGTCAGTGTGTCATTTCTACTTCCCACATATGAAGAACCTGTTCTAGGAAGGATGAAGGGACAGATCCTTTATCACTCAGCTTGCCCCTGCCCTGAGTACATTCAAGTGCTTTCCTTGAGAGTTGCAGAGAGAAAATGATGCTTTGTACAGCTGTGTGGCAGGAATCAAGAGGCCAGTTGGCCTAGCCAGCAAGCTTGCTCACAAGGTTGCCTGAGTGATGGTCCCACTGCAATCCCCACATATCTAGACAAAGTGACAAACGGTAAGGTGCCAGTTCAAAAATAGACTCCACATGAAATGAGCAGACGTTTCTCAGGAGAAGTAGAAATGACCGATAAACACATGAAGAAATGCTTAACATCCCTGGCCATTAGAGGAATGCCAATTAAGAGAACATAGATTTTATTTTACCCCAGAAAGAATGGCCACTAAGAATCAATTAAAAAATGCTGGCTAGGATGTAGGAAAAAGGATCCCTTCTGTATTGATGAGGAATGCAAATTTCAGTAACCACTATAGAAATCAGTATGGAAATTCCTCAGGAAAACTAAAACTAGAAATTCTTTTTGACCTGGCTATTCCCATCTAGGTATCTCCCCCAAACAGTGAAGAACATCATATTGCAGTGACATATGCATACCTGTGTATAGCAGTGTGATTCGTAATAGTAAAATCTTGGAAGCAGCTAATATGTTCATTAACACATGAATGAATGAAAAATGAAAATGTGATATATATACATACATAGTGGAGTTCAACTCTGCCACATGGAAAGACAAGTTTGAGTCATTTTTAGGAAAATGTTTGCATCTTGAGACCATAAAGTTAAGTGAAATATACACACAAACGTAAATATCACATGGTTTCTTTTATGATACATCCAAATTATAATTACAATGCAAATTAAAAGATAGATAATAGTACAAAGGTAGGTCTTTCTCAGAAAAGGGGATCAGTAAGTGGAGGAAGCAAGGAGTGTGAGGAAGAAAAGGGATGAAAAAAAGGAATTAAGGTGGGTTATGAACAAGTACCAACTCAACACAAGGAATGTAAACATTATGTTCGACAATTAAATAATAATTATAAAATAAAATAAGTAAATTATATTGAAAAAGTTTTTTTAAAGGCTGCATATGGGCTGGGGAGATGGCTCAGTAGAATAAGCACTTCCCTAGCAAGTGCAAGTTCATGAGTTCAATCCCTGGTTCTGCCATAAATAAATAAATAAATATTTTAAAAAAAATAAAAAATAAAGGCTGCATATATTTTCATTTTGTTTGCATCTCTTGTAACAACAGTCACCAAAAGACAATTCTACAATTTGCAAAACTATTTTACTTCTAATAACTCATAAAGCCTTTCAGTGTAGATGGTTCATAGCAGGAAAGAGCTGGACTGTAATTATAACCATTTTTTCAGGTAGAAAAAAAAGTGAATTTATGCCATGATGTTCTATTTTGAAAACTTTCACAGACAGATAGAAGTGGCAAGATTTAAGTTCAGTTCATCTGACTGAAAAGCCCTTTGTCCAACCCAGTAGACCATGGGACCTCTCTCGTGATCATTTGACTCCAACAGGGGTGCTGCACACTGAAAAGGACCAGTAAAAAGGAGAGCTGGAGACAGACTCCAATGACAGGCATAGGTGTCAGAATGATGGGGGGTGACCACTTCCTAAGGAGCAGACAGAGTCGTGTCAGAATTCTTAGCAGAAACCTTTGGGGAGGAAAAGAACATGAAAACTTCAAACTTCATAGGAGAAGGGTGGCAACATATCACAATGCTCTGCCAAACCCTCACTCACATGTAAAGGCAAAATTCAGATACTCAGCGGTGAGCAAAACTTCAAGCACTTTACTGCCTTCGCACTCATTGTAAAAATAGTAGTCGAAGTGGGATCTGCAACCACAACAGAACAGAAGTTGGAGAGAAAATGTGCAGTGGGGTCTAAGATACAGCAGCAGCAGCAGAAGTACAAAGATTAATGGCGAAGAACAGAATACTAGATATCAGATAAGAGAAACTCTATTACTGTGTGGGACATTTGGAAGATTCCCTTTGACCTGAAATATGTTAGTGTCATAGGACATTTCCTTCTGTATGATTTAATCCATCCACTCTGGTTCTACACTGAACTCTGGTTGGTTTTTGTTCTTTAAAAAATTACCCAAATTATATATTCACTGCATTTATAGTTAGAGAGGAGAATGTAGATATAATAAATTTAGTATGAAAGTAGTTAAAAGGAAAGAAAAATTTGAAGGGGAAAAAGCATACTGGCCTCACTTCTTTTATAGGAGAGGCTACAGATGTCTAAAGGTGGTTATGAACAATCATGAATAAATAGGACTTAGTTACGTTACTTAAGTTCATGGGGACAACCAATAGATGACCCAGAACTAATCAAGTGGGCCGGCCAGATAGCTCAGCTGACTAAAGCACCTGCTTAGGCAGGGACGGGGACCAGATTCTATCCCCAGCATGCCTTGCTGGTCCCGCCCCCAGGGCATGCTGAGAGGAAGATTGAGGCTGGGTATGGTCGTGTGCACTTGTAATCCCACCACTTGGGAGGCTGAAAACAAGAGGACCATTATGAGTCCAATCTGTGTAGTGAGACCCTGTAGTCCCTGTACTAAATACATGAAAAAAACTAATCAAGGGGGGTCTGGGGAGATGGCTCAATAGAATAAGTTCTTGCCTGGCAAGCGCAAGGGTCTGAATTCAATCCCGGGTTCTGCCAAAAAAAAAAAAAAAAACTAAACTAAAAAACAAACAAACAAACAAAAGAACTAATCAAGCTAATAACTGGTAGGTGGAAGGAAAGAAAAAGAGGAGAGTAATGTGAATAAACTTCTCAGTCCTAATACCTAGGAAATAATGGCTTCTTCTAAGAGTCAGGAAACCACAAAGTAGGGACCTAAGTATGTTATATAAAATTATAACTCTACTAGCAAAGCTAGGAAGAGAGAATACTGACAGTGACAGTCTCCAGGGAGAGTGGCTGGGGATGAGGTGAAGGATGATTTTACTTTTATTTTTGTTCTTTTGCACTGTTTGAATATTTTAAAATTCTATGCATGCATTAATTCTATTTTAAACAAAGGAAAATTCATTCTATTTAAGTATCTAATAACATGTAGATAAAAATTTGGATGGTAGTTTGACTAGATACTGGCATATATTTAAACTCATACAGAGAATAAAAAAGGGAAGACTTAAAAATCAGGTTAAGCCTTTTAGCTCAAAAATAAAACATTATGAACCAGGAAGGAAAAAATAATTCTTTCAAGGATACTATATTGCGCTGACCATAAAACTCAGGTTAATATTCTGCTCAATAATGTGGTATTCAGGATAAAATTAAAGAGATTTTTCCCATTTTGACACCTGTTTTATGCCATTAATGTTATATGCAACTACGAATACGTAAGTGGACTGAAAAAATGTAAAAATTTCATCTATCTTATTAGGTAACTACTTTCTAATGAAATTTACCAGTTAAAGAAATGTTTTTTTGAAGTGACTAAAATTGTGCCAATCTGAAGCACCCATCAGCATCAAAATTATGTAGTTTTGGCACAATTTTACCATATTTTCAACTCCTGATCTAAAAGGCAGTCTGATCCTGATCATCTCTACCCCTTTCTTCGGGGTTAGCTGGACATTATCCTGAGAGAATATCAGTACCTTCTAAAGCAATATACTTCCAGAGTTTGCAAACCACAAAGTTTAGACAAATTAATCAACACCATTTTTATGCTCTGCTTATTACCATGGTATACAGAAGAGGCTACGCAGATGCCCGATGAATTCACTGAAAAGTGAATATGTTTAATCTCTCATGACACATACCGTAGTCATTTGGATCAAAACTCCAGACCTCTGCTGTCTACCAGTCCTTTGAATCAGACTGTTCTGTGTGACAAGACATGAACCAACCAGAGAACATTCATTTGCTTCTTGACCAAACTAAAGTGCTGGACAGAGACATATGCCTGCTCCTGTTTAGCTTCTCCCTTCCTTGTTCCTTCTACCCTGCCTGCCTGCCTTCCTTCCTCCCTCCCTCCCTTCATTCTTCCGTTCCTTCCTGCCTTCCTTCCTTCCCAACTTCCATTCCTTCCTCCTTCCCTCCCTCCCTTCTACAATTCTTTCTCCCCCGTCTTCCTCCCTTCTTTAGTTGTTCCCTTTCTTTTCTCCTTTCTTCTTTACTTCCTTTTATCCTTTCTTACTTTTCTTCTCCTTCTGCCCCTTCCTTTTCTGCTTCATCTACCTCGTCAGCCCTCTCTTCCTCCCTCCTCCTCCTCCTCTTCCTCACTCTCCTTTCCCTCGCCATCCTCCTCCGTTATCCTCAGCAGAGAACTTGGCTAATTGATCCTTTCTGTTCTGAGTTGAGTATCTTCCAGGCTTCAGCGTTCCCTCTCCTGCATCCCGTCTATCTTCACCCCAGCATGTGCCGGGTTACTGGGCGTCTGATCACTCTCCACGGTGCCATGTGCTTTCCCCTTCATGAGTCTGATCACGTGGCTCATTCTGCCTACACCACCCACCCACTCCACACACTCGCTGACGCAAATTCAAATCTAAACCCCATTTCAAGCTTCAGCTTGCGGATCAATATCCTCCATTAAACCTCCCTGATCTCCCAAACTTAATCATTCCCTCCTCTGTTGCTATAGTTTTATTACCTTGTCCCGCCTTGTGGCACAAGCCTCCGTGTACCTTGTATTAGAGAAATTTATTCCTGTACTATAGTATCTTACCGTTCTCCGGATCTCTCCGGATCCATGCCTAAGTCTCAAGTCTCTCTCTCTCTCTCTCTCTCTCTCTCTCTCTCTCTCTC
>NW_004524704.1:2621673-2625047 GCF_000260255.1 Octodon degus
TTTTTTTTTTTTTTTTCAGAACCGGGGATTGAACTCAGGACCTTTCATATGCCAGGCAAGTGCTTATTCTACTGAGCTATCTCCCCAGCCCCTGTTTTTTCTTTTCTATTGCTCAGCCCTGATATATCATAAGGGCCAAATAAATAGCTACCAAGTTATACAAATTTACATAACCAACCCAGCAAAGTCTGGACTGGAGCCTCTGTTATGCTACATGGTCTCCCATGGTGCACCACTTAAGGAGCAGTGTTAACATTTCGAGCCATGATAGGGAATCGAGGGTACAGTCAGGACCTGTCCCAGCTTGATACCAATTCAACCTGACAAGGAAAAGCGTAAGGTATGAAACTGTCCTTGGATGAAGCAAAACAACAGGATTTGCCACTTTGATGTTTCATAGGTAGTGAAAACATGTCAGATCCCATTAGACTTCTCCTTAAGCTTCCACATTCTTCAAAGAAAGGATAGAAGATGCTGGTCAAGTGCCATGGCTGCTACCTACCTTTTAGACTGTTGTCCTCATGGGAAGGAAATAAGCTGGTACAAGAAGTGGTTGCGCTAATGAATACTTCCCAATGCATTAGGCTCCATATGTTCTTTCTGTGGCCACCAGAGATCATATGGTGATTTAAGAGGTTAAAATTAAGAAGCTACACTGTTTGCTAAACCCACCTCTCAAGGGCCAGATTTAAAAAAAAAATACAAACATTTTACTTATTATATGTAATTATTATTTACCCAAGGAACTTCTGAACTATTTTTATCATTTAAAAGTATTGAAACTGGGCCAGGGACATAACTCCACAGTCTAAGTGCCTGCCTGGCAAGCACAAGGACCTGGGTTCGATCTGCGGTACCACACACTGTGTGGGCCCTGCCCAAGGTGTGCACCTGTAATCCCATCCCCAGGAAGGCCGAGACAGGAAGGTCACTATGAGTCTGAGCTGTGCAGTGAGACTCTATAACATATAAATTAGTAATTTTTTTAATTTTAAAAATATAGAAACTATTATCTCAACTTAAATTACTATTAGGCTTTCTTTCCTGTTCTGTCCAGGGCAAATAATAAACAAAAGTTTATCACCCTAAACATGTAATCTACTGAAGACCATTTAGTTGAATTTATACTTTTCCTTTTATATCTTCTGTCAAGAAAAGCAATTACAGAAACTACATTAATATGAAATACTCCCCATCAAATTCAATTCTCTAAATCTCGACTGTTCCATGTCCCCAAACAAGGTCTGAGTGCTGTCTTGTCTTCTTCATTATCCGCAACTCACTTGCATGAGCTCTCTGTTGCCCACTATAATTCAAGTGCCCTCTTCTATTTGAAAAATTGAGGCTTGAAGGAGCACACTGTCTGAAGTATGCAATGATTTGTGCAGTGTAACCAAATAAACTTTTACTTAAGATATCTTAAGAAAAATATGTCCAGGTACTTCATGTAAGAGCAATTCTGAGTCCTTGCACAATAGATAACATTTAGAAGTCTGGGAATGTATAATCATGTTGGTCTTGTAGAGGTTTTGAGCACTGAATACATGAAGGATACATGCATAAGAATCTCCTTTGCATTGATGTTATATGTAAAATGTGTATGATGTGTTTTTCATACACCTCACTTTGTTTATTCACCCTCTTTTTTGGCATTGTCTTTTTCAGGTACTACCTGGATGTTCACTGGAAAACAGAAATCTTCTCTAAGCAAAAACAAAAAGAAAAGTTCCTCCTGGTCACTACAATGTATTAAATAGTCATGCAAAAAGAGACCATTCGGAAAGATACCCATGAGTCCTAGCCTGTGAATGTGAGCTTATTTGGAAGCAGGATCTTTGCACAAGTCATTGAGTTAGGGACCTCAGAAGGGATTACGCTAATGTACAATGGATGTGGGTCAGTTACAGCTGTAGGTAGACGTAGATCAGCTGTAACTTTTCCTGAGATCAGAAGTAAAGAAGGGGCTGGGAAGATAGCTTGGTAGTCTAAGCACCTGCCTGGCAGGCACAAGGACCTGGGTTTGATCCCCAGTACCGCATGCCCTGTCAGCCTGGAAACCAGGTATGGTGGTGCAAGCCTGTAATCCCAGCACTGGGGATGCTGAGACAGGAGGATCACTAGGAGTCCAAGTTGCATAGTGAGACCTTCTACTAAATAAATAAATGAATAAAATATTTTTTAAAAGAAGAAGCAAAGCGATTGCCTCCTCACATTTCCAGTTTCTACTATGGATGTGAAGAAGGAAAGCCAACACACTCTCCTCTTTAAAGGCTTTTCTGACGCCCTCCCCTTTGAACAGTCAAAAAGCTCCTTTATCTCTGAGCTTTTCCACTCTGTCTAGGTCACCTTGCCTTAGAGTCAATTGTGTACGAAAAGTTTCTATTCATGTTCAACTAAACAAGTGGAGGCCAGTTTCACCCCGTGAAAAGTAGCTAGATTTTAGAGGAGAGCATATAAAATTTCTTCCCATTCTGACCTAAAGCAACCTGCTTTCCCTTAGCGCTTCAGGCACTTCTGTAAGACAGCCATAAAAATCCGAGTCAGACACCCTTCACAACTTTTATGGGCATTGTAAATAAAATAACTGAGGTGAAAATTTCGCCAAACAGAGCACGCAACAGAAAGAGGAAAATCCAGAAGAGGCAATCCACAGTAAAAACAAACAAACATAAAAATCTGTTTGTCTTTTCACCCTGTAAAATACAACTTACCCCAGAGAGTGTCTCATTAAATATCCTTGGCTTACACAAGACACAGCCAGCAATGCCCTCACTTGAATAGCACCAGGAAGCTTCAGAGCAAAGATTTTTAGGGACCTTGAAAACAAACTAATGAGCCATCCAGACAGCCAGGCTCTGCTTAACTTCATAGCAGGAACCCTACTGAATAGTGTTACTCTGACCTTCTATTTCAAAGGGATTTATCCCAGTGTGGTGGCATAGATCTGTAACCCCAGCAAGCAGAAGGCTGAAGCAGAAGGATAGCCATGAGTTCAAGAGCAGCCTGAAATACACAGTGAGACCTATTCTCAAAAACAAAGTGAAACAAAATCCCAGAAGTCACAAGAAGGGGACTTGAGCAACCTCATTCCTGTAGAAATGGAGTCCCGGATCACAGCCAGCCTGTTTAGAAGGCCGAGAGACCACTCTTCTTTCTCTAAGCTTCAGACTCATGTTTTGGAATTTCCTCATTTTAAAGAAACATAATAAGGTATTTTCTTTTCATTTAATTAAGAGAAAGTAGCTGTATATCTATCCTAACTATTTTGTATACACAGATACAAAATGGTCCTTCATTTGTATCCCCTTTTGTTTAATTTGTCAGAGATGGGTATTCCATTGCCATTTAAATATTGTAGGTGTGTGAATTCAGCA
>NW_004524704.1:2625802-2639428 GCF_000260255.1 Octodon degus
TCAGGTCAACAATTTCTGACATTGCCAGTGAAGGGGAAGACTCAATACTATTATGGGCTACTGGACTCTTTTGGAATATTTTGCTGAGTTTACACACCTATAATATTCAAATAACGGAACTTAACAAGAAAAGGGGATACAGATGCATGTCCATTTTGTATCTGTGTATTCAAAGCGGTTAGGATAGATATATAGTTACATTCTCTAAATGAATAGAGGGATTTGTTCTAATGGTGTTTGTAAATAGGATATCATGTCCTCATCTTGTACGGCAATTAACCACTGGGAAAAATGTATGCAATGTGTTGATTATTGAAACTGTCCTACCAATTTGATTTGAAACTGTCTTGTTGCTATTTGTTTATCAATAAAATTATGGGAAAAAAAAGAAAATTGACTACCCAAGAGTGTTTTTCATTTGTAGAAATGATTTGTCTGACTTTTTGCTGAAGTCACACTGTAAACACAGAAGAACTCATTCTCAGGCAGTTAGGCCAGGGATCAGTAGACATATAATATTAATACTTATGTTTCTAGAAAGATGGTAGAATTCTGGGGAAGACATAATTCTGTCAGAGAGGGTAAAATAAGGCTATGAGGAGTGATAAAAAAGATATGGTATTTTTACACAGTGGAATATTACTCAACTATAAAAAAGATGATTTTGAGCCTTTTATAGGTAAATATATGCAACTAGAGACCGTATTGGGAAGGGAAATATATCAGACCTGCATGTGCAAACATATTGTCTCACTAGTTTGGACATCTGAAAGAATAAATGATAACTGAAAGGTACAATAGACATTGTGACAGGGAAAGAACCTGTTTAAAGGAAAGGAAAAAGTGGGTGAGGAAATGGACAAAAGAAAAAAGGAAAAAAGATATATTTATGCATACGTGCAGGATAGCTTCAATAATTGTACTGCCCTTTTCTGCTGGTCTTCTGAAAAGAGCAGTTAAGGCTTGAAACTTTTTCTTTTATTTTTTTTTGTGTGTGTGTGTGTGTGTGCATGTGTGTGTGTGTGTTTCTTCTTAATTTCTTATAACTTTTTGTTGGTGTTGCTTTGTTTTTTAGCCAGTTTTGCAGGTCTGTATCTGGCAGCCTAAACAACTAATTTGAAGATAACATCATGTAATGCAGCAACAATTGTTGAATTCCTATTACTTTGTGTAATGAAATTGTGTATCATTTCTATTTTTTATTATTTTATATTCTTTAAAAATGTAAAAATTTATGGAGTAACTAGGCACAGTAACTGGGCAGGAGAAAGAAATAAAAAACACTTAAATTGGGGGGAAAAAGGTATTTTTTTTTCTTATTTTGGGTAACTGCTAGCTGGATTCTGAATCAATGCAGAACTCGGGGGCTTTTTGCTTCCCCCATCAAAGTTCCTATTCTTACTCTGCTTCAAGGCACTGTCAAGTCTTACAGCATAATGATTCAGTTAGTTTGTGAAACTTCTAGACAGTGTTTTGCTGCTTCCCAGACTAGGTTAGGAAAGTTTACTGAATCTCTGATCAGGCATAACCTTAAAGAAATTTTTGCAGAAGTTCCTAGTCAAAAGCACAGAGACTACTGTAGCTTTCCAATGGATTTTAAGACTGCTAAAAGCCCCCCTAAATTGTTGGTCTATTTGCACGTATATGTGTATAAGCTCCAGTAGATCTAAAGCAGATTAAGAATTACTGTACAGCTTTCTTACACAAAATATTTTTACTAGTATGCCACTATAATCACTACTGAAGTATTTGCCATTTTCCAGGCCTCTTGTAAATGCCTGTATTATCTCATAACAGTTTTCCACTTCGATAATACAAATCTGTTTATTAGCACTGTTAATGAAGTGATTGAGATGGTGTAACTTGGCCAATTTTGGTTTAACTCAACCTAGCTGAGCCCACTGCTCTTGCAAGATGGAGGGCAAACAGCACCATTCCCATATGATTTTTCCCTCTTAGTTTTCTGCGATGTTATTTATCACAGTGAACACCTCTCCTGGAGTTGCTGGTTTCAGGGTGGAACTGAAGGCCAACCCCTAATCTCCACCATAAACTGGGGCAAGATTCTGCCTTGATGGGTGGCTCACTGCCTTAGGTCTTAGTCCAGCAGAAAGAGAAGACTGCTGATCTGTTGAGCGTGAAGGACCAGTCTGGCTGCAAGTCCAGTAGCTCTGTAAAGAAATGCCGGCCCAGGCTGTTGGTCCAGCATCTCCAGGAAATGATGACTAAAGCCAAGGAAGCGGGAGCACCTGAAACCTCAACTTGAGAGCATAATACAGAGAAACTTGTAAACGTAAGACCAGAAATGGGAGGTCTGGATTCTAGCCCAGATTCTGCCTACGGGGTGACTGGAAAAATCTTGCTTCTCTGTTACTCAGATCCCTTATCTGAGAAATGAGGGTACCGAACAATGTGATTCCAAAGTCTCCTTCCACTTCACAAGCTTCAATTTGACATATACAAAGGCACCTCTGTTGTAGAAAGATGGCCGCGTTCCTGTTCATTTGGGCAAAATGGCTGCAACTGTCCCTCACCTGAGGTAGAGTTCACATCCAGAAGCGACGCTTTGCCCAGTGTTTCAGTCCACAAATCCAATTGTGCACAAACATTCATGTGTCAAGGCATTACTGTATTTTGAATGTATATTACAAAGGTACGAAGTATTAGAATAAAAAAATCAAATTTCACATAGACTCCAAGGTCACAAAGAGAATCTGGGAGGATATTTTATTTGTAAATGATTTTGTTTATAAAAAGTCTTGTGGAAACTTAATAGAAGTCATTATTGATGAAGTGATCAGAAAAAGAGCAGGGAGTAGCCAAGGTAGGCATCTTACAATGACGGATTACCAATAAGCTTAGCTCCTGTCCACTCAAAAAGCTTTCCGACTGCTCACTTTCATTCCCAAAGCTTTGAACTCAAACAGCCTTTCCCAAAAGCAATTGCACCAGACAAGTTAATAGAGCTGTCTTATGATGCCGTGTTTATGATTCAGTGCTCACCACTGCCTCTTTCCTCATCTCCAGCTTGCTCTAAAGCTGCTGTGAAGAAAGGGAATGGTCATTTATCAATCATTGCAATGGGCCATGCACTGCAGAAGGTGTCCAACACATCCCATGCCCTGTGATACTCTAAACAACCCTGGGAAACAGTTCTTGAAAGTCCTATTTTATTCAAGAAAAAACTGATCCCCCCGTAAGTTACATAGATCACAAAGTTACAGACCACTAAAACTGGAGTTAGAAAGCATGCGTGTCACCAGTTCACCAGAAACTAAATCCAAGCAATGCTGAGACCGACTTCTGCAGCCCAAGGCAAGCTACTGATTTCTACTCTGGTCTCTCAGTACCCTCAGTGTTACAGCTTGAGTTATGTCCCTTCAAAACTCACGCTGAGCCTGGTAGTCCCTGCACATTACCATGGGACTTCATCTGGAGCACCTATCTGGACAGAGATAAACAAGTGAGACGGAGAGCCTTAAGGTGGACCCTAATCCATTGCGACTGATGTCAACAAAGACAGCGGAAAATGGACACACCGAAACACATGTATACCCATGAACACCAGGCAAAGATGACGGTAGGTCTACGCAAAGCCCAGGAGCACCAGATGTGGCAGCAAACCATCAGTCCTTAGGGGAATGGCAGAGAAAGAGCCTCATTGACATTCTCAGAAAGAAAAATAATCCTGTCAACACCTTGATCCAGGCCTCCAGAGCGGTGAGACTACAAACTTCTATTACTTAAACCATCCATATTTATGGTTTGTTACAGTAGCTCTGGCAAAATTGGACCCCCCAGGGGACCAGGGAGATAGCTCGGTGGCATAAGTGCCTGCTCAGCAAGCGCAAGGTCCTGAGTTTGATCCCTGGTATTAAAACAGACAAACAAACAAACAAATAACAATCCCCAGCACTAGAAAAACAAATCACATATTTTATTTTAAGAGGTGATTTTAAAAAGAGAGACAAGAACAACACCAAAAATGTGGTCCCCGGATAGGTGGCTATCCAAGGCACCAGTAGCAGCTGCATGAGTTCAAAGTCACAGGCAGGAAAGCCCTCCTCCTCAGGGCAAAGCTCTTCTGGTCCCTAGACACTCATCTCAAATTCAAGAGGGAGTAAGGAAAGATGCATATTACCTCCCCAACTTCAAAGATAAATAATCAGAAGCTCAGAAACTTGGAGGAACATAAGAGAATTGCAACCAAACTTAGAAACAGTTGTAGAACCAAACTCAGACTCAGGGATATCTGTCTCTGGGCCCAGTTTGAATCTCCCTGCAGGACACTAATCCCCTCAAGAACAGGGGCATGTTCCCTAAAATATCAATGCCACCATCCGTCTTTCCCCCTAGTAACTTCCATCATTATAACCTGAAGGCTTTTCTGAGCTTCAACCTTTCCTGTAATGAAGCTTAGAGAAAGTGAAACAACTTTTGCGAGAACTTGCCTCACAGAAGAGCCTTTACTGCTAGGGGTTTTGCATTTTGGTCTGGCCATAGAAGGTGGGAAAAGGAGAGGCAGGGGAGATCTCAGTAGAATAAGCACTTCCCTGGCAAGTGCAAGGGCCTGAGTTCAATCCTTGGTTCTGAAAAAAAAAAAGTAAGAAAAGGAGTGAGCCCAAAGCAATGACTCATGATGCAGGGTGCATTCATGACCTCCTGATGAGCCACTTGCTCTGTACTGGGCTGCGGCCTTGGAAAATGAAGACAAAGCCCTCATCCTCAGTGGCTCCTAACAGTGGAAAGACAGCCACAGGAAGAGGATTTCTCAGAGCCACAAGTAGCCCAGCTGATGGCACAGAAGAGACTCGTAGGAAGAGCTGATGTGAATACTGTGCCCACTTGAACTTGCTCAAGTACACTCAAAATCACCCATATCTCTTGAAGAACAAAAACTTCCAGCACACCTCAGAAAGTCCATCACCCGCTGTGCATGGGTGGTGGACGGGACACCATGTTTGACTAAAATGAAGTCAAACACGTACTTTCCAAATTTTATATCCTCTTTCCTGCTCTCCAAAACAGCTCCTATCCCAGGGATGGTGGGGAACTTTGCATAGCCAAACTTCTCAATATGTTCCACAGTTTGGACAGTGCTATGGTTTAGCTCTGGGGCGGCCTGCCCGCAAGCCTCATATGTGTGGAAGGTGACTGGATTATGATGAGTCCGCAGCTGACTTGCTGTTAGGAGGTGGAACCTAGTTGGAGGTGGCTCACGAGGGCTGAGACTCCCTCCCCACTTCCTCCCTTCGCTCTCTGCGTCCCAGATGCCATGACATGAGCAACTGCATCTCGTTCCACTCAGCTGTTCTGTTTCTGCCTTGGAACCAGCTATGGACTGGAGCCTCTAAAAATATGAGCCCAAATAGACTTCTCCCTCTAAGTAGCTTCCTCAGCAATAAGAAAGTGCTTGGGACAGTCTGTATTTTTGAGCACTCTCTATGTTTCAGAACATAGTACATTCCTTATTTGATTCCATCTAATTTCTATTTTATAAATGAGTAAACTTAGAGAGGTTAGGTAATCCATAGTCATAAAAGTGACAAAGAATGAGAGTTTTCTCTCACGACCCATTTTACCTTCCTTTTTCTTAAAAGATGCCCCTTTCCTTAGGGTGGTAAGATTCCCAGCTAAAAATTACATTTCCCAAACTATCTTCATAAACAACATGCACATGATACAGTCTTTCCAAGGAGACTGATCCTATAAAACTCTCTTAAAGGGTCTGAATCAGAGATCACTTGTTGTTACAGCCATCATTTTTCTCCATGTTTTCTCATTATGACAAGAATGTGGTGGCTGGTGCGCCTACAGCCATTGTGAAACCAAGATAGGTCATATTGCATAAAGGATTGCTGGACAGTATGCAAAGACCTAATGGCACCATTGATATGTATGTGTACTGTGCCAGCACTAGATTGCTTGCCTCTACATTTGTCATTGTTTAGTAGAAGAGCAGGCCTACATATGTTACATGTACAGCCACTTTGTTCTTCTCTTATTTTTAATAGTAATCATATCCATAAAAGTACACTAAAGTATGGCAGTGGTAAAATGTTCCTTGGAAGAATCTATCTCCAAAATTCATACATATTAAGGCCTTTCCTTAAAGATCTGAGAGTTAAGAGACAGGCCATTCACGTATTCAGAGTGGAGGATTAGACAGAATTAACTGGAAACTGAAAGAAGTGTCCTTGGTGGGACTGAAGGTGACAATCTATCCTTGGGGACCCCAACCACAACTCTGATCTGGCTCAGCCACTATGTGGTCATTACCTTGAGCAAGTCGCACCCTGTCTTTTGGCCTCAGGTTTCTCCTCTTTGTAATGAGAAATTTGGCTGGAATGAACACAGACAGGCAACTAATCTCTAAACCAGATTAAACAGGGAGGCTTGCACACAGTGGTCAGGAATAAGGTTCCTAGAGCCTCCATGTTCACTCAGAGATCAATACTCCTGCAACTGTCTTGCCCCTTCCACCATTCACATCACAAGCAGGAGATGCACAGGAGGCCCTCTCTGCATGCGTGAAGTCCTCTCCATGTGTGTGAAGTCCTCCTCGCATTCATGCAGTCTTTCTGGTGTGTGTGAAATCCTCCCCATGTGCACAAAGTCCTCCCTGTGTGAAGTCCTCTCCATGTGCATGAAATCCTCCCCATGTGCATGAAGTCCTCCCACACATAGAAAGCCTTCTCCATGTATAGAGTCCTTCTGCAGTGCACGAGGCCCTCTTCACTCTCATTCCATTCTCATCATTTGTTTCCCATGTGCTCAGAGGTGAGTAAAGCCAAAGCTGGAAAATTAGATGGTTCTGCACACATGATGCTGTAAAATAGCATTTTCTGTCTGAGGAGTTCAAAGAACTTCACAAAATCACATTTTCTTTCTCAAGTGTTCCAAGAAATATACAGCTATTTTCTGTTTAAATGCAGAAATGTATTGCCAGCAGGCACATTAAGATTTTTGAGTTCTGAATTCTCTTTATGTTTACAACAACACAAAAGTATAAAACAATTGTACGCAGATTATAGGAAAAACAACCAAAAAAGCATGAAGCTAGACATCCTTAGATCAGCACAGTTGATGAATTCCACATGCTTTTCTCCTCTTTCCAGAAAAGCCACAGATTTGCTTGTCAACTTCCTTGCCACTAAGGCAAATACAGTCACAATAGTACTGACACTTGCCTACTGAAGGCCAGTTACCCAGCAAACCTGTACTCAAGTTAGCCACAAAATGTAGGACCTTGGACCCCTTTCTCAGCAGTAAATTCTACCCCCAGTGTACCCACTGACAACCCCTCACAGGTCAGACAAGCAAGAAGCTGAACGGCAAGACCTTCCCCAATGTCTGGGAAAGCAGAGCTATTTACCCAACAAGTACTGCACAAGTCAGGCCATCAAAGACTGAGGTTGTTTGCAAAATGTGGTGCCTTAGCTAATGGTGTGTAACTCCATGATATGGTGCCTCCCTAATATGTGTGAGGCCCTGGGTTCAATCCTTAGCATTGCAAACAAACAAACAAACAAAAAAACCAAAACAACAACAAAATACCTTAATAAGGAGGTAAGAGAATGGGTGCTCAGAAATGCCTCAATAAAGAATATCACAGAGGAATGTTGGTGGTGCTATGTAATCATTGTCTAGAGGAGAGCCAGGTGAGTCTAGGCTCAGATTTGTGGATGAACACTACTGTCATTAGCTTTGCAGGATTCTTGTTATTCTAAATTCATTCTCAACAAGCAACTTCTGAGTAAGATTTGGCTTCTGAGGTCCCTTTCTTATGATGAGGCAGTTTTGTCATGTAGAATTTTTTGGTCCAGTCCCAGAGCCTGAGTCCTTCACTGAAAATCCCCAGTAGCATGCATCAACCTTATGAGCTTGGCTAGTATGAGTCTGCCCTGGGAGAATAGGTACTTAGAGGGCTAATCATCTCAGGCCTGAGATTATATAACTGAGGGCTAGACAGCGGACTACAGCTAATTCTCCAAGGGACAGAACACATCGCTTCATTATTCCTGAAGAACAGCAAGCCTGTGGTTCCTCTGGACACCTGTCCCCACTTGCCTTCTGTTTGAATTTGCACCTGAGGAGAGCTCAAGATCTTTGGCAGTCTTTGGATTCCTGCCTCCCTTCCTTGTTTGGGTCTTGCCACCAGTGGTACCTGCTACTTCTGAAGACTTGTGCCTGCCTCCGTTCTTGCATATTGATGTAAAAAGTCATTACATCTCAAACAACCAAATTGCTAGTGCTTTACATTTATTACGCACATCACCCACAGGCAAATTTGAAAATTATGGCTCTTCTTGGGTATTTTATACTAGATTTCAAACAAACCAGCCCAGCATGAAACCGTAGGGAACTAAAATGAGGACGGAGGTGGGAGGTAGAGAAGGATTGACTTTATCTTCTGATTCGTTGTGATGAAAAATGATTCGAGAGACACGACTGGAATGACAATACCATGGCTCATTGGCCTGATCGCCTGTTGTTCATAAACAGATAATGATGCTGCAGGGAGCTCATGTGGCTTAAGTCAGCTTGTGATGACCGAACACGACTGACAGAGCTGCTTTCATTTTGGGATTCAAAGACATCTCTAAGCTAAGGTCAATGCCAATAACACACTAAAATATAAATAAGTAGAATAAAGGAAGAATTCACAGCACACACAGTGGCAGGAAGAGGACAGAACAGCAGAGAGGTACTGACCATTCAGTCTTTAGTTTGGAAGCAACTTCCCTTAGAGGGCCATGGCTGAGTCCTTCCCACCCCCTAACTGGGAAGCAGGTTCTAAACTCCCCAAATACCGCCTTTGATCTTTTCTCTTTGTACCTACCCTATCTTCTCAATTTGCAAATATCCACTTGGGTGCCCCATCTTTCCTAGTTGCTAGCCAGTCTGAGAGAGGAGCTTCATGTTTTTCATCCATTTCTCTTGAGGTATTGGCTTCATTCACTAACCTCACCAATGCTCAGAAAAGATGGAGAAAGAAGGTACAGGAGAAATAGTAGTATAATGAGACTCCCTCGTGCACTTATAGTATTTTACAATTTCTCAAATCATTTTACAGAGCATCTGAGCTGCCCAAAGCCTGGGAGACTCTCCAGAACTGTCATTCTCTACTTAGGACAAAGATCATTTTATCTTTTTCAGAAATCTTTTCTCATAAATCTTCTCTACGTTGGTAGTTATATTGCTCCTCACCCCATAAAGCTGCCACAAAGACTACATATGACAAAAGAATCAATTAATGTATGTAGAAGTCCTTGCAACAGAGCCCAGCACGTGGAAAAGGCTACATATGTTTGTTGTTTCTACCTGATTTAATCTGGATTCAAGGGAATTAGATCTAAGTGTTCTTCATTCCCACTCAGGGTCCTCATGGCACCTTCAGGACACTGGCTTGCTATGAACTAGGGAGAGTCCATGTGAGCTGCCTCCTGCTGCAGCCCTCCACGTCCTCATCTATGTCACAAATATTTGGAGTAGACTTTGTCCATGAGCAGGGTCTACTGTGACCATGTATGGAGACACATCCTCCCACCTTCCAAGCGGCTCCTCTTTCTCCTCCAGGTTCATCTCTCCCCTCCTAGAGGAGCAAGAAAGCTATCTGTTCCTGAGGCTCACAGCTATTGTGAATTTTTCCAAATAGCCATTAGCTCCCCATGGGAAGGTGGGGCTAGTAAAGTCCCAGATGTTCAGAGCCGTCTGCATGCTCCCTATTGGAGAAGAGCATGAGGCCAGTTACCTCAGGGGCAGATAGGCTCACAGCAGACAGGAGGGGCCCATGGGTATGGGTCCAGCGTTCATGCCAGGTGACCTGGCGCTAACAGCAAGAGGCAGAAAACATAACAAGCACGAGCAAGTATGGCCTACACATCCCACTAACCAGAGCTGCCTAGAGTGCTGCCTACGCTGTGAATCCCTCCTCTGGTTCTGAAAAGCTTAAAAACAAGAAAAATGTAAAACCACTGGACAAAAGGCAGACTTAATGTCCTGGAGCATTGGAACACTGGCACTTGTTGATGGGTTTATTGGAGTATGATGGAAACCTCTCTCCCTTCTCCTACCCGGGCATCTCTGGGAAGGCTGTCATCAGATTCCATGTCCCACTGGGTCTCTCTCAGTACCCAGGTAAAGCGTCTTTCTTCTTTTGAGTGAACTCCCACATTCGCTTTCCCTCCTCGGAACCTGTAGCTCTGTCTGCCTCACTGCAAGTTCTTAGCCTCTGTGTCTTCTCTTCTTGACCCCAAACACCATCCCATACCACAGAATTAACTGTGCTCTCTTGGGTCCCAGGCCAGCCCCCTCTCTGTGCATTCACCTTATTTGCTTCTGGCAGTGTGCTAGTCTGTCAGCTCCCAGTTGCTTCCTCCTTCACCACTGCCGGATTCCACTAGGCTAGAGAAGTGTTTTTTCATTCTTGGGCACCCAAAGGCTCATGCCATGTTAGTAATCATCAAGTGAATTCTGTGAGAAGTGAGGTTTAGTCATTTCAAAATGTTCCTGACACATAGAAATTTATTATTTGTTAATAGAATGCAAAATCTGAACCAGTGATGATTTCTAAGCATGTAAACTGTTTATCATTTTTCAAACTTAGAGAACAATGCTTATCAGGAAGTATAACACGGGAATGGGAGGAGGGATTCCCACAAGGGTTTTGGTCCAAGATAGTCAAGTTTTAAAACCCTATTAGGTATAAAATTACCAGTCCCTGAAGGTTTGTTAGATTTGCTATATCAAATTTAAACCTAGGCATTTAACACTAAGTTATATTTTCAGCCTTCTTAAAATTTATTTTCCTTTTGTACTTTTGAGACAGGATCTTGCTAAATTACTAAATGTTCTAGGCTAGGCTAAACTTGGGTCTACCTGCACCAGCCCCATGGAGGGCAGGGTTTCCAGCCATAAACCATGACACCTGGATATGTCCTCAGTTTTTGAGTCAAAGACTGGAAGGTGAGGGCTGGGGAGAGAGTTCAGTAGAATAAGCACTTTCCTGGCAAGCGCAAGATCCTGAGTTCAATCCCCAGTACCGAAAAAAAAAAGACTAGAAGGTGGTGTTTGAGCCCTGTATCTTGTTCAACTCCTGCCCAATGCTAGCACATCTTCCCTACACATGAATGCCTTTAGGAATAAGAAAAAAAGTTGCTTAGGCTACTACATCAGAAAGCCCTCCCTATCGCATTCTGTCATTAAAGATAATGATTAAGAGGGGTTTGTGGCCTAAAAGGAGAACATGTCCATGAAACACAAACGCAAGGCACGAAAGTGGGCATACTTGGCATGAACACACCCATGAAAAATATTCAAGGCTGTAAATCAGTGGAAAAAATATTTCAAAATTATAACGCATGCATTCACTTCTTCACCAAGCCTCATTAAGGTCCCAGTGCTGTGGATATTCCAGCTACTGTGGATATTGGATTAGCCCTCAGGGCTGAGCTGTGGTCATGGAATTGGGGTGATTGTTGCTCATTGTCTCCATATCTCATCATTTCTGACCTAGATTTATGTTAATAATGAGAACTTTATGAGGCTTAATGAGTCCTTCCTTTACTGAAAGCAAAAGAGTCCTGAATTGAGGAAGCTTCAGGAAATGCATTGTGCCAATAACTCTCCGCACAGAGGACATGCTCAGCTCTTGTTAAGGAAAAATTATCAGTAGTGTCAACATGAATGGGATATGTCCAAAGTGAACTCAAACCCTATTAGTTTTAGCTCCTGGACAACCCTATTGTCCAAGACAATGCTTTCCACTGATCTTGAAGAATGCAACAGCTATACAATTCTCAAGCTGGAAAGGATTTTCCAATTTTTGCTATATCACCTCAGGTCAGAGCAGAAATACTTTAGGAAATCAGAGGATACCATTATAAGAGTAAAACATCATGGTGTTTTGAACCCTTCAGCATGTCCATGACAATGTTCATGACACCATTTAGAAGTCCTCTAAGGACAAACCATACCGTGGATTTGGTGAAATTATTGCAAAAGGGAAGTTTGGTTCCTTAAAGTTTCCAATAACAGCCCACAGTAGGTGACTGAACAGCTCCCGTGGCTTTTCCCTCCTTGCTTAGTTTCCGTGAAAGGGACCAGGTTGTGATGTACACAAGCTCTTGGCCCTGTGGATATGCAAAAGGGCCAGCATGCATGAGTCTGGTTTTGTCTTCCCTGTAATATGGCCACAAATGATAAGCAGCACCTCCTACAGGAAAGGCTTGCAAGAAGGCAGTAACCAATCAAGCTAAAGTCTCTGCCTACGCAGCACAGAATTGCAGAAGTCTGAGGATAGAGTCTGAGAAGCCTCAGTTGAAAAATCCCTGAAAATCAATAAAAATATTGCACAAATGTTAAATTCGCCAGTAATGGAATTCATTCAAACATCATTACTGACCCATGCTGACAGTTTCAAAATTGAATTTCTCTTGCGATTGCTGGAGTGAATAAAACTTGCCCCCGTAGCTAGCTGCTTTTGAAACATTTATAGCCCGTGTTCTCACAGCAACTTGGTGTCAGAACCAGTAGCGTCCTTTGACAGGGAAAGCTTTTAAAGCGACAGTATAGATGGGATAGGGAGAGGCATCGTCTCCCCATGGCCTGAAAAGCCTTGTAACATCATCTTCATTTACAGAGGATTACTTGCTGACAACCTCAGTGTGTTTCAGAAGCTTGTTCCAGGGTTCATAACATTTCTCTACCACCGCAGGTTCCTGTAGCCACTTTCTGAGGCACTGCAAAAGGCAGAGATACCTTGACAAGATCACAGTGGTCCTTACCAAACATGCTCAGCATGGACAGGGGTCAGCAAAAGCCAAGAGCTCATCTACTTGAAGTGTGCTCTCTTCAGTGTGGGGTGAGGGGTTTCTTTTTTTCTCTACAATTTTTTTTATCCTGTGGCAATTTCTTGCCTCAACTGCATTATTAAAAATGGTTAATATAACTCACCCATACTTGCACAGGAAAGCTTTCAACCTACTTGGAAATTAAATAACTATTTCCTATCGCTGGCATTTTCTTTGAAATGAAAGTTCCCAAAGTGGATGTACCTGGGAGAATTCTAACTCATAAGAATTGAGGAGACCATTAATTGTCCTTTTGCTATTTACAGTAACAATGTCATAGGCTAAGCATGACTCCCATAAAAGCCCTGAGGAAGAGCTGTAAGTGGTATCTGCCCTTTATGAAGAAGGGCTAGAGAAAATCAAGATAGAAAAGATCAAATCTACTTCCCAAAATCCAGGATGAATGTCTTTTTTTCTCAGATTCTCTCTGAACTTGATCTGCACTGTGAAAACAGCAGAGCATTTGACACTTGGAATAAATCTCTTATTAAGCCAAGTTGGCTCTTTTGTGCTCTTCTAGCAAGTTTTTAGCTTTGAACTTGCTTTTCTAGAATCAAGCAATAAAGAATCCATCCTGCACCCAGGGAGCAAGGAGTACTGTGTAAGAGAAATTGCAGTGGTTCAGTTGTCAACCACGACCCCTACTATTAGAATTTGTCATTCTGAGTCTCAGTTTCCTCTTTTGGGAAACAAGGTTCTTATTCTCCACCATGTTATTTTTTTCTTAATTACTTGTTTGTTTGGCACAGGGTCTTACTTTGCAGCTCACACT
>NW_004524704.1:2639738-2656865 GCF_000260255.1 Octodon degus
GTCTCCATGATGCAAGACGGACCTTTATCAATTTCCATGTCAAAATAACAGGTCTGTTCGTTAGTCTCTTTAAAATGCTTAGATCTGCATGACACAGAGGAGAAAACAAGAAAATTTAACTTCATATCATAGAGACCTGAGATACAAATGTTTTAGCACATAATATCACTTTTTGAATAACCCAAATATTGGTCATGCCATGGCTACCTAACCTCAGGAAGGACTGTCCGCCTTCACTGTGGAGCTACCTGGTAGTAATAGTGAAATTCACACACCTTCGTTCAGGTAACACAGCCTCCCCCAATGCACAGTGAGAGAAAGCATTCGAGGTTCAACACACCAAGAGAAAAACAAGGAAGAGAACTCACGGCAGTAAAACAAAGAAGCAGGGTGTTGCGGCTGTAGTTGTGAGAGCAAATAAACCAGAAAAATTGCCAAGAAAGGAAAATTTTTTAAAATGAGGGTAAATCTGGGTTAGAGTCAGCACCCCCAAGCATTCCATAGGACTCTGTATAATGTGACATGAGTCCCAGAGTCCTGTGCGTTCATCTGCAGCTTCCGGATAGGCCAAGTTTCTGAGCAAAATATCATGGTAACACAATCTGTGGATCTTGCCCCAAGCCTGAGAAAGAAACACTCAAGCTTCCAGACACAGCACAACCTGTCTCAGGATTGGGAGGTGGAAACTTTTACCCTTTGACCTCTGTAATAGGCACATTGATGCAAACAGTATCTATACACTTCCAGTATTTAAAATATTTTTACCATCCCAGTGACTGACAGAGCCATTACATAGGTGGCCAAAACTATGCTTTAAGTCAAAAATTTCAAGGTCTTACTGCCTAAGAATCTCCAAAACATTTACTAGCTGTGAAAATGTGGAATTTTATGTAACTTTTGGGTTGAATGTTTACATTCAAGAAACATTGATCTTGATTTGGATCCTATTGACCCTGATAGGATTTCCAAAGGAAAAAAAATTAATTAACTAGTATATAGCAGGCATTTAGCAAATGTAGGTTGCTGTCCTTGGCAATCGCCCAAGAAATCTGATATAGCCCCTGTTACACCTGGAAGGCTCCCGTGCAGTACAATTTGCCCCAGACCCTAACTGTGCTGGGTCAAAATTAGATTTGACTCAAAATTGGATTTCCAGAGCACAGCCTTTGATCCCACAACTCTTTAATGAGCTCACTGTATTCAGAGTTAATTTATAACGAGTGGCTTGGGGGCCCCCCGCTCTTGTTCTATTCTCTCCATCTGCTCAGCAAGACCACAGCCATTAACTACTACATAAATATATTCTGCATTTGGAAAAGAAAAACACACACACACAACCAACCACTCCTGGAAATCTATCCCTTCAAGGAAGCCTCAGCTTTCTGCAACAGCAGTGTATCCATGTGTGGGACCCTGCAGAGTTCATGAATTTCAGATGCTTGTAAGAAATTATCTGTTTTGCTGGCCTCTCGCTGAGATCAATCATCCCCTCAGTGGTTGGTGCCAATTAAGAGCTAGTGTGATGCAAAAAGGATATTTTTATACACGGCTTGACACCAAGTACTTCTCTGCCCTCTCCCCACCTCTCTGCTGCCTTCCCTCTACCTGTCCTACAAGCACAGTTTCAGTCTATTTCTTCTGTAACAGTGAGTCGACTCTAAAGGTTCTGGGATGTAGTAAACCTGATTGCATCTGTTGCTTTCCTACAAAGATGCTGTGTTTAGCCAGTGATTTCTCCCCATCTCACATGGTCTTCCGATAGCCTGGGACAGCAAGCCACACCGAGCATATCGCTACTTCAGCCTCCTGTCATCCTTTGTCTGTCCCACAGCTCCAATCTTCACACAGCTGCCAAAGTCACCTGCTAAAGATCAAGTTCAACTGTGTTGTTCTTTTGCTGAACATAAATCCTTGACTCTTTTTCATTGCCTGGAGGGTAACACTCCTCCAAGGGCCTTCCCTCTTCTGTCTTTCCCATCTATTTTTCCAGTTCCCCTTCCTGTACATCTCAGTCCCTAAACTCTACATATCACCCTAGTTATCCAAAGAGCTAACACACATCATAGACCCTTTCTACTTCTGTCCTCTCCTTACTCAATTCCCCTGAAGTAACTTAGGTGCTTTGTGTTCTACTGCCTGGTACTAGTGCTTGCTTCTAGCATAGCATTTATTAGAATGCAGTATTATTCCTGGTCCACATGCCTTTTGAACCCCACTTCCCAGTAGATTTAGGAGGTTCTGAGAGCAAGTCTGGGCTTTAGACTTCACTGCATCCTCCTCTGTGTCCTGAAGCTCATAAATGATAAGCAAGGAGTTCTCCACTTGGCTACTTTCTAGCGTGTCTACAACACAGGTCCCCTGGCCCTACCCTAGACCTAATTCTTCAGTATCTCTGTCAGGGATGGCAGCAAACTTTGTGTGTTTTGGTAAAGATCCACTTACCATGCACAGCTCTGGATAAGAACAACTTGACAGACAAGGGTTAATGAATATTGGATAATGAATAATGTACCAATTACACTATTTTAGAACTGTTGAAATAAGCTCAAAAGGTAGGTACTTCGAACCAGATTGCACACACACACACACACACACACACACACACACACACACACAAAGACTGGCAGAGACAGTGATACAAAGGGGAGCGAGATTGAACCTTTTTTGGACAAGACTTATTAGATATGATCAAAAATGATGGTAAATGTTTAAATTTTAAAACAAATTATAGCATAAAATAGATATTGCCATGAGCCTTCCTCAAATCCTCCCCCTTGCTTCAAATCCATCTATCAAGTCCTTCCATGCTGAAGTGCAGTAGCTCTGGTGGTGCTCTTGGCCAATGTCTTTACTTCCTGGCTCCTTGACAGTCTTAGTCATCCTGGTGACCTTGATGTCCTGAGCCAACTCCAAACATCTGCCTTTTAGGGTCATTTTGACTTTGGGGAAGAGTGTGATGCTGCAAGGTACCAGAACTGAAGAAAAAGGATAGCTGCGGACACTCATTAAGTACAAGCCTGCCTTTCTGTTTGATAGCACCTTGTGGGAGCGTTTGCTGCCTTTTGTGTCACCTCTTAAAGATACAAAAGGAAGACCAGATGGAAGAGTGACCTGATTGCACTCTTCCATGGCAGCAGTGATGATGGAATAAATATGTTCAAAGCAAGAGAGAGAAATGTGAGAGAGATTAATAGTGATGCATCTTTTATTGTAACAATATTTTTTATTAATTTTATTGAGAAAGAAGCAGCAATGAGACAGTTTCAAAACAGGTTAGTAGGACAGTTACAATAATTAATACATTGCACATTGCTGTTTTTGTAGTAGTTATTCGGAGTACAAGATGCAGACAGGATATCTTGTCTAAACACTATTAGTATAAATCTTTCTTCTCATTGGACTAAAAGAAAGTAGCTGTATGTCAATCTTATTTTGTATATACAGATATATATTTTTTAACTACAAAATGGTCCTTCATTCATATCCCCCTTTTTTGTTTAGTCTTGTCAGAGATGGGTATTCCATTGTCCTTCAAATATTGTAGGTGTGTGAATTCAGCAAAATAATCCAATATAATCCAATAGTCCATAATAATAGTGGGTTATCTGTGGAACTGGCAATGTCAGAAGTTGTTACCTTGTGCCTTTTATGGCTCAGAATATTAATATGGCTTTACTTTTTATATCTCATGTTCATACCTTTCTGCTGGATGGTTAAGACCAAAATAGAGCAAGACCTATATAACAAAAATGTAACTTTTGTATCTGACAAGGTCAGTCAAATCTCCTCAGAATTTACTCTGAAACTCTGTACAGCAGTTTGTAGGTCCTTTGTCAGTGTTAGCCATGTGGATGAGTCACAGCCATTGTTTGACCAATTTACTCTCTGTGAAAGCCTGAGAGAATGTTTTCTCTCTAGATAACTCTCCTTAGGCACACTATACATCATTGATCACTTTCCTCTGTGGCCATGTTATGTCTAAGGCATTTGATATTCAGACAGATACTGATGTTAAGCTCAACTGCCTATGTTATAGGGTAGTAATATAATTAAGCTTCTCTTCTGGAGGGTTAACAACTTAAGTTTGCAGACCAAAAAATTACAGAAAAAGAAGGGCTACAAGGATAGTAGCTACAGAGATATATACAGCTATATTGACATACAGCTACTTTCAACATTTTGGTCCTAGCCATTCGAGGTCAGTGAGGACTCAGGACATAAGAGAACCTGTTCTGTAACATCCTGCAACTCAGTGGTATCTCAAATATTCTGTTCAAGGAGATTATGGGGCCACAGAGGAATGTAATAATATTTTAATGTTATTTAAACATTCACTGCATATTTTCATCATACCTTGTATTTGTTTACATGTTGACAACCTCAATTGCTCTACACTTTTGCAGGCAAGGATAGGAACTTTCATGTTTGAAACTTAATAAAAAATCCAGCCCAGTGCCTAACTAACTATAGGGTCTGACAATTGTTCAAGTGGGAACTAAGAATGTCATACTGTAAGACCTCATGCTCTAAGCTGGATGCAGCCTTAACTATTCTTTATTCTAGGACAAAAAAATTCTCTAAATCTTTGATTCCACATTCACATAAAACATGTTTACAAGTCAACCAGATGTTTACAAGTCGCCCCAGAGCTGGTGTTTCAGATCTAATGAGTGAATGCAGGAGAACTCGAATCTGGATCTCAACCCAGTGCTGGATGAAAGATCTTAATCATGACTGCCTACATGAAATGACAGAGGAAGACCAGATGGAAGCATGACCTGACTGCATGTTGCTTTTTAGTTCATCATGAATGTGGCCAGGACCCACCAGTACCTTTCGTTCTGCTGAAAGACGAGGGAATACTCAGCTCTACTTGCTCCCAGGGCTACCTGAGCTACTTCACTTGCATCTGACACTAGCAAGATCTCCGCTAGATCACATGGAGTCTCCATTGTGAGGACAGACTCCCTGGAAGGGTTCGGTTTATTAAGTAATATGGAGGGAAGGCATTTGCTTTGCTGCCCTCAGAGGAGTCGCAGTGACTCCACCCACACATGTGGAGAGATGTGCACAAATCACTAACAGACCAATTGTGTCAACCAATTTGCACAACCCTGTAAAGGGGGAAAAGAAACAAGTATGACCATTTGTCTCTTACAAATTGGCAAACTGAGTCACAGAAATGTGGAAGGATTTCTGCATACATGTATGATGATTAAATAGTAGGAACCTAGGGACTTGGGGAGATAGCTCGGCAGTCTAAGCACCTGCCTGGCAAGTGCAAGGTCCTGAGTTTGATCCCCAATGCTGCATGCTGAGCCAGTCCAGGAACCCTGGTGTGATGACACAAGCCTGTAATCCCAGTGCTGGGGAGGCTGTGACAGGAGGATCATTATGAGTCAGCACTGCAAATAAATAAATATCTGTAAAAAGTTACATAAATAATAAGGGCCTTAAGCCAGGTTTTCTGGCTAAATGTGATGTAACTTTGGCCATACCATATTGCCTTTTTAAAATCTTCTCTGTTGGATCCTGCCTCCCACTCCAGACAAAACTGGTATTTTCATTTCCATTTTACAGGCCAGAAAGTTAAAACCCAAATGGACTTTTCTGGGTCATAGTACTTGGCAAGGACATCCCATGTATGTTTTCCTATGTCACCACTACCTTTTCATTCTTTTAAAAAAATGTATCTTGCATAACTCTACTCCATCCAGGAGACAGAACAGAATGGATTGTAACCAATTACAAAGAAAACTTAAGCCACTGAAGCTGTATTGTGACAGCGTATGCAAGAGGAATCTATGAATTTGAATTGGCAAGAGAATGACCTTTTCGATAATGGAAATTGTCCTTGATGAAAATGAGCCCCTGGTGAGTGGGCTTAAGGAGCCCAATGATGCTACGATGCAAGTGGGCATCAGAGCAGTAAGGGCCTCTTAGAGACAAATTCAGGGACAGTAAATGACAAGGAGCCGGCTTAGATATCCATCCACAGGTGTCTGCTAGCCTCTTTACCAAGCATCTGTGGTCCATGCCATACCCAAAGTCCCCCCAAGCCAGTGTGTCTTCAATGAAGATGTGGAATCATGTCTTCCAACTTCTAATTGATCTGGTGCTGCTCTGACCTTCCCTCATCAATATTCACTGGGTTAAACATTGACGAACTGTGTGTGGATAAATCACAAGTGCTGAACCTAGAGTAGCAGGCTTCTGGGGCAACGTGAATTGATAGCAGGAAGGCCTTACTTTGGAGTCTGGACCTAGATTCTGTCCTGACCAAATCCTTGTGAGAAGCTGAGCAAAGTTACTGTCTTTTGTACAGCATGAGGCTTCCCCCTTTGTATAACGTGGCTCTTGGACAAAATATGTTTTCAAGCTCACCAACTAGTGTATATAGATGGATCTCTTTGTTGTCAGCTGTCAGGACTAGAAAAGGAACTGAGACTGTTATGGTTTAGGTAAACAGCATCACCTCCAAAATCTCCTGTGTCTGGGAGTGGAGCTTTTGGAATGTGATTTGTCAGAAGGGCACTGAGTGTACACCACTGAATTAATCTTGTTTAGGGGATATTTGGTCACTGGGCAGTGACCCTAAGGCTCTTCTCTTGTTCCCTGCCTCCCCACTTTGCGCTTCTGCATGTTGGCTGCCATGGGCCAAGCAACATCCCTACACCTGCCCTTCCGCCTGGCACTCAGCCAATCACAGACTCCAAAACCTTGAGCCCTGCAGCTCCCTGAAGTTGCAGTTGTCAGGGGCTGTGGCCTAGTGGCAGGAAGGTGAGCTGATCTTAGACAAAGAAGAGAACGGGGTTCAGTCATATCGCAACCATTCTTTTCCAGTCCTGAATTCATCCGCAGTTGGGAAATAAGAGGTAGCCTAGAAATAATGAAATCATAAATCTCCCTGGTCTTGTAAGCCCTAAATCAAAATATGCCTTTGTGCCTCCTCCCCAGGCTTGGGTTGGCACTAGTGAATGGCAGGAGCTGTGGCATCTCCCCTCCCAAGGTCCATCTCTCCCAGGTCCATCCTCCATCTCCCCATACAGATCTCCTTGCTGGTGTTCCTACCATTTCCTGACTGACAATCAATTTCCTACCTGTCCTTATCAATTCTGCTCATTAGCTCTCCCACCTGCCTCAGCAGAGGCCTCTCAATGCTGAAAAGCATCTCTGTGAAGTCATTTTCCTGGGTAGAATAATTGAAACTTCTTGCACACCCAGAGAAGCTTTTGTCTGAAGCTCTCAGAGCCATTTCTAAGTGTCAGTAAAAGCACACATTTCATGCCAAGGAGGCAAGCACTGCTCTTCCAGCTAAGTGAGACATAGAGAAAGAAAAAAAAATATATCAGGCCACTTTTTCTTCCTTTTTTTGGAATTGTGGTTAACAGAATACATGGCTATTTTGTCCTTTGTCACATCTAAATTTAATTGCTTATAAGTCTTTCAGACCTGGCTCCAGAACTGGCTAACATGGGAGCAGCACTGGAAGACAGCAGCGCTGGGGTGACCCTCTTGAGCCTCTCTCCAAGATGCTGGTGGTGGGCAAGGTGCTCAGAGTGGATGGGAACCTACAGCCCGACTTCTGCAGCACAGCAGACAGTGATGCGCTTGGCTAAGAGCTCAATGTTCAGTATGCAGCATGCTAGAATTAAGAGTTAAAACAGAAAGACCATGCCCATGAGGACCATCCTTTGATGCTAGGTATCTTCATGCCATAGGATCTTACTTTTCATTTGCTGCCCCCCTGGAGCTGGAGTACTCTTCCATGGACTAGTGACCTTCACCTCACTCAGGTCTCTGTTCAAATGCTCTCTTTCCTCCAGGCACTCAGTGTCATTTAACTGCACAGTCCCCCTGGAATTCCCAGTCCCCCTCCTATCATTCATTTTCCTGTGCAGCTCTCCTTGCCATCTGACCTCCCATACATTTTACTTATAGATTGGGAGCTCCCTTGGGGCAGAGAACTTTGTTATTTTTACTGTTGTATTCCTAAGAAAGACCCCACTCAGCACCAAAGATGAGCTAATGCGTGTTTAGTTAATGTGTATTGAAGGGCTACAGACATAAGTCTCTGAATGCGATCCTTCCCCAGTAGCCCTGAGGAACAAGAGACATCCCTCTTCTCATCTCCAGACAAGACAACTGAGGCTCAGAAAGGTGGGGCAACCCAAACACATGGCTGAGAGACGCAGTCCCAGCTCTCCTGACCCAGCTCAGTATGCTTCCCAGAGATGGCTCAGAAACAAACGCGTGAGCAAGAGCACCTCCCACTCAGGAAGGAGCATCTGACACAGGAAAGCCCTGCAGGCCACATCCCCCACCCTCGTCACTGGGTTTCCCTTGACACCAGCCTCACCTGCCCCAGAGATACCAAGTTCCCAGGAACCGAATGTAATCATCCCATTAAGGTAGAGCAAACAAAGAAAGGGAAGGAAGAAATAATTGCCAAGTCAACAAACCTGAGTGGTCAGATGAGTAAGGTCAACACAGTAATGACAGCCTCCAAAACAGAAAAACAGGGAAGCCAAGTGTTTCCACTGAGCTCCCTCCTCTTTAAGGTGGAAACCTCTTCTCAGCTAGACACAAAGTCCACCATGTGGGCTGACAGCATCCCACCCTCAGCCCTACCTGGTTACTTCTTCTGACAGAGTGGCCCATGAGTGGTCACTGAACTTGACTGTACACACACAGAGGACTAGACAGTGCTCAGGGCCCTGAGCCACTCAAATGCTGTGGGAGCCATGCTGAGACACTTTTTACTCCCACTGCAGGGTCCCAAGGGACAGATCCACTGGGCAAAGGGCAGTGATGCTTTCTGATCAGGGAAGGATGTCTCACAGAAGAAGGCAACCCTAAATCTTGATGTGCTTGATACAAGTGGTTATGTACAACCCTGAATACAGTCCATTACAAAAAGGACTCATGAGACTATTTGCATCCTTTTTCCTTGTGCAGACACAGGAAGAGGGGGCCATCTTCAAATCAGAAAGAAGACTCTCCTCAAATACTGAGTCTCCTAGGGCCTAGACTCCAGACTTTCCAGCCCCCAGGATGGTGAGAAATAAACTTCTGTTGTTCACAAGACAGCCAGTCTATGGTATTTTGGTACCGTGGCCTGAAGGGTTAGGACAAGCTCCATCATACAGAAACTGCCATTCCAGAAGTATGAAAGTAGAGGCAAAGAAAAACTGACAAAGAATGCAAACCAAGAGGTCTCAGCAAGCAAGGGCTTGATACCGCACTGTGCGTCTGAGCAGCAGGCAGGCCCCTGGAGATGCCCTGCTATCTCCTGCCCAGCGCTGAGTTTTTTCAGGAGTCTTCTCTCACCTGGGCTGTTGGTGGCCCCAGCCCCAAGAGAAATCACAGGACATTAACACCAGGGGAGCCCAGAGAATTAGTCTCATTGAGCTGCCAAAGGCCTCTGGACAGGGGCATCAGGGGTTTCAAGCCAATGGGCAGTGGGATCCCTTGCCCTGGCTGCCTGGAAGCTCTGTGATGCCCCTATCTCTCCTTCTGTCTCCTCAGTATCCCATCAGTCAAAGGCTTGCAACAATGTGATGTACCTTAACTTGTGCTTTGAACTGTTTGATTAAAAAATAATATACATTTGTGACTTTTATCACAGGTAACTATGAGTCCTTTAAGAAAGTGACCATTTCATTTTATTTAATTCAGTTTTTTTGTTCTTTATTTTTTTTATTGGTGGAACTGGGGATTATTATTATTATTACTCTTTTTTTTTTTTTTTTCGGAACCAGGGATTGAACTCAAGCCCTTGTGCTTGCCAGGGAAGCGCTTATTCCACTGAGCCATCTCCCTGGTCCCCTTTTAAGAAAGTAAGAACCCTATAAAAATAGATAAATACCGAAGTAAGATCTCTACCCATTCAACATCTTTTTCCCCATTCTTTCTGGAAGCTTTTCAAATTCTGAAGTATCTACATGCTAAAGCGGGAAGAGAGTCTAGCAGGGAGTGCAGTTCATTCAGTTCTTTTTCAAAAGGAAGATGTCAGGCTGCTGCTTTTCAATGTAGAACAAGAGGACATCAGAACAGTGCTGCCCACTAGAAATTGAGAAGCATTAATCCTGAGCCATAAGGGAAAAGGATCATGTGACCCAGTACTAAAGTGGCACTTCTGCCACCAAAGGCTGTGGATGGCTGCCCCCAGTCCCGATGCCCTCTGTGCTTCAACACCTCCACATCCAGCCCTCCGGCCTAGCAAGGTCTGTCACATGGCTCCATCCTCCTCAAGGGGGGTTGTCCCTGCCCCCCCAACTTCCTCTTCCCATGTCAGAGAACCACCTAGTTATATGCACCACAGCCTTTTCCTAAATAGGAAATTACCTATTTCCTTCCAAAGTGGTTTGCTAGTTTCTTCTTTTTTCCTAGACTCAAGCTTTCTGAGGATAGGCTCTAGGTCTATCCCACTCACCAGTCCTTCCCAGGGCTAGAGCTGGTCATGGCACACAATAGACACACAGCAGTAAATGATGAGCACTTTCTGTGCTGAATGGAGAATCTAATCCACAAATTGGCCAAAACCACCCATCAACCAAAGCAGAGTTAGCATTCAGTGTGTGTTGGGCCCATTTTATAAACTGGAAGAGATGGGGTGACATGTTTACTGCAATACAGTTCATTACAACTAAATCTCGGCAGGATCCTGGTAAATCTTGGAAATGACTGTTCACCACTATATGAATGGACAAAGAAATGTGGCGTTTATACACAATTGAGTACTACTCTGCGATAAAGAAGGGTAAATTTGAGTTCTACAATCTGAGGTACAGGATCTCAGGATAAATCCTGAGGGCATTTCATTGACCTTCTCAGACCAAAAAGCTACAACTCTTGTTACATAGGTCCTGCTTTACCTTGGTCTTAACCATCCAGTAGAAAAGTATGAAGACAAAATATAGGAAATAAAGCCATGCTGTTATGTTGAGCTGTGGGGGACTCAGGTCAATAATTTCTGACATCGCCAGTTAAACAGAAGACCCAATGCTAAAATGGGCTACTGGACTCTTTTAGAATATTTTGCTGAGTTTACACACCTATAATATTCAATAATGGAACTTAGAAAAAATGGGGTATACCGATGAATGTCCATTTTGTATCTGTGTATTCAAAGAGGTTAGGATAGATATATAGTTGCATTCTCTTAATGAATAGAATGATTTGTTCTAATGGTGTTTGTAATAGGATCACAAGTCCACTTCTTGTACAGCAATTAACCACTGAGAAGAATATATGCAGTGTATTATTTGTTGAAACTGTACTTCCGATTAGATTTGAAACTGTCTCATTGCTATCTGTTTATCAATAAAACTTTGAAAAAAAATTAAAAAAAGAAAGGTAAATTTGAGTCATTTGTAGGAAAGAGGATGCATCTTGAGGTGGTAGTATTAAGTGAAATAAATCAGACAAGGGCTGGCAAAATAGCTCAGTGGATTAAAGTGCCTGCAAACAGGTGCAGGGGCCAGGGGTTTGATCCCCAGGCCTGCCATGCCAGCCCCACCCCTGGGGCACACTGAGATGGCAATTGAGACTGGGCATGGTGGTACACACCTGTAATCCCAGCACTTGAGAGGCTGTAAACAGGCAAATTACTACAAGTTCGACCTAGTAGTGAGACCCTGAACACCCTGTATACCTTTCCCTAAAAGAAAAAAAAAGGAAGAAATCAGACAAATAATTTTAAATATCATATGGTTTCTCCTATATGAGAAACTCAAAAGATAAATAAAGAACAAAATAGAAGAGAGACAACAGAAAATAGGGAGAGAGAACTTTGGGAAAGAGGCAGGAGACTAGGAGGCGGGGGAGGAGGTGAGGAGGAGGAGAGGGGAAGGAGATGGAAAGGAATCAAGATGTGTTGTGCACAGGGAATGTAATCGAGTCCCACAGGGAATGTAAACAGTATGTACTACAAACAGGGGCTGGTGAGAAGAAACAGAAATTAAACCAAACAAAAGTAAGATTGCCTTGGTTAAGGACATAAGATATAGTCACATAAAACCAGCTGAAACATTGAAGCCTGTGCCCAAGCACAAAGGAAGCATTCAGGAGACAAAGATCTTGAAGGCCAAAGGAATGGTGCACAGGAGGCTCAAGTGTCTACTAGACATCCACAAACCACAAGTGGAAGCAAACTGCAGCTTCTCCACTCTGAGCCCACCCTGCATGCTGCCCAAGTACCTCTGAGATGCTAAGACTTGGGACTGACCAGCTTGATCCCCAGCCTCACACCAAATAGAGCCCACCTTGGCCAGTTCTGGCTGTGTGAGTGAGGCTGTGCTAGATTTCACTTGCTGTCTCAGACACTCCTGCCTCAGCCCTACCTACATGAAGGCAGCGCCTTCTCATTGGTGATCTATTAACTTGAAGCTCAGTTGGACATGTTGGCACAAGCCTATACTCTCAGCACACTGGGAGCTGGGGAAAGATGGTCATAAATTTGAGATCCAGTCTCAAAATAACAAATCAAAAGGGGTAAGGATATTAGTTCAGTGTAAAGGGCCTGGGCTTAATCCCATTTCCATAATGGATTGAAGATGGATGGATGGGTGGGTAGATGGATAGACGATGGATGGATGGGTGGATGGGTGATTAATGGATGGATGGGTGAATGGGTGGATGGATGAGTGGATAGATCGATGAATGAGTGGATGGATGGATGATGGGTGCATGGATGAGTGGATGAATGGATAGATGATTTATTGATGGATAAGTGGATTGATTGATGGATGAATGGGTGGATGGATGAGTAGTTGGGTAGGTAGTTGGATAGAGCATGGATGGATGGATAGGTGGATGGATGGGTGGATAGGTGGATGGATGAGTGTTTTTGTTCTAGTAGTCCATCTAGTAGTGAGACCCTGAACACCCTGTAGACCCTGGATGGACAGACAGATGGATGATTCTGGCTCTGGGACAAGAACTCTTTCATTCAAAGTATCACAGCCAAGACAGACTAGTGACTGCCTGTTTCTATAGGATATTTCAAGGTCCCCCTTTGCTGAAAGCTAGAGGAGTTGTCCAATGCTTTATTACTAAGTCTGTTGGTCTTCAGAGATGTGCTCTTCTAAAACCTGATCATGGGATCAGACCCACATGTGTGAACATCATATTGTCTCTCTAGTGTAAGAACCTGGAAGAGTAAATAAAATCCAAAAGATGCACTAGATACTGTGAAAGGAAGAGAATCTAATTCAAAAGGAAGGGAAAACTGGGATGAGGAGAAGGACAGAAAAAAGAAAGAAGAAAGAGAAAAAGATATATGTGTACATATATACAGGATAGCTTGAATGATTACACTGCACATTTCTGTGGGTCTATTGAAAGGAGTTGTTAATGCTTAATTTTTTTTCTTCTCCTCTTCAATTTCCTGTAGCCTTTTAAAACCAACTCTGCATGCTTATAGCTGATAATCTAAATGACTGATCTGAAGACAACATTATACAATAATGGTTGCTGTATAGCGGCCATTGTGGAATTCCTCAATAAATAAATAAATAAAAACAGAACTTGGCATGGGGAACAAAGACTGTCTCCTGCATGGCTCTTTCAGCCCCAGCACAGAGACAGCTCTTCAGAAGTCTCAGATGTTCCATGAGTGGCAAAAATAAATAAATAAATAAAAAAGGAGGGTAAAATGCAAAGCTGCACTGTTTTCTAATTCATTTGGCATTCCCACCCTTTTCCTTTTTTTTCCCGAGGAAATTATTCCCTGGTGACAAGCTCTTTAAAGCATCTCTCTCAACTCCTTTCTGCAGCAGAGAGTAATTGCATGTCATCAAAAGCCCAGGAATAGTCAAGACGGCAAAATTCTTGCTGTGCTCTTGGTAAAATCATTATTCACCAGCCAATATTTAGAAATCAAAATGCTCCCCTTAAGTGCCATTAAACACAAATATTTATCAACGCTGTGCTAGAATGTTAGGCTATGAAGGTGGGGGTTGTTGGCATGCATGCATTGCGTAATGAGATTCAGGCTTTCAACAACCACAAGCTGCCTTACTAGAGTTATGGCATTCACATGCTCATCCCCTTGCAAATTATTTATTTTTAGAAAAAAATTCTTGTCTTGGAAGAATTATCCAAAGAAAGCCAGGAAATTTCTTTCTCAATCAACATGAAAAGCTCTGCCTGTAAAAACGAAGTTGATTTCCTGATCTGGCCTTCTAGGGCCATTCTAGCCTTCAGCAAAGCTGGCAGAAGGAAAGTGGATGGGAAAAAACCCCAAAAAACAGACAACAATTCAGCCTCGCAAATGCTGATATACAAATCATTATTTTAACAGTCTCTCTACAGCTGAAGGAAATGAGGTTTTCGGTCTCTGTCTTCAATTTGTTACACATTGCTGCTAGTGGTGGCATTTCCTAAAGCAGCTCGAGATGTGTCTCATTTTGGTGAAGTTCCCTAGAAGCTAGGTCTGACATTTGTAGTATTGTTCCAGCAATTTATTTGTTGTAGTGTGTTTGGGTAAAGGGGAAAGAAAGCAGGGTAAGGTTACCGGGAAAAGGTCAATCCTGTCTAGACCCCAAGAAGCACAAGTTACCCACGGTCTGCTCACTCTACCCCAAAGCCAGGGAAAAAGATCTTGGCACTTCAGCCTCACAGGCCGAGTGCTGCTTCTGGGAGATACTCCTGTCCATCACTGACGCCAGGCAGCTCGGGGCGGGTGCCTGAGTAGCCTAGGGGTCTGGGTGGGTTACTCCCCTTCTGGGAAAATGTTCTTTAATTCAGCAGAATATGCATAAACTCTTCTTTAGCATGGAATCTAAAACCTGTATTCTTCCCCAGCCTCATGCTTCTGAAACAGTTTCTAAACAATCTAAACCTCCTGATGTATTTGTTTAAATGTCTATTGAACGTATCAGAGTGGAACGAAGAGACTCCCTTCCACCCATGGCCAGCAGCTCCTAAGCCTCAGGACTGCAAGTTAGCAGCCTGCCCTGCTGCCTTCCCAGGCTGGACCTCCTGCCTTCTCTCCTCTCACCTTTCTCCCCACAGCCAGCTTCCAGCAGTGAGTGCAATGGATTCATTTCCTACAGATGCTGTGCTCCTGACTTTGTGACACTTCAGATCAACACAACACGACATATAGAACTATGCCGAAAGCTAAATCCCATCCCGATCCATCCCTCACCATTCCTGGCACTTTTGTTTAAAAGCACAGTTTTATTAACCTTACCCATTCTTTCAAACTTCTCATGCTGTCTAAGTCCTGAATCTCTAGCGTGGATGTTCCTTGCCAGCTCTTCTGCCTTTGCCCAACTCTAGCTCTAGTTCAAATGCCACCTTCACTGTGAAATCCTTCCTGGCCCAAGTAAACTTTCTTACCCTTCCACAGCCCTGCACCAGTACCTTTCCTAGCTCCAGTCTGCTTCTAGACGGTGTGCTATCTAGGTACCTACTTCCCCCATTAGGACTGCTTCCTAAGGCCATGGTCTCCAGAGCACCTAGCAGCTCTGTGGGCACACAGCGTAGGTGAAGGCAGGCATGTTCCTGTTGAATAGTGAAGAACGCACTTTTCAATCCTGAGCCCCTGGGACGGCCAGCATTGACACAGCAACATGGCACAACTATGGCACTTTTATAACAGACAAGTGAAAGCCATCTGTCTACCTGAGCATCCAAAAGGAAATGGCCAGAATAACAAAGCAGGAGCCACAATTTTGTCTCATGTGAATAATTTCTAGCTAATATTTGACTCTTTCTTTCTTTCCCTAGAAAGGTTCTGAATTGTACTAGGAAGAGAACTTCTCTGGGTCATGGTTTTCTCATTAGCAAAGTGGACCTTCACCTGTTCAGCTTATCTCAAAAGTATCTGCATGAGTTTTCCACTCAGTTACGAGCTTCACAAAAATGGACATTGCACCCAACCCATTCATCACTGCATTCTTGGTTCTAGCACAGTACCAGACATGTACCAGGAACTGATAAAAACTCATGACCACAGAAATCAAGGGTGGGCCAGTAGTTAACATAGTGTTTCTTCGAGTGTGGCTTGGGGACAGTTGCTGCAGGATTACCTGGAGAACTTGGCACAGAGTGATTTCTTCTCTTGATGTTTGAGAACTTCTGAGCCACGTGTTGTGATATCACCTGAAATCTATTCAAGTTGATTACTATATCTCAATAAACTTAGATATATTTGCTCTTGAAATATCATGAAAAGGACAGAAGGCAAATCTGGCTTCTGTCCACCTTCCCTTCAATCAGCTCCTCCACACGTCCTCTCCCCATCCTTCTCCCTCGTCCATGGTTATTTATGGCTTCTGGCCCAGGAAAAGGCCCAGACAGGATCAAGTCCTATCCCCTTCTCCCAAGGATTTCAGAATCCAATGGGAAACAGGAAATAGTGACTTACATTTCAATACTGTAAATGCTAGAGTAGAAATAAGCTAAGAGGTCACTGCCTGGCTTACTCGAGTAAAGAAGGCGGTTGTCACTTTGCCAGGAATCTCACTATCCTTAAGATGTTAAAGACCAAGGAGCTAAACAAAAAGTGTTTTTATAGTTTTAAAGATTGGATGACTCTTTAATTGTTTTTTCTTCCACTAGCTAACTTCTTTCCTTCAATTTAAAAACCCAGTGTCCTTTTATTGACCAGCTTTCCTAGGTCAATAACTCTTCCTTCCACACCATGTCAATTTTGTTTATTGGTTTTCATTCATGCCCAGCTGAGCCACACAGTGAATTTGTAAATACTGGTGAGAAGACATGTTTCAGAAGAAGGTAAATAATGACTAAGACTATGCCGAGAGAATTGATCCTCCATGTGGTGCTTGGCTTGCTTTAGTTCTTACTGTAAATAACCTTGTACCATCCTAAGTTTAAGTAGGTAGACAAATTCTGATTCTTGTTCTGTAAGCTAAATTCTGGTTACCCAAACATTTACTATGTGTAAGTCTGAGGATAAAAGTCTATTATCTAAATTTTCATCTTGAAATTAGTAATTAGATTTATTGTACAACCAAACAACATCGGCCCCAAAGAATATTATCTACTCTTATAGGCAAGAAACTTGTAGTTCAATTGCACAGGCAGGTTTTGTTTTTGTTTTTGTCGTGTGTGTGTGTGTGTGCGCGCCAGGTATTAAACTGGAGACCTTGCTCT
>NW_004524704.1:2657861-2668763 GCF_000260255.1 Octodon degus
TAAATAACCGAAGTGAAAGCAACTGTTCTGATATCATTAAGGACATCATTTTGATTGGAGAAGTGAACAGTGAAGACTGCAAAGAAGAAAGAGCCTCTATTGAGGATGATTTCCAAAAGTATCCAATGTTGACAAAGGGTTTGGGGGTGGAGAAGGATGTGGGAAAGGCAAAAGGATGGCCAAACAAGGTGGGTTAGGACAGGAGATTGAGTATGCATGAGGCTTGAGGCACACTGAGAAAATCAGTCCTGAACTCTTGGGCCTCACCTTGAAACATCTTGAATTAATCATGCACGGTTTCTGTGGGAAATAGATACAGCTCAGAAAGGGAAGAAAGGGCAGATGGTGCCCCGAGATATGTATAAGCAAACTTCTGAATTTGTTCTGGACACTGACAGATAGCCAAACGTTCTAATAGTCAGTTCTTGGTCTCCGCTAAAGATAATATGCATTATACAAGTCAAGGCAAAATGAGATGTTTGCCAAAAGGGGATCACATTGCTCTCTCCCCAGCTGAATGAGGATGTGTGAATTTGTGAGCATGTTCAGAAGCACTCCTGAGGGCCTAGTCAGGAAGGTGTCTATAGCCCTCTGTGCCTTGGAACTGTACGCTTGAGGACCTTGTCATTCTAACAGGCTCCAGGGCCTGGTGGTCAGTATGATGAGGAGCAATCACTGCCTACCTTCCATGGGCAAGTGGGCCGCAGTACCTAAGCATAAGGCTCAGGCCTTAGGGCAAGGCTGGCCCTCCACTTCTCAGGCCTCCTCTGGGGATGTGCAACTGCATCACAGGACAGGTCCCTCTCTAGGGAATGCTGGCCCATCTTCAAGCCTCTATCCTTCCCTTGTGCAGTGGTCACCAGCCAAGCCAGACCTTGACAACCCAGCCAGAGGTGGTCTGTCAGTAGCCTGTGGGGGAGAAGCACTATCTCAGAGTCCCAGAACCTCTCTGCCCAGGGACAAGAGTAACATGTTGGACACCTCATCATTCAAAAACTGCAAACCCCAGAGGACTAAGTGCAAATCTGACTTGTGTTGCTTTCCCTCCACTTCTGTCCTGCCCCGTGGGTGGCTGCTACATGATCTGTTGCTCCCAGGTTTTCTCTTGTCGCTGGTACCTGCTCTCAGTCTCACACAAACACACATGGGTGGGGCTACCTGGGCAGTAACCTGTCTAGCTTGCGATGTGTCCTCAGTGAGAGATGGAGAAGAAAGATGTGGTGTTCATTCCAGTAGGAGGAAAGGAAGGCCTAGTGCATCCATCCAAATAATTTTCCTGTTGCCCTTGAATGTTTTTGTCGAAATGTAATCCCTAATGCAACACTACTAGAGATGGGTCCTTGAAGATAGGATCAGCAGCCTTGTAAAAGGACTAGGGGATGTCAATTGGACCTTTTTGCCATTCCACCTTGGACCACATAGCATCATGACAACATGGGGTCACTTGGAGAGCAGAGATCAGCCCTCACTGACCCTTGATCTTGGACTTCCCAGACCGTAGGACAATAAGAACCACTGGCCCATTCATCTTGTCTTTCTTTCTTCCTTTCCTCCTTCCTTCCTTCTTTTTTCTTTCTTCTTTCTTTCTTTCTTTCTTTCTTTCTTTCTTTCTTTCTTTCTTTCTTTCTTTCTTTCTTTCTGCCTGCTGGCTTGCTTGCTCTTTCTTTTTCTGTATTTAGTACAGGGTCTACAGGGTCTCACTATGTAGACTGAACTAGTGATTCTCTTGTTTTCAGCCTCCCAAGTGCTGGGATTATAGGCAGGCTCCACCACGCCTGGTCTCAATCACCATCTCAGCGCACTCCGGCATTGGGGCTGGCATGGCCTGCTGGGGATCGAACCCTGGCTGCTGTGCTCTGCCTAAGAGGTGATTTAGTCTGCTGAGCTATCAGGTCAGCCCCCATTAGCCTTTTCTCAGGACTATCTTCCAGGCAACATGAAAATGCAGCATCCATGCCTTGAGCAGAGACCACGCATTGCCCTTCACATGCATTTTCTGCAGTTCCCACCACTTACAAGGTGAAGGTCATTCTTCATCTTCCAGTACGCCAGTCCTGCCTACCCAGATGAGTCCACCTTTATTTTGTATATCTAAGTGATGACAGTGCTAGGGATGCCTGATGACCACATGTGATGAGCCAGCGAGCCAGCTTTCAGGAGGCCTCTCTTGTTTATCTTGCTGAGAATGACCCTACCCATCCTGTGCACATCTGCTTGTCATCCTGCTGCACTGTAACATGGCAGAGAATGCCACATGGCAGGACACAGCAAGCACAGTAACTCAGGTCTGTCCTCCTCCTCTTATGAAGCCCCTGGTGCCATCCTAGCGGCCCCACTCCTGATACCTCTTCCCATGCTAATTTTCTCCTAAAGGCCCTACCTGTGAATAACAGTAACATATGCCTTTAGAGATTGTTCCTCATACAAGAACTTTGGGAAAACACACTCAAACCAAACCACATCTTTATTTACCAGGCATTGTAGGATGGTCATGTTTCCATCTTGACACTACATAGGTGCCAATACTCTGAGGACAGGGATAAACTATCCTTGTCCTTTTATTACTTAGAGCACTCAGGGCCACATCCCGCACTTTGGCTCTCTGACAGCAATGTTCCAGCAGATTTCCAATTCCTTTCAAGTTAACATGACCTTAATGTTCCTGGTGGGTGCAAGGATCACTCAGACAAGGAAAGGTTCCCTCTCATTTTACAGACAAAGAAGAAGATATCCACTGGTACCTACCAGAGGCAACTATACAGATGAGATGGAATGCAATGTGACTATTCCTAACTGTCCATCTTTCTTGTCCAGTATATGGGCCTTGACCTCTTTGAGGAGTGTGGTAATTGTTTGTTAACATTGTTTGGAGACCACATATGGAAAAAAGAGTTGAAAAATAGCAGTACATAGCACTTACTGAGCTCTTTGTGCATGCTGGGCACCATTTTGAATGTTCCACTGGTAAAATATTAGTGTAAAGTACAGCCCCTTGCAGGGAGGCCCATTATTGGCATCAGTTGTTAAAGAAAACCATAGCTGGAATGAAGTTGAAGAATGAAGATTAATTTTATTCAAAATCCTATCGGCACTGGAGAAGAAAGACTTCAGTATATAACTATGTTCATTTCTAAATGCAGTTAAAACAAGTAGGGATTTATAGCCAAGAAGAAAGTCACGCCTATAATCCTAGCACTTGGGAGGCTGAGGCAGGAGGATCACTGCAAGTTCCAGGTCAGCCTGAACTGCACAGTGAGACCCTATCTCAAGAAAAGAAAAGAAAGAAAAACAAAAGAAAAAAGGAAAGGAAAGAGAAAAACTAGTGAGTGGAAAATTAGTAAGAGGAGACATAAAGTCAGGAGTATTTTTTAATTAAAGAGAATAAAAATAGCAATAAAAAACATTATAAGTGATATAGAATTTAACTAAACAAAATGATAGGAATTCAACAATGATTTTTAGATGGCATATTGTTGTCTTCAAATTAGTTGTTCAGATGACCAGATACAAGCATCCGAAATTTTGACTGATCTCATCTAACAGGCTTCCTGCTGAAGGTAGCCCAGGTAATCTAACGTCAACAAGAGTTCGGTCAGATATTCAATATCAAATGTGGGTGTGGCTCCCTAAATTGACTTATCAGGATGCTTTCTAAGCCTGGACTGCGCAAGGCAGTAGTTAGATGGGCCTTGATGAGGACAGAACAAGGTGAAGCTTAGTTGAGCAAAGAATCCTTTTTATAATTCTATATTTATTTTGGAGAAAAGGAATCACAGCGAGGTTCAGCAACCTCCTGAGGTCACACAGTCATAAAGAGTGAAGCCAGGATTTGAAGACAGAAATCTTATCACGAAAGCCCATGCATGTAGACCAGTTTCTAAGGTCTATGGATGTTAGGACATATGAGGTCCTCTCTCCTGACCTGGGATATCCCTTGCCAGACCCTCCTCAATGGTAGCTCCAAACGTTACCAGGATGCACCTCACAAGGGCTCAGACTGGCAAGGGCCTTTCATAGCAATGAAAGAATTTGGTAAATGGAAATGTGTAATCAGCTATTTGTTTTCAGCTCACCTCCACTTAGTTGAACTAAAGCATTAAATGCATCACTCCAGATAGGAGGAAGCGATAGGTGAGAGTACGGGTTGACACTGGATTTTCAAAGCTCTTAAATAATTAGTGTTCAGGGTAAACAACGCCTTTCTGCTTCATTAGGCCATGCGTATTATGGCTCCATTAACACACTGTGGTGCTTTCCATTCTCCAGTTTTTGAAGCATGCTGAGTAGAGAGCCAAAGCCATCAGTGTTAATTGATAGCTAACAGAACCAAGCTTTCTAAAAGGAAAACAATTTTTAAGTCCTAATTTGATTAATTATTAAAGCTCCTGGTACCTATCTTGAAAAGGTAACAGGAAAACCAGATATTGTTAATATTTATTCCTGTGGAGACTTAGCCTGGATATAACCTCCACAGGCCTGCGCTTTTGGGGTCATTCCTGAGTCTCCAGGGGTAAATAGGAAAGCCAAGAACATTTAGAGGTAATGAACAATAAAGTGCTGTTCCCGCCTCCATTCTCCAGAAAATCCTGCACATGGATGAGGTGAGAGAGTCTGGACAGGAAGTGCCTCCTCCTTTCTCACTCAGCCTTCCCTGACGCTTCCATATCCCACAATGCTTAGAGCTTTGGGTCATATTAAAAATGCTATCTTTAATTTGGGGGAGTGCCAATCTGAGCAAATGTCTTCATTCATACCTTTACAGGGACAGAGGCATATGGAGGAAGAGATGTAGAGACAGAGACAAATGTGGATGTAAAGGCGGGCATGGGTACAAATGAATAAATGTGTAGATATTTTAACAAATGTGTATGAACCATTCCAAGTAGCAATTAAGGACTGGACTCTGGAGCCAGATTCCCTGGTTCAGATTCTGATATGATTACTTACAAGCTGGATGCTCTTGAACAATATTCTTAATCCCAAAAGTGACTTGATGTCATGATTGTGAAGTTAAATGAGTGAATTAATGCAAACTGCTTGCAGCAGTTCCTAGTCACAGGGTGTTGTTAGCACTTGTTCTTACTCTGATTATTATTATTATGGTTACTATGGTTATTATTTCTTTCATGTACCAGGACCCCTGCTATAAGTGTAAATTCTGTCCTCAGCAAGCCTGCCACCATGTGCATTATGACATTTTCACAAAAAATACAATTTAGAAAACAATAAAAAGCTTTAGAGAGGAACTTAAGAAAGTCATTAAGGGTTCATAGGGAATCAAGCTTCCACCTGGGAGGATGATGGATGCTTTGTAGAAGAGATGAGGAAGACATTCCAGGAGTACAGAATGAACAGCACCCAGCCAAAGGAGGTGGGAAGGGTTTCTATGAAGAGCATTATGCAAAGTACTACACTATTAGACTAACCTTTAGAACCAAGCAAGCAGAAGAGGTGAGTCCTGGGGGGAGGCAGGTATCAGAGATTGATACTTAAGGTTGCAATGATACGCAGGACCAAGAAGCACTCTACAGACAACCATGGGGAAGGGAAGCCACAGGGCAACAGCGAAGCACAGCAGCCTCATCACTAAAAGGATTTCAGTATTCAAAGTGGTTAGGATAGATATATAGTTACATTCTCTTAATGAATAGAGGGATTTGTTCTAATAGTGTTTGTAAATAGGATATCATGTCTGCATCTTGTACAGCAAATAACCACTAAAAAGAATGTATGCAATGTGTTAATTATTGAAACTGTCCTACCAATTTGTTTTGAAACTGTCTCATTGCTATTTGCTTCTCAATGAAATTATGGAAAAAAATAATAATAAAATAAAAATAAAGGTAAGAGACAGATCTGCGAGATGAAAAAAATAAAAAAAAAAAACAGAAGTCTTCACCAACAAAAATAAAATAAAATAAAAGGGTTTCAGCAGCCTGAGGACTAACGACAAAGAGAGGTACTACCTGCTCCTAGACTTTAGTGCTTCTCTGTATTTCCAGTATTTTGTTTGCCTCAACTCTAAAAAGAGAGCTCTTAGCAGATTAAAGCACCTGCAAGTAGGTGCAGGGGGCAGGGGGTTCAATTCCTAGGCCTGCTGTGCCAGCCCCACCCCTGGAGCTCACTGACACAGCAATTGAGATTGGGCATGGTGGTGCTCACCTGTAATCCCAGCTCTTGGGAGGCTGTAAACAGGCAGATCACTATGAATCCGATCTAGTAGTGAGACCCTGAACACCCTGTAGACCCTTCCCTAAAATACAATAAATAAATAAATAAATAAAAATTAAAAATAAATAAATAACAGGAGAGCTCTGGATCGGATCATCTCCAGTATACTTTTCAGCTCTGGCATTCTAGGGCTCTATTCACACCAAGAGCTGAGATACCTCCTCTCTGCTTCATGTGGTCCACTCATGTGCCTGGTCACTCCCTCAGTGCCTTCATAAGCAGACAGAATACAAGGAAGTCATCCCACTGGGAAAACATGAGTAAAGGGTTAAAGAAAAGTAGCGGTGGAAGTGGAGAGCGTGGCTGGGTGTTGCTGCAGACAGGATGGGAACAATTTTGTAGCAAGGTCATCTTTTCCAAACCTTCATGATTTGAGAGTGAAGCTATTAAGTAGCTCAAAGCACTCTTTTTTTAATGAAGTGGTTCATTTGGACAAACACTTCAAGCTAAGAGGCAAGGCTGCTGCAGCTAGAATTAGGGTGTTTTGCAAAGCATCAACCTAGTCTCTCTCTATCCTTTGCCCTCCCCATTCCACAGCAAGTTAAGTTAGGTGAATTAGTGTTCATTCAATTCCACATTCAGCCTTCTGTCCCCCAAGTTTCCAACATTCCACTATGTCATGTGTATCGACATGATTAACTTCTCATTAACTTTAATGGAAGCTGTGGGCGTGAAGTCCATTTTGCCCTCTGGAACTTTTTCTTCTTGTTGGTAAATTTTGGAGTTTTATTTGACTCATCATTACAAATACACATCAAGTAATAGCCACTAAGTTGCAGCGGCCCCTAAGTAAGATAGGCCTTCTGCTTCCCACTCATTTAATAAACTAATAGACATTCAAGGTTTGAAGATTCACTGAGGTCACCAAGTTCTGCCATCACTTACCTGAATTTTTGAGTATCCTTTCAAACTTCCTAACAAAAGTAGTCCAGCCTCTGCTTGAACTGACCGGAATGCTAGAAGCTGACTTCTTTCAGATGTCCATTGGCTGACAAACATCCCACCTGAATTTACCCTTTGGCTCACTTCATTTCTAGTATGTTCCTATTTATCTGTTTGGATTCCATTTAGTTATGAGCAAGGTTGTCCTTGACCCTTTCAGACCAAGCCCACTCCCCAAGAGCAGGACATCACAGAAGGACACTTGAATCTAGTTAGAGACATTATATCACCAGGGACCAGCCTGTGACTTCTCAAGTAAACTGCACAATGACTAACCGTGGTAGTCAAAGTAAATGTCCTCTAACAACAAAAGACATTCATGCCCTAATCCCAAACCCCACGAATATTTTAATTTACATATAAAAGGGATTTGTAGATATGATTAAATTGAAGATCTTGAAATGAGATCTTTCTGGATTACCTACAGGACCCCAAAACAAAAATTCTTATAAAAAACAGACAGGAAGGTAAAAAACCAGAGAAATTATGATAACGAAAGTAGAGTTTGGGGGAATGTGCTGCCTTCAGCCAAAAAATTTAGGGAGTTTTTAGAAACTAGAAAGAAAAAAAAAAAACAAAAACACCAGATTCTCTCTAGAACTTCCAGAAGAAATGCAGCCCAGCTTAGAACTGATTCCAGCCAGTTGATCACCACGACTTTAAGACAATTTTTTTTGTTTTCAGCCAATAAGTTGCAGTACTTTAGAACAGCAATAAAAAACTAATATACTAGTAATAGCAAAACCAGTGGGTGCCATAATCAGATAAATTGATCTAGGTGTGGAGGACCATGCATGCTCAGTGCCCTGCCGCATTGACGTGAGCCTGTGGGCCAGCCCAACACTACTTTAGTCAACGAGGATGTAATGATATTATTTCACCCAGAGCATGCCATAACAAGGGTCAGAAAACACAGTCTGTCACTGTTTATATCTAGATGTCTCCCAAGAGCCTTGGGTACCCCTGCAAGGAGCTTTCAGAAGATAATTGAGACCACGGAAGTGTTTTATAGTAGGCTGTTGCTAAAAGGCGGGGCCTTCCTAGAGACATCGCTCCCTCCCGGACTCCTCCCCTCTCGGTTTCCTGGCCAAGAAGATGTGAGCTACTTTCCTGCACCAAGTTAAATTCCTTCTCCTAAGTTGTTGTCTGTTTGAGCCCGCAGAACACAGATAAAAACTCCTGAACTGCAAGTCGGAATAATCCTCTCCTTTAAGCTTGGAGTGTTGAATATTTTGCAAGGAAAGTGTTTAGGACAAAATCCGTCATTAGAAGTTTGCTTATTGATAAAGGAATCCGAGTGAAGAAACTGGATGTTTTATCTGGTGTTTTTCTAGGATGGTAAAACCTAAGAAAGTATCCCCACCTGTTGAAATGTTCCTCATATATCCCGCTGGAGAATAGGCTCTTAGCCCATAGAAAGTACTAAATAACTGTTAGGCAATATTCCTTCTCTGGTTTACTCTTAGCAGTCATAAAATGATCTATCACCTCGTGTCAATCAAGGTCACACCTTCACACATCTTCCTGATAGGAGGAATCAACAAGAAGCTTCTGGACTCATCTTATATAAATTATGTTTTTAACATATTTTTAAAAACTACCTTACAATGGTTTATAAAGAAGTATATCTTCACTAGCAAGATTCACAACTCATCTTACTGTAGGCTACCTCTGAGTTAATTCTGTACCTGATGAACTCTGTACATTTCTGTTGAACTCCACACCAGAGAATAATTCCTGAAATTTGCCATAAATCCTTGAGCTTGCTTAATTTAATTCCTGTGGACCCATTATCTTAGCGTAGTTTGGAGATGCAATAAATCTGTAGCACTATACTTTAACAATTGAAGGATCTGAGAGTCATCTTTGCTTCATTATTGTCATTATTGAGGTCTGATGTGTAATTGGTTATAAAAATCCCATCAGTTTTGCTCTCTAGAATGCTGAGGCCAGTTCCTCCAGCTAGACCTGGGCACTCACTTGCTCCATGACCCTTTAACCTAGGTGCCACCGATTTCCATACTAGTCCACCTGTCTAAATGCTTCATAATCTGCCCCCAAACTACCAAGTCTTATTTCCCAGTATTGACTGCATTCGCTCTTCTACAGATCCTAGCCAACTGGACGGTCTCAAATTTCGTAATTTTGCCTGTGTTGGATCTCCCTCCAGAACCACCCAAATCTTCAAGGAGAAGATGCCCAAAGATCCTGGCTTTTACTTAATGTGAAGGTGACACTGACAAGTAGTTCCTTGAACCAAATATTGCAGATTTAACTCCCAGTTTTTCCACAAGCTTCCTAAACTTCATCTGTAAAAAGGCTCATGTCAAAATTAAAATGAAAGTTATTTCAGTGAGAATCACTGTCATGTGTCACCCATAGTGCAAAAGAAAATTTGCCCTACACCAAAATCTGAAGAGTTGACTATACCACTAATACACCAACATATTTTTAAGATCTGTACACAATCAGACAACAAAGCTTTGCATTCGATAGATTCTTCTACTTCAACAGCTTTCTGCAGGACTATGAGAAAGAAGGAAAGAAGAGGAGAGTATTGATTAGGGAAGAGCTGAAAATTTGTCACAAACTTTAGTTGAAGGCACCAGGGAGAGGGATCGGTAGAATAAGTGCTTGCCTGGCAAGTACAAGGGCCTGAGTTCAATCCCCGGTTCTGCAAAAAAAAAAAAAAAATAGACAAATAAAAAGAGTTGAAGGCTCGATTTATTTAATTGGTAAGCAATGTAATACAAGGCAATCTATCTGTTCCTCTCAGAGTGTCTGTAGGTCAGTCTGTAAAGCCATCCTATGACCACTAACCTCACAGATACAGAAAACACACACTTTGAGGCAGCCTAGCGAGATCAACTAGCTCCAAACACTTCCAGGTCTAGGACCCTTTTTGAACATTAAGCCACAGGCAGGCTCCTGGCACAAGCCCAAGCCAGCCTGTAGAGCTAAGACTGTAACCCCTTAGAATCTCTGTAAGCTGGGAGCTTTGTCTTCCCCTGAAGAGAAGACACATGACCAATGTCTCTATTCTCAGTAAACCCTGGAGTTGACATACATTTTTAGCCTCCTTCTGCTAGACCATTCCTGCTTAGGTCTTAGGGGAAGACTTCTGCTGAAGCCATTGCTTGCCTTCAATAACCACCTTCTTTCTTTGATAACAAAATACTCCATGACATCAGAATTCTCAGGATTAATCCTTCCAGTTCTAAACTAAAAGCCAGCCATTAGCTCTCCATCTGGGACCCTTCCTGATTCCCAGAAATGTGGGTCCTCTCCCATAGCGGTGTAACTGGGCAAGAAGACAGCCAGCTCCACGTGAATGACCTGGAGAATGAGGGGCCTGAGCGGAAGGACGAGCAGATCTGTGCTGCGTGTGCCAAATCCTCAAGCCTAGGCCTTCTCTGGTGAAGAAAAATAATCTAAGAAATTTTGTAATCAACTTAGAATAATTATGTCCCAAAAGCAAAAGGAGTTTTTTGCACCCTTCATGTTGCCACAGGGTCAGGGAGATAGCTCTAAGCGCCTGCCTGGCAAGCACAAGGACTTGGGTTTGATCCCCGATACCACATGTCATGCCAGCCCCACGACGAGCCAGCCATCCAAACCAGACATAGTGGCACATGCTTATAATTCCAGAGCTGGGGAGGCTGAAACAGGAGGTTCACTACAAATCCAATCTGTGTAGTGAGACTCTGTACCAAATACATAAAAAAAAAA
>NW_004524704.1:2668863-2670404 GCF_000260255.1 Octodon degus
AGAGCAAAAGAGGAGGAAGAAGAGGAAGGAGACAGAGACGGAGATGGAGACCGAGAGACAGAGGGACGGAGGGACGGAGGGACGGAGAGACGGAGACGGAGACGGAGACGGAGACGGAGACGGAGACGGAGACGGAGACAGAGACGGAGACGAAGACGTTTATACTTCTAGAGTGAAGTAGAAATTTTGAAAACCAAAAGAATACAGCTATCATGTCTATCAGGGTTAAAAACATTATGTTTTCTTCCCTTCTTTCTAACAAAAACAAGAAAATCCCACCCAGATGGCAGGAATGCCTGGATAGTTCTTCTTTTTTCTTTTCTTTTTTCTTTCTTTTTTTTTTTTTTAGTAGATTTTATTTACAGCTTGGTTTTTTTTGGTTTTTTTGGTTTTTTTTTTTTACATTTCAGAGCATTACACAATTTCATTTCTCATTTTCTGACCTGCAAACAGATACCTTAAATGGAAATACTTCGTTAAAAATTATCAAATTAGGTACATCCAAAATGCAACAATTACACATATGACAATTAATACACAAAGTATAATTTGCTAGGATGTATCCTAAGAATTTAGGAACAGCCAGTCAGGAGAAATCTGACCAAATTTAGTTAACAACTATTTCCACATCCAAAATGAAACCTATCTAAACTCCCAAACTAGAATTATAGCCCCACTGGACGAGAGAGTGCTGGCTCACACCTGTCCTAACGGCTCTAACAGCTGGAAGCCCAAGCACAAGACCACCTCCCCAGCCCCATGACCAACCAGACAGCAAGGATCTCAGTTTGTCCAACACCCAAGTACCAAATTTGTATACCATTAGACACACAGAAAGACTAAGTGTTTATTAATTAAAAAAACAAGTAGTCATTAAATATTCTCTACCCCACTCATCACCCATTACTAAAACCTCAGATATGCAACCTGTACTTCCAGAAATGCACATTCAAAAGTCCACTTCACGCGGAGCTACCAGAATTCTAGCTCAGGTTCCCTCCCGCCCCGTGTCCGCTTAAAACCGCAGCGATACGGGAACGAGGAGCACGACTCTTCCCTCAAGACCGGACTCGAGAAGGCGCGGAGCGCAAGGTGGCGCCCAAGCCCCAGTCCCGCTGCACCTCTACCCGCTCAGCAGGTGAGGCCCCTTCCGAAAGTGCGAGCCCCTCACAAGGCCCCGAAGAGGCCAGCGGTGAGGGTCAGGACACGAGTGGAGTGCATGCACCCGGTGGGCAGGATGAGCCACAGACCCTGGGCTCCAAGGGCAGCGAAAGCGCTGTGTCTGTTTACATGACCCTAACGCAGAAGAAATGCACACTCCCGGCGCCTCGGTGTGCAGCGCTGCTAGCTCAGATGGTTTGAAATCCTCCAACTCCGAGTGTAGCTCTTCCGAAAGGCTTGACTTTCCTCCAGGCAGGGTGCATGCGCCTTCTGCCTCTCCTGCTTCCTCTTCAAAGGAAGAGAAAACGCTCAATAATTCCTTGAAAATGAAAACCTTTTCCAAAAACGTCTCTAAATGTGTCACACCAGATGGCAGGACC
>NW_004524704.1:2670697-2684266 GCF_000260255.1 Octodon degus
TGGAAGGCACCATAATTCTCTAGACTAGTTAGGAAGAATTTCCACAAAATCGCTTGGCCAAATTGGACAGCAAAATTGCACTCAGTTGGCTGGCTTTTTATACTTACTTACCTGAGAGCCGTTTTTACACTGAGGCGCTTAAAGCCTAAAACTGAACAGGCCAGGCAGCCACTCAAGTTTGCCTTAAGGAAGGGAGAATTTAGTAGTAGTTTCCAATTTTGAAATCTGAAACCATCCCCAGGCATAGAAGCCATAGTCTCAAACTGAACTTTTGCAGGGACTATTAATTGCCATTTGTACCTATTACTGTACACACACACACACACACACACACACACACACACACACACTATACTGTCTGTCACTAGTAATACAGGTTGGACATTTCTTCTTGATCACTGTGACACACTTAGTTTTTAAATTAATTGTACTGGTACAATTTTAATATATATAATGATCCCATTCATCACAGGGAGTTTTGGCCCATGGATGATATTTCTTTTCCTTTCTTTTTTTTCCCATTCCCTTTCTCTCCCTTCAACCCCTCTCCCCATCCTTTTTTTTTCCCCCTGCGGAACCGGGGATTGAACTCAGACCCTTGCGCTTGCCAGAGAAGCACTTATTCCACTGAGCCATCTCCCCAGCCCCTTCCCCATCCTTATTTACAAAAGTTTTGTTTGGATTTTTTTTCCTCCTATTCTCTCTTTTTAAAAAAAAAATCCCTTATTTCCTTTCCTCCTTCCTCCCTCTTTTATTTCCCTTCTCATTTGAATATTTACTACCTCTCTCCCAGGATCCATTACCCACTTTTCTCCTTTACCTTTCAGTTTCTTACACAAAAGAAACAATTTAATATTTTAACATTTATATCTGATTTATTTCCCTTAAAAATTTTGTTAAGATGCATCCATTTACCTAAAACTGTCTCAATGATCTTTCCTTATGTCAGTGTAATACTCCATTGTGCATTAAAAGAAAAATGTTTATCTGTTCATCCGCTGGTGGGTATCTGAACTGTTTATAGGATTTAGCTATTAAAAAGTCATGCAGCTATGTGCAAGAGTATACATATATACATGTGGTGTGATGCTTTTTCACTTTTTAAAAAAGATATTAAAAAGAAGAATACCTGAGTCAAATGGAACCTCTAGTTTGGGTTTGGTTTTGTTTTGGTTTTGTATTTTTTTAGGAAGGGTTTACAGGGTATTCAGTGTCTCACTACTAGACTGGACTCATAGTGATCCACCTGTTTGCAGCCTCCCAAGAGATGGGATTACAGGCATGTGCCACCACGCCCAGTCTCAATTGCCATTTCAGCCGGCCCTGGGGGTGGGGCCAGCAAGGCAGGCCTGGGGAACAAAACTCCTGGCCCCTGTGCCTGCTTGCAGGTTCTTTAATCTGCTGAGGTATTTGGCCATCCCTAGTGTAGTTTTTTGAAGAATCGCCATTCTGATTTCTATAGTGGTTGTACAAATTTATACTTCCACCAGTAATGGAGAATAGTTTCTTTGCCTCCAGATCTTCACCAGCATTTGTTATTGGTTTATTCCTTGATGCTAGCCATTCTTTCTGGAGTGAGATGGAATCTCAATGTTGTTTTAACTTGCGTCTCTCAAATGGTCAGTGATGTTGAACATTTTTTCATGTATTTATTTGCTGTTTGTACTTCTTCATTTGAGAAGTGTCTGTTCATTTCAGATACTCATTTTGGGTTTTTTTTTGTTCTTTTTTTAATTTATTTATTTTATTTATGTGTGTGTCCAGCTCAGCCCACCAGGGGCCGGGGCTGGCTGGCATGTGGCACTGGGGGATTGAACCGCGGTCCCTGTGCTTTGCTTAGCTTGTTGTAAGTAGGTGCTTCAGACCACTGAGCCATCTCACCAGCCCCTGAGATACTCATTTTGGATTAAGTCTTTAAATTTGGGGTTTATGCTTTTGTTTTTTATTAGTTCTTCTTATATTTCAGATATTAGTCCTTTGTCTAAAGAATAGTTAGTAAAAACATAATTCCCATTCTGTGGCTTGTCTCATCACTCTGTTGGTGCTTTATTTTGCTATGAAAAAGCATTTTAATATGATATGGCCCAAGTTGTTGACTGTAATATTTCTTGTGTGATCAGAGCTTTGTTCATAAAGTCCTTGTCCAGGGCTAGGGATTTGGCTCAGCGGTAGAATGCTTGCCTAGCAAATTGGAAACCCTGGCTTTGGTCCTCAGTACTAAAAACAAAAAATAAACCTTCCCCCTCAAAAAAAGAATTCAATGAAAAAAATACAGTAAAATAAAAAAAGATCAAAACCAAGCAAGACAACATAAAGTCTTTGCCCATACCTATGTCTTCTAGTATTTTACCTATTCTATCTTCCAGGAGATTAAGTGTTTCTGTTTTAGTATTTAGATCTTTGATCCATTTTAATTTTAATTTAGTGCTTTGGTGAGAGATATGGGTCTAGGTTTAATTGCAGCATGTAGAAAACCAGTTTTTGGGGGGCACCATTTATTAAAGAAGCTTTCTTCCAGTGTAATTGTTTGGCCCTTTTGTCAAAGGTAAAGTGACTGAGTGTGTGTGGAGGTTTTTTGGCAGCTTCTGTTCTGTTTTATTGATCCTTGGGTCTGGAGTTTTGCCCAGGTTTGGTAGTTTTAGACAATAGGAGATCAGCTATCTGAAATCAGTCTCAGCTCTGGCCTCAGTCGTGTAGCAGCCCTCCGAGGCATGGGAGTGGAATCTCTGTCTTCACCTTTTTCCGTGTTGAGAGCCTCCTTTCCTTCCCTGTAGCTTTGCAGTCAGCCACCAGCCTAGCACCATTTTTCTTTCTTGTTACCCTACCTTGTTTCTGGGGTTGCATCTTCCCTTCTCTCTCATAAGGATGCTTTTGATTGCTTTCAAAGACCACTCAAGTAATCCAGGATGATCTTCTTATCTCAGGATCCTTAGTGGCATCTACAAAATCCCTTTTTATGTAAAAGGTGATACTCACAGGTTCCAAAGATGAGGACCTGGGTCTCTCCCTGGGCCATGGTTGAGCCTACCACAGGTATCCATAACCAAGTCAAGGGTGGAACTGGTTGGGAGATCCTAGGAATCAGGAAAGGGTGAGAGGACATGACACCTTCACAAACAATGTGATGCTTGGCAATGAGACGTAAAATCAGATAATGCAATGAGCCCCTTTACTCTGCTCCTGGGGAAATAAGAGAGCAACAGAATAGACTGGAAATGTGGCAACCTGCAGAGATGTTAGTGACTCCTCCAGCTCCTTTTCTGGGGGACATAAATATAACCCAAGCTGATCATTGCAGAACCTGTTCCCTGCAGCATCTCCAGCCATTTCAGCAGGCTGTGGGCCTGCTGGGATGCTGCACTGCCCCTTGGGGATCTCTGCTCTTCCCTGAAGGCCCAGCTCTTCCTTTATGCCCTCCTACTTGATCACTGATGATGTCTGGTCTTTCTTCTGAGCCGCCGAACTATAAAGAGCAGAAAAATGCAAACTTGGCATTGTCATGTGCCAAGACCTTGGTTCCTTGATGCATCTTTGTGCCAAGTCCACCCAGGGACAAGCAGGGCAGACTGAGGACAGCAGGAGGATTCCAGAGGATTTCCTGGGTGGAAGAGCTATGGACACCATTGTCCAAAACTGGTTGGAAAGCTCTGTACTCCCCAAGAGAACACTGGTCCTGATCACAACTAGGAAGGGCCCCTGTCTGGGAAACTGGGGCCTGCGGCACATGCAGAGCCTGCCTTTCTGAGCTGGGGCTGCTCCCAGGGGAGAAGCTGAGCTGCCCAGAGCCTACTCAGGGCCGCTAGGAGAGTCAGGCCAGGAATAAAGAAAGACAAAAGGAGAAAAAGCTCCATGCTTCACCCCCCAGGCTAGGTGTCTTCCTCCTGTGGATGCATCTCACCCGTGGGAGCTATGCATCAGCGTCAGCTGCCCTGCTTCGCTCATGCTGCCTTCTCCAGTTTTCCCTCTGAGGTTCAGGGACACTTAAAAGTAGCAGAATGCTGAGGCTCATCGTGTCCTTTTCTCCTCACACAAGGACGGACTGTGTGGCCGCAGAGAAGCCCCCTCCGCTCCCCACTCCTCAGGCCGCTGCCTCAGCTTGCCGCATCCCTCACAGCTGAATCCCCTCACTCCTTGGTGTCCAATATTCCGGGTCCTGTGATTGCTTTTAAATCAATTCTTCTGACTAGCTTATTGGGTCCAGCATTTTAATTGCTCTTCTCTTTTATTATTTGATGACTTCTTTCTATTTAATGACTTCCAAGGGAATCCATGGTACCCAGATTATGTAAGTGCCGGAGCTGGGATAAATGATGTCAGCAGCTTTACAGCCTGGAAGGAAAACATTGAAAGTGAATTTAATTTCCTTCCCCTTTCATCCCAGTGCCCAAAGACAGAGGAAAATGATGGGAAAGTTTTCTGTGTTCTTTCTTTCTTTCTTTCTTTCTTTCTTTCTTTCTTTCTTTCTTTCTTTCTTTCCTTTCTTTCTTTCTTTCTTTCTCTTTCTGCAACAAGGGGAGAATTTGCAAAATAAAAATGCTTTTTCCTAATATCAATTTATTATTTAAAAAAGCACTCAGAATGTGGAGGGAGCTTGCAAAGCCATTTCTTTGTTGTTCTTAATTTCCACAATCCAAGGTGATTGCTTTTAAATGTATCTCTGGGATTTCCGCTATTTTTAATTAGTGTGACTTCAGTTTTTTTTTCTTTTTCTATTTTATGGTTATCACTGTAGTTGATTTGTTTTTTTTTTCTTTACGCTTCACCAACCCCTGCCTCCTTACCCAAACTCTCTGTCTCCTCATATTTTATAGACACTGGTAAAAATTCTGAGGTATCTCTGTCTAGGAAGACAAAGGCCTCTGGTTCCCTCTCAGTGCCTCTCGTCTTCCTTTCACTTGCATACTTAGAAGGAGAACTGAAGGTTTATGAGGATCTTTTCCCTCTGAAATGGGGAAAAACCCAGTAAGTTGCACCATAAAAAGAATCATAAAATTAGAGGAGGAGATCATACATTTTAACTTCTCAGTGAGCTTACAGAGGAAATTGAGGCCTGACCCAGAACAAGCCACCGGCTCAGGAAAGGCCGCAGCTGTCCCCAGCCATGCCGCACCTGGGATGGCTGAGCTACCTCCTCCACACTGTCACCTGCTCTGAGCTACCCTGAAGCCCAGCAGGAGCCAGTAGCAAGCTGGGGTCAGATCACTCAGCTCACTCTGTCTTCCCCAGGAAGTTAGAGGCAGCTCCAGGCTCTGCCAGGGAGCATTACAATGCTCCAAAGTTTAGAAAAAGCCAAGATTGAACATCAGAGCATCCCAGTTCCCTTCTCACCTCTGATGCTAACCAGCTCTGAACTCAGATGAGTTGTCTCAGTGTCTGAATTTTTGGATACTCCCTTGGAAACACAAAAGATGCCTACAGTGCAGGATGGGGATGAAGAACCTCACTGTTTTGAAAATCTCCACTCTTATCTTCTAGGACAGCCTTCTTTCTTATTTAGTTTTTCACAAGTTTATAGTGCATTATGTTTAAACTTTGGGTAGGGAATTGGTCCCTGTACATAACTCATCTAAATTCTTCTTCACCCCATTCCCTTCTTCTCTCTCCCCTACTTTATTTTTTAATTTTCTTTTTATATTTTAGACAATACAAAATGCTAAAAGAAAAAGGGCTGGTGAGATAGCTCAGTGGACCAAGCACCTGCTTAGTCAAGCACAGGGACTGGGGTTCGATCCCCAGCCCCACATGCCATGCTGAACCTGCCATTGAGTGCGCTGAGCTGGCCACTGAGACTAGGTGTGGTGGCGCATGCCTACAATCTCAGTGCTGGGAAGGCTGAGACAGGATGATCACTATGAGTCCAAGCTGCATAGTGAGACCCTGTACCAAATACATAAAAAAGTAAATAAAACAAATTACAAATGTTGCAGAATTTCACCAAACAATATAATAGGAATTCAATATGGTTGATGTATTACATAATAGTATCTACAAATTAGATGTTTAGATTATCTGATATAAATATGCAAAATTCCAATAGATCAACAGAAATCAGTAGCACAACCATCCTAGCTATCCTGTATATGTACATAAATATATCTTTTCCCCTTCTTTCTTTTGTCCTTTTCCTCTATCCAGTTTTCCCTTCCCATTGAACATATTCTTCTCCTTTTACAGTTTCTATTGTACCTTTCAGATTTTATTTACTCTTTCAGGTAATGCAAGTTTGCACATGCAGATGTTTATTTCGCTTACCAGTATGGTCTCTAGTTGGCTCTATTTACCTCTAAAAGCCTTGAGTTTATCTTCTTGTATAGCTGAATAATACTCCATGGTATAAAAATGTAACATCTTTTTATTTATTCATTTTTTTTTGTACTGGGAATCTAACTCAGGACCTTGCTCTTGCCAGGCAGGTGCTGTGCCACTGAGCCACATCCTTGGTCCCCTAAATCTTTTAATTACTTTCCCTTTTTAGAAGCATCTTCCTCCCTATTTAGCTTATCAAGTGCCTTTTAATTTTCTTTCTATTTACACTTTAGGCTTCTCACACAAGAGAAGCGGTACAATATCTGCGTGTCTGAATCATTTTGCTTAGCACTGTGGTTTGGGACACCCTTCCGCTTTTGTTTCATTGACTGGCTGGCCATTCTTCTTAGCCTTTTTCTACTTATCTCTCTACCTGCCTCTTCACATCACTCCCTTTAAGAGTATCTTCCTTTCTTTCCCAGATAATACTGCCCTTCAATTTTAATTGTTAAGGACTGCCAAGAGAGCTCAGCAGACTAAGCACCTGCTTAGGCAAGCACAGGGACCAAGGTTCGATCCCCAGTACCACGTGTTGTGCCAGCACTACCCCGACCCCAGGCATGCTGAGCTAGCCACGGAGACCAGGCTTGGTGGTGCACACCTATAATCCCAGTGCTACAGAGGCTGAAAACAGGAGGATCACTTCTAAGCTGTGTAGTTAGAGGCTGTACCAAATACATAATAAATAAATAAATAAATAAATAAATAAATAAATATTTTAATTATTAATACATGGGGTTGAGGGCTCCCAATCTCATCTCCTCTCAGACTTCTCCTCTGAGGGGTACATTCCTCTTCCCATTTGCCATTTCCTCTTGGGTGGTTCTTAGCATCTTAACTTAAGATGTTCCCCAAGACTTATCAAGCTTCCTCTAAACCTTCCCCTCCTCCCTTGCTTACCTTAGCAAGTGGATTCCCCTTCTACTCTGTTTCTTAAATCAGAAAAACAGGGATAGCTCAGTGATAGAATGTTGATTTAGTATGTGTCAGATCAAATGTCTAATCCCAAATCCTGAAAGAATAGGAAATTATGTTAGTTTACTTCCTCTCCATCTGCATCTACCTAGAACGATTCCAGAATATGCTATTATTTCTCTGAATTTCTATCTAACGGGTCAGGACTCAGGGTTTCACAGGTACCCCACCCAAAACACTCCCTATTCTGTACCTTGCTGCTTCTCACTTCCCCTTGACCGCACACAGAGAGCAAAACTACAAAGAAGAAAAATGACCTCCATCTGGGATCTGGCTCTTCCAGCCCACAAACATCCTCCCCAAAAAACCCTATAAAACTCCCTGTCTCCTTCTATTTGGGGCTGGCTTGGTCTGCTGGGCAGCCAGCCCACTTGCTCCTACCTTCATTAAATCTTCTCACATCAGAATGCCTGGTCTGGTTAATTGTGGGGGTTCATACCTAACATTTTCCATTTTGACCTATTTTTCTATTTTCATTGTCTAGTTAAAGCTCTATACTGTTTACACTACCTTTAACTTGTCTTCTTCATCAGTTAATCTGTTTCCAGCTATCTCCTCCATTACCATCATAGTTAACTACCCCAAAACAAAATTCTGGTCATTTTACTCTCAAGTCTCAAAAGTCCTTGATCATCTACAAAATGAACTAATGAAAACTCGTTTCCAATGTCCCTTTGTCAGCAGTCCAGTCTCAGCTGTCTCCATTGACACCACCACCACCACCACCACCACCATCTTATTTTGGCACAACCAGAATTCTCACTTATTACCAGAGATCTCCAACCAGCTTACAGAAGATGAGCAGAAAGCCTCTGGTGACATTTACAGACTTCCAGTCTCCCTTACAGAAGTGCCACCCACAGTGCAGAGCCTTGGAAAGTGTATTGGTGTCCTGTCATCTTCCTCTCTAATCACAATGGTATAATTTGATCAGACTCCAAGCTAGGCCTGAGAGTGATTCTCTACCAAGAATTTGAAATTTAAATTGAGAGCTAAAAATGTGATATCTACAGTTCTTAAATCTCATCTCGGTTTTTGATCTAGCTCCTTCAAGGTGGCTTGGAAGTACTCTACCTTCTAGATCTGTGAGTTGCCCTTGGCTTGTATCTAACCATTACATTTTTAAGTGAAGTGTCGCCAAATGTGTGTAAGTTATTCATCAACATGTTTCATATGGGAGCTTAACATCCGATTTTCCTCTGGCTGACTCATCCTCCAGCTCTTCGCGAATGAACTTCTTTCCATTCCCAGGGTCCAACTCAATAACAGCCTCCCCTGAAACCTTCCCCAGTGCACCTTCTGGTGCAGCCAGATGTATTTACTCCAGCCTATGTGCTACTGTGGTACTTGCTGCCATCACAGTTTTGTTTTATACTATTATTTTTCTTCTGAAACCATCAGAGCCTTGAGGTCAGAGGTTCATACTTACGTGCTCAGTGCTGGAGAAGAGATCACACATAGTGGATACTCTATTTATCTTGATCATATGAATTGATACTTCTGGAAAATGGTCTGTAAACCATCAAGGTTTACACAAGTATGAGATGGATATTTTAAAAGATATATAAAATAAACATTGTCCACTAGGTCATCAAGAATTTAAAAATTACCACAGATATCATTGATTGACTACCTTTCCAAAAAACTAAAGTAAATACGAATGAACTACGGAAACAGATAGCATTTAAAAAAATAAAAATCTGCAGGCTAATGGATCAACTTTCCAATTGACTCTTTGATCTGGAGTTACTTTAAGGTCGAATTGTCAAAGAAGATTTTGACAACATTCTTTAGCATTATATTTTTCTCTCCGTGTTGCAAGTTACAGTAAGAACCTCTTTGCTTTGACCTCTGTAAATGCTTTTTAGTTTCAGAACAAAATTGGAAAATGCTCACAGTCGATCTCAGAAAAGACTTCATCATATTCTGTCCATCTTAGAGGAAAAAAATTATTTCCCTGTATCAACCACCCCTAAAACCAAGGCAGCTACTTCATTGTTCTTTGAGGTTGAAAGATGAATCTAGAAAACAATAACTTTGCGGGGGTGGAGGGGCCTGGCTCTAGCTCAGTCCTTTAAGTGGCTGCTTCCGCAAAGCTGTCAGCCTCAGGTTGCTGGAGTTCGAACCTCACAACTCTCCAGCTGGCCAAAAGTGCCCTGAAGGCATTCGAGGAACCAAAAAAAACAAAAAAACAAAAACAAAACTTGGGGGCCTGGCCCTAGCTCAGGCCTTTAAGTGGCTGCTTCCACAAAGCTGTCAGCCTCAGGTTGCTGGAGTTCGAACCTCACAACTCTCCAGCTGGCCAAAAGTGCCCTGAAGGCGTTCGAGGAACAGCAACAAAAAAAAAGAAAACAATAACTTTGGAACTGACTCCTTATCATTCTTGTTCACACTCTGCTTTTTCCCTCTGCTTTGCCCATCTGCCTCCTTTCTCTGGAGTAGCATCCACAGGCCACCGCCCTGCATCACCTGTTAAATCTCAGTGTCTCAAATTTTCCCAATGGTAATAAACCTTTTCTCTTGGCTGCACCCCCGTAGACAGTGCTATGCCCTTCACCTAGGCAGTTTCCTACACGCAGCCACCTCCATGTGTGTGTCCTTCTCCACACTGTACTGTTAAGGTCAGGGGCTGCATCTTCATTGGTGCCTTTGCACCCAAGAGCTTTTAATTAAATATATAAGAGGGAGATTCTGTTTACTAGTCCTCGAGAACCATGTGATACTTTAATTAAAATCAAGCCCACTTTCCTAGTTCTGCTCACGTCTTTGCTTGGCAGAAATTGATGACTTTTCTAACCAGCCCTACTTCTCCAAGAACCAAGTTGTACATTCTGTAATCAATTTGTGTCTAAAACCCAAAAGTGTCATTGGGAAGACAATGCCATGAGCATCGGCAAGACAATTGGAAGAACTAGGCTTATTCCCTGAAGGCAACAATGGGTAGTACTTTTCTCCAAAGCATCTCTGTTTTCTCATCTATAAATATTAATCCTGTTTTTGAGAAATTGTTTCCCATTTTCTGGCCACACTAATTAATATGCCCCAAATTCCAGCACAGTTTAGCTTTCATTGAAATCAGCATTGATCAATGCAGGTAATGTGCCATGAAGTCCACAAAAAAATGCAAAAAAAAAAAAAAAAATTAATGTGCTTAAGTGGAAAGTAAAATCCTTTTCCTTAAACATTCAGAATGCTTTCTTTCTCTTAAAAATAAGCAAAAGCAAAGCAGATCATACTCAAGTGTGAGCAGAGCTGAGTGAATTGATTGTAACCCATGTCATATGAGAATGAAAGGTAAGAATGGGGGTGACTAAGAAGGAGAAGAGAGTACGGGCCGCACCAAGGGGCCAAGGTGTGGAGTGCAGGGCACTGTCTCATTCCCAGAAGCACCAAGCAGAGCTTGAGTGACTGCAGAGTATGAGTAGGTACAGCAGGCTTTCCTATTGAGTGATGGATTGGTTCACAGCCTCAAAACAGGCTCCGATTCTGAGTAGTGGAGATACTGTCATTTTCTGTCCTGGGTCTCGAGCACATTTGTCTCAGGGAAAACTCCAGGCCAGGATCAGAGGGCACTGATGAGCTCTGGATGTTGCTCATTGAGGATGTTAACTGTAAAAGTAAAGTTTTTAGACCTAACTGGCTTTACTGAAGAGAACTCTAGTACACAGACTTGAGCTAGAACAGCCCATGGCCTACCCGACGATGAACAATTCGTGTTAAGTGTGGGTGAGTTCACTCAGGCAGATAAAACCTTCACAGGGGATCTCTGACATGGAGTCAGGTTTTTCTAGGTGGAGGATAAAATAACAGATCTCAGCTTTATAAGCAAGTATCTGATTTGTACATCTCTCCTCTTGTCTTAAACTACATTACGGGAACTAACTGATATCAAAGGAGTGTAGGAGCACCTGCTGAGATTCAGATTGTCTCTTTATAGGCAGTTTCAGTAAAGGGCCTCAGCAAAATCAAATCTTGATGGCATAGATAAGTGCAAAACGACAATAGGTACTAGGACTCAGTTATGTGTCTATAATAACTATAGTTACTAATTGTATATAATTATATATTAACTTGTTTTCTCTGTATATATAAGTATAGTTACAGGCTTTGTTTTTTAAATAAATCACATTTTAATGCAAAGTGTAGCTGAAAGTATGAAGTTTTTTATTTTATTTTGTATGGGAAATCAAACTCAGGGCCTCGTGCTAGCCAAGAAGGTGCTGTGCTGCTGAACTATACCCCATAAAGTTCTTACAGGTAAATGAAAAGGACTAAATGGTCATAAGACATACTTACATCACTTTTTTTTCCTTTGGTAAAGGTAATAACCCAGTCTCTTAGGGCTGCATTAACAAGTTCAAAGTTTTTCTTCTTTATTTGAAACAGTTCAAATAGTCATCGATAAAAGAATGGATAAAGACATTGTGATATATTTACTAAATGAAAGATAAGGTAACAAAAATATGGCTGAAATTTTTTATTTATTTATTAATTTGATATTTAAAACCTCTGTATAGGCTAGGGAGATAGCTCAGTAGAATAAGCGCTTGCCTGGCAAGCTCAGGTCCTGAGTTCCATCCCCAGTACTGCAAAAAAAATAAAATAAAATAAAAATAAAACCTCTGCAGCAAGTTAAGTAGTATGATCCAGGACTCAGATGTTCAGTATTCCTCCTGAAATTACATAGACAAATGCAAATGGAAAGAATCCAAGTTAAAATTATATAACAAAACAGCATGAAAATTTTTAAATATATAGGTCTCAAAAATATGATCAAGTTGATAGTCATAGAGATATTATTAAGGTGTAAAATAATACAATATATTCGTTGTGATTGCCTTCATGTTAAAAAAAAAAACACATTGGCAAGAAGGACATTCATAGAAGTCATGAGAACATCTACCTACAGAGGAGAAAAAGACAGGAAAATATACCTGAGTAAGATTTTTTAAAAATTCTGTTTCACCTGTGAATTTGCTTGGCAAAAATTCTGAAACAAAATATAAATTTTACAATTTACATATCACTTTCATGATAGTGAGTATCTTGATATGCCAATGCCTCATATTTTGTTGTCCTCTCAAACTTTAGGGCACATCAGGAACTCTCTGGAGCTTACAGAAAAGCACAGAACCCTGGGCCCATGCTAGAATTTCTGGTTTAAGTAGATCTCAGTTGATCCAAAACCTTAAACTTACAAAACTTTCTTAGGGGATTCTCATACTGAAGGTCCAGGAGAAAGTTCTGAGAAGCAATGACATATCATGGTACTAGAGACTAGGCATTAAGGCAATGCACTCTCTGTGAACGAAGATTCTATCCCAAGTAACAAATAGACTGTCAATCAATATTTCTATATTGAAGGAGATTATCCAAAAAAATCACAAACACATGCACCACACACATTCTCAGGTCTCTCTGTCTCTGTCTCTGTCTCTCTGTCTCTGTCTGTCTCTGTCTCTCTGTCTGTCTCTGTCTGTCTCTGTCTCTCTGTCTCTCTCTGTCTGTCTCTGTCTCTCTGTCTCTGTCTCTCTCTCTCTCTCTCTCTCTCTCTCTCTCTCTCTCTCTCTGCAGTATAAGCCATCTCACAGTCATGCAAAGTAAGTCATTAATGATAATGGCTTGATAATTTTATAAATGCCAACAAAATGTTACCTTGGAAAAGAAACCAGCCACTGAGAAAGGGTCTCAGTATGGTGTGTGATTCCCAGCAGGTTCAAACTCTCAAGTGAGAACCCTAAAACATTTTTATCTTTGCTCTCAGAGCTAGCAAATCGACTCAAGGCAGACCCTATTGACAAAAATTATAAATATAATGCCAAGACAGGGTTAAATATACTCTGAAAACTGCTTCTCCCAGGATTCATTTTTTACCCCTACAAAACAATCACTTAGCATAAATGTTCTGTCTTCTGAGATGTCATTATGATGAAAGAAACCCAAGATTTCCCACGTGGTCACCCCTGATGGTTGTGCTTGGCCTTCCAAGTTCTGGAGCTGGGAGTAAACCTGCTGCTCTTCGTCTATTCATCTGCTTATGGAGTAGCCCTGCAAGGCAATGCTCTGGTTCCTGGGCCACGAGGATGAATAAGACATGATCTTTGCCATGTCAGAGACCACAGTCTAGAGAGGCAGTGGTGTCTAAATAGATAACTGCTACAGTTAAGGAAACTGCCACAAAGAGAATAAATAAATTGTAGAGTATTGGGAGCATTCCAGGAAGGCAGATTCTATAGAGGACAGGTGTCATTGCAGTTTTAAAATTAATTTTATTAAGAAACAAATAGC
>NW_004524704.1:2686191-2699185 GCF_000260255.1 Octodon degus
AGAACTAGGGTAGCATGGAAAACTGTCACCTGCCACCTAGAGAGACTAAGATGGAATTTGAGGTACAGCAAACTGGTTCTGCTTCTCTGGAGGCAAAGAAAGACTTCCATGGTTAAGTGCGATAAATTGCTGAGGCCAAGTGTGAGCAATTGTGACTGAGAAATTTGTGAAAATCTGCCACATATTTGTGGGTTTCCTGTCACAAACTCCTCTAGGTTTTGAGGCTCAGAATCCTAGACAGATCTTTGTGAGGCTTTATTTAAAAAATTTCCAGAATCTCCTTCATATAAAGGCCTGCACTCCAAGAACAGAACTTCCTCAAAGTTTAAGTGTAAGGCCTCATCCCAGCCACAGGAAGGCCTCAAGATAATTTTATACTACAAATTGAGTGAACAATAGAAGGCCCTATATTTGGTTGGACATTAGTCTCTCAGTGTCTCTGGTTGGGATCAATATTTGAATTAGCAAAATGAGAAAAGCAGGCTGCTCTGCCTGATGAGGGTGACCCGCACCTAACCCACTGAGTGCATGAACACAACAAAAAGGCTGAGTGAGGGTTCACTCTTTCTGCCTGACTGCCCTAAGGTAGGACATGAGCATTATTCATCCCCTTAGGCTCAGTCCCATGCAGTGCTGCACCATTAGCTCTCCTGGGCCACCAGCTTCCTCAGGCTTTGGGATTTCTTAGATATCATAACTGTGTGCCAAATCCTAATAATAACTCTAGACAGATAGATTTGTATATTGGTATGCAGATAGATAGATAGATAGATAGATAGATAGATAGATAGATAGATGATAGATAGATAGATAGATAGATAGATAGATAGATAGATAGACAGATTTCCTATTGGTCTTTTCTTTCAAAGAATCCACATTAGTGCAATCTTTTTAATAAAAACTGGAACAATTTGGTATCTATGGAGAGAACACTAAAGTTAGAGCTCTACTTCACCACATATACAATAACTAACTCAAAATGGATTGTGGACTGAGATGTAAGTAGTAAGACAATAAAACTCTTAAGAAAAAACAAGAATAAATCATCCAGACTTTGAATTAGGCAATGTTATCACATCTTAAATTAATAGCCATTTTAAGACAGTTTTAGGTTTTCAGACACATTGAACAGCCAATATACCTTCTCTTCAACACACATTTTCCTTTACTATTAGTCTCTTGCATTAGTGGGGTGCATTTTTTTAATTAATGACCAAATGTGAATATAGTATCTTCAGCTGAAGTCTATGCTTCACATAAAGGTTCACTCACAATGTGTAGTTCTGTGAATTTGGACAAGTGCGTAATCCCATGTATCAATCACTGCACTATCATGTATGATATACGTGATGCAGAAGAGTCCTGAAATCAGAATTTTGACTGTGCTTCCCTCCCCACTCTTCCTCATGCCCTAGAAACTTACTTACCCTTTTACTGTTTTTGTATTTTTGCCTTTTTCTTAAAGTTGGAGTTACACAGTATGTGCTCTTTACGGACTAGCCTACTAGCTTGTTTAACTTAACATTATGCTTAACCTTCCTCCATGAATGGCTTGACAACCATGAGTGGAGGTATCACAGGGTTCTTTTCTTAATTAATGTATTTTTTATTCATACACATTCACAACACATAACAGTGATTATACTCATTGTAAGGGGCAGGTACAGTGCATTCTCTTGCCTTATATTATTCTGTTTACTCCCTTTCCTTCTCATTCCTCTCCCTTTCTTGTCTTTAAATCCCCTCCCCCATTTGCAGAAGATCTAGCTCTCCATTTTCTATTGTTTTTTCTTTTGTCTTATTTATAATAATTTTTACTTTTAGTTCCTCATGTAAGAGAACTTGTGTGATATTTAAGATTGCATGCCTTATTTATCCACCTAGGTTTATAGTCTCAAAACCCATCCATTTCCCTATAAATGACCCAAATTCATTCTCTTTGTGACAAAGTAGTACTATATAACATATAAATATCACATTTTCTTTATCCATTCATCTGTTAGTGGAAATCCATTAGCTATTAGTTACTTTTTTCATTGCTGAGACAAAATATCCAACACTCAAAGTCAAAGGACAAAGGTTTGTTCAGCTCACAGTTTAAAGAGGTTTAAGTCCATAGTGCCCTGGCTCCAAGGCAGGGTGGCACATGGCAGAGGGGCATCCCAAGGAGAGAGTCCAGGGAGAGGCAAGCAGGAGGCAGCGAGCAGCAGTAACAGCAGAAGCAGCAAGCACCCAAGCCTACCTTTTTATTTCAACCAGGCTCTTCGCCCTTTGGGTGCTCCCTCCCGCACCCAGGTTGGGGCACTCTTAATCTCAGCATTACACCTTTAATCTCAGTGTGACACACTGTACCTCAGCATCACACATCCATCCATCTCTAAAATGCCCCACATGTGAGTAGATGAAGCTTTGAGGATATCCCAAAACAAACCATAACACTTATTTCAGGACATCTTGGATTCTTCCAGTCTGGGGTAACTGAGCAAACCACTAGCAACATTCATATGGTCAAGTCCCTAATGCATTAGGGAAAAATCTTAGTTCTTTAGTAGCTCTGTAAAGCTCAAGTTTACATTATTTACAAAAATTCTTCCTACCATTGTACTTTTTATATGTATGATCTATAGTATGTAAAAATTATATTTGATTTTAAAAAGTTGCTCAGATAAGATTTTCCTTCACTTTTAATCAAACTTTTCTTACACACACACTTAATGCTACTTGGCATTGTGAGTTCTCTGCGTGTATGCATTCATACATGTACGTTTCACTGGACTGTATGGTAGGACTCTGTTAAGCATTGTAAGAAAGCACCAAAGTGTTCTCCTAAGTGTCCAAACTGTTTTAAATTCTCACCAACAACGGATGAAAGTTCCCCCTGCATGTCTTCATCAACATTTGATATTGTCAAGGGATGGTTTTCTGTCTTGGTTGGGTTTGGTCTTGCTTGTTTGTTCTGTTTGCTTGTTTGCTTGCCTTTGTATTTTAGTCATTGTGGCAGATGTGCCGTAGTGTCTCACTATCATCTTAATTTTCAGTTCCCCAATAGCGTAAGATATAAAGGAGACTCAGACACTCAAGAGACTGAGGCAGGTAGATGACGTGACCTGATGGGTTCAAAAGCAGCCTGGACATGATTGTTCTCCCCAGTAAAGTCACCCTGCCTTGGAGGCAGCCCATTGTGAACTGAAACCTCTACAAACTGTGAGCTAAATAAAGCTTTCCTTCCCTATCTTTGGGTATCTGGTATCTTTGTCTTAGTATCAATACACAGCCCTCGTGATTAATTCATAAGTTATAAAATGAATAAAGATTCAATGAGACAAAAATTATAGCATACTTTAATAAGCTGAAAACTATTTCTTAAATTTAAGCAATTCATTTTTGTTAGCCACAGCACTGATTAGCGTATGCCAATCCACTGCTGGGGTTTCCAAAGATATGAAATGTATCTCTTTCTCCTTAGGATTTTCTTCTTGTTTGGGAAGTGAAACAGCATCAATATGTAAGAGTCTACAAACACAGCCATAGAAACGTACATGTATGTATGTATACACGCAGAGAACTCAAAATGCTAAGTAGCATTAAGTGTGTGTGTAAGAAAAGTTTGATTGAAAGTGAAGGAAAATCTTACCTAAACAACTTTTTAAAATCAAATATAATTTTTACACACTATAGATCATACATATAAAAAGTACAATGGTAGGAAAAATTTTTGTAAATAATGTAAACTTGAGCTTTACAGAGCTACTAAAGAACTAAGATTTTTATATCTCTTCTCTCTACCTCCTGCAACACTGCCCTTCCAACTGCATTGGAAATCTCAGTAAGATTGATGAAAGCTCTTAGGACTACCTGCTTCCTTATTAGCAATAAAAAAGAAAGATTTCCCAGCAGTACCTAATAAAGTCCTTGGTTTATTGTGATTGGTAATGTGGCCAGCCTTGAAGCAGTCTTTATGACCAGAGAATGATATATTCTAATTGGCTTAACTTCTTCCAGGTCGAGTATCATAACTAGGCTGGAAGTGGAGTCAACCTTAATATAGCTATATGACTAAGAATTCATGGATGGGTGGCCTACCAAAACGAGTTAAGGAAGCTACTACCAAAAAGGGGAAAGGGTTTTAGTAAAGAATTGAGAGGGATAGCAGAAAAAAAGGAAGGAAGCAACAATTTTAGACATGTGCTCCCTGTACTGGCAAATATGTGGCATAAGTAAGTATTTTTGACATTTTAGATAAGGAGAAGAGCTGGGAAACAAAGAATTTTAAAAGACTTTGTGAGGTCTGCAGACTCTGACTGGGAGTTCTTTTCCATGTGAGCATTGTGTTAATCCAAGTTTAAATACCAACAGTGATGACGATGAAGAGGGTGGTGAAAAATCTTGTGAAATCATCACTTTCAATCCCAGTTTTGGGAGTGAGAGGATGAGAAGGGATGGAAAACTTGGAGAGTAATATCTATATGCTTGTTAAGTTTGTACATCTTGACTCTTATAATATGTGGTTTGTAGTCAAATAAATTGCAACCCAAAGATAGTAATTTTAGGGCGGCTTAATGTTCTCCTTTATGAAATATGCCATCTGATCTTAATGTAGTATTAGGACTGAAAATGCACTTTTATGTATTTTTCTACAGGAAAGATAGAATTAAGCAGCAATTAAACTGGAGTGCATTATTTGAACTCTAAATGCCTGGATTTTTTTCAAGATATTATTTGTTCCAATAATGCTATTTAAAATCTGGGCAACAGTGTCATCATTTTCATGCATGACAGCTGTGAAAACAACAGAAATGGAAAGTACTGACATGATCAAACCTACTTACCTGAGATGCTGAGAGATTTATAAACTTTAGTGGACTAAATGCTTACTATTGTAAATGTATGCCTCACTTTTAAATTTAAAACAAAATTCTCAGCCCCCAAAACTCAGCCTCAGACCAAGTCTTCTCAGGAAAGACCTTCAAAGCCAAGGGGTAGATGGCCGATATCAAGTGGCCCCACCCATTTGGCTTCTGAAGATGGCTTTCTGACTCTGTCACACCACGGCAGAAGGTACCCGTGGCAAATGCATATGAGAGAGAAGTCATATAGTAAGACCGGGTACAGGAGAGACCCAGCCTGTGCGTTTATGAGAACCCACTCTTGCAGGAAACAGCCTACTCCTTTGCAGCGGAACTCACTCCACAAGAGCAACAGTAATTCTTTCCCAGGCTGGTGCTCCATCTGCTCCCACTATGCCTTGACTCTTGAACCCTGTTATATAGTGTGTGTGTTGCAAGGGAGGTTGAGCTACTAGCACACAAACGTTTCGGGAACAAACCATAGTACACAGCTACTCCCTGGTCATAAATGAAGCAAATGTCCCAGCTCATATTTAAGACTATGACAAGTAGATTGGCAACTGGTTCAACACTACATTGTACTAACACCTGCATGAGAGACTGAGTGTGAAAAAGGGTACTTAAAACATGATGCCATTGATTTATTTTCATGTATTTATTTAGTAAAGCTGATATTTTGATGCTAAACACGTGAAAAGAAAGATTACAAACAGCTCCTTGCTACCAGTGTCCTTAATAAAGTCACAAAATCAAATCCCAATCCCAGAGCTTAAATCTCTTCCTCCTCTAACAATAATAGAGTAGCAATACCCATTTGTACCATTTATAGAAGAGCTAAGTTAAAGTGGTCTGGAGCCGATCTGTTTTTAATTTGCCTATCAAGTTACCAACTTCCCCAAGCTTCCCTTCATCCCCTAAGATGCCATGGGAAGAGCACTGGATTAAAACTCAGATGTCCTGGGTCCAAATCTACCTCTAATTAGCTGGGAACATCTTGGGCAAGCTACCTAATCTGATTCTCAGCTTCTACATCTTGGAAAGAGAAATATTAACACTTTTTTCAAACTAACCTAAATTATATTATGGAAGTGTGCACTTCAACTGAGTCATTCCATCTAGAATAAAATCACTAGGCTTCCAAGTCATAATCAAAATCTAATAAGAATATTTCAGGGAAAAGAAAGTGGGGGGTTGCTGCTACCTCTCTCTTTTACCAGTCTTTACAAAACTCCATGGTAGCATTTAGTTATTTGTAATGAATTATCTCCAAGTTTGTGATAAGTCCTGATGCAGAGGCATATTTTGGAGTGATGCAAAAGCAAGTGCCTGGGGCCAGCTAGACAGCTCAGCATACTAAAGCACCTGCCTAGGCAGAGTGCAGCAGCCGGGATTTGATCCCCAGCATGGCATGCCAGCCCTGCCCCTGGGCACACTGAAATGGCAATTGAGACTGGGTGTGTTGGTGTGTGCCTGCAATCCCAGCACTTGGGAGGCTGAAAACAGGAGAATCACTATGAGTCTGATCTACCTAGTGAGACCCTGAACACCCTGTAGAGCCCATACCAAATACATTTAAAAAATAAAAGCAAAGCAAACACCTGGACTAAAAACACTCATCCTCACTTACTGAAAAGCTAGACAAGGTCATGGTGGTGTTGTCACCCTAGTCTCGACATGGTGGTGTTGTCACCCTAGTCTCGACATGGATGAGAACTTCCTGGAAGATCACATCTGCTTGCTGTCTCCTTATTGTAAAAAAGGCATCTGTCTTCTAAGGATGGCCCTTTGTCCTCAGAACAGGACAGAATCGTTCTTCACAGCTTAGCTTTATTTAGGGTAAGGCCATCTCCCTTTGGCTTCTTCTCCTCTCATCGATGACTTTAGCATTTTTCCCTACTCTTTCTCTGTAGGTGCTGGAAGTTGGCCTGCACCTATTGCCTTTTGCCTTCTCAAAAAAAAAGGCCAGTTGTCCGGTGAAAGGTAAAGAAGCTCAGAGACAAAAATCAGCATTTGCGTCAGATGAAGGAAACACACCAGTTATCTAGAAGAGCTGATTCTTTGATGAGCAGTGCAACAGGATAATAGAAATAACCTTGATGTATGGCAGGGAGAACCTGAGATTTGTCCAAGCTCAGCATCACCTTTCTGCTCCATCTCACATGGATTATTTAACACCTCCATGTCTTCTTCTGATACATTTGGTGGTGAGAAGCAGACAGGGGCTGAGCCTTCTATGGTGTATATTCTGCACAAAGAGTGTATTCTGTACTCTATAAGACGTCATCTACATATTAAGAATACTTTGAGCCATGGCCAATGTCTTAGTTACTGTTCTCTCGTTGCTGGGACAAATACCTGACACTCAAAATGAAGGAAGGAAAGGTTTATTTAGCTCACAGTCACTGGAGGCTTCAGTCCATGCTCAGCTGGGTCCAACAAAGAGCAGCACAGACCAGAAAGCAACCTTTCATGGTGGTGGCAAAGAGCAAGAGCACAAGGAAGGGGCAGCAGCAGCTCAAGCAGCTAGCTTCTCTTCCCCCCTTACATTGTAATGCAAATTCCCTGCCCCAGGGCAGGTGCAGCATCCACGCCCACAATAATCAACCACAAACTCCAGAAGCTTCCCCAAGACTGCCTGAGGCTTTGGTGGGACAACTATACACAAACCTTAACATCCAAGAAAATCAATTTTGTGCTATGGTCAAAAACAGATGACCATGATCCCGAAATAAACAAATATGAGAAAAGAACTAGCGAATTTGATTCTCTAGAACTGTGAGCCCTATGATTGTCGGACAGTGAATAGGCCTTCTCTGAGGCTTTGTAAGAAATTTCTAGAGAACTGGGCTACCTAGAGTTTCAAAAAAGAGAATGTATATTAGACATATGTTTCGGTGGTTATTAAAATTATAATCGTGTGCTGTCTCTTACTGGTGTCATGTTAGTGTTGCATACAGTGGACGCTGAGGTCATTTTTCCCATGCCAGCATTAAGGAAGAATGTTGTCACCTAGTAAATAGAGATTTGTCTCACTTGTCATCAGAGGTGAGAGATCATTTGTTCTTAGCATGATAAGAAACACTGAGTACAGATATTTTCATCCAAAAAGAAGTTCACACACAAACACTCTGTCTCTTGTAGAGACTAATATGAATGTAAGAAACAGTAGAAAATGATAAGCACCATAGAAGAAATGCAGATAAGTCAGGAAGGCAAATTCAAGTGAGAGCATAAAACAGGAATTTCATGGATCAAGAGGCATATGAATGGGTTTAGAAGGCTGGGCTCGGTTTAGTCTATGGAAATGACAAGATGTGGGAAGGCAAGGAGGGTCTAGAAAGCACATCACACACAGGAACGAAGCTAGGAGCAGCATCTAGCACTTTGCAGCCACTTAGCCTGTTCTGAGGCCTTTAGGTATATGTTCCTAGCAAATACTCCTAATTGCAAAGCATCGGTTCTTTTGCATTCCATTTTTAGATGGCAAAACTGCAATTTAGAACCGAAGAATGCCTTGTGCAAGCCAGTCTATGAAGAGAAAGGGCAGGTTGTTCAGGATCGCTGAAACGCGCTGTGAGAAAGAAGGAAACCTGCCTGAAAAGTTCATTTTGCTTTGAAAATGAACATGCTGGAGTACTAGATTCCCTCAGAAAATCAAAGCAAAGAGGAATCCAGATGAACTAAATAGGAAGTAAGAAGTAAGATCTTCCTTATATTTAAAATAAAATAAAATGAGACCAATATATGCCTTAGATGGGTAAGAGAGCCCCAAATCAGCTTCTTCAAGCGGCCTATGAAAGGGAAGAGGTAAAACAACAGTCACGCAGGTAAGGGATGCAAACACCCTCCCTAACATGATTCTACTTCCAGAGAGAAAGACACGGAGGCTGAGAAGAAGCAGCCCTTTGGAAATGTTTCACTGGATTCACATTTTAAATGAAGCATGAGCCTTACATGTGTCTGTGGCTGTGTACTCCTTGCCAGTTTCCGGATACTGTTGGGAACTGACACTTAAACACGATAGTAACAACAGAAATCCCTTGGCACCTCTGCAGTCCGTGTACTGCTCAGAAAACAATTAAGCTGTGCTCTCTTCTGTGCTTTGGTCATGGCAATGTGATTCTTTTACTCCGCTGAGTTGGTGGGCAACCACGCGGGCGTTGAGTATTTAGTGTGGGTGAATCCCCCAAGTGGGCACGCGTGCATGCCCCACGCAACGTGTTGTAAATAGAAGATGCAGCGCAACCCCAAGGGATATTTGGTTTTCACAGGAATCACCGATGTCATTTAGATTTTTCTTGTTTGATCAGCTGCTCAAGAATCAGTGCCCTCAAAGCTGCATTCATATTTAAAATGAGCATTAATAAACACACCCAGTTTTGAAAAATATAGATGCATCTTTGGCCATTATTTCTTCTATTAGCAACTTCACGATAATGTTTGGTTTATGATTCCATCAACAGTTAGGCAGAAATATGGTTTGTAGCTAAAATGTGTTTCCCAAAGTGTGTCTATTTCAGATCTCTATGAGTTGAATTGTTAATGAGTGATATCATTTAGTATGTTGCTATAATTTCATATTTTCATTTTTATTTTTGCATTTATACCTGACTCCCATTTTGATTTTTAAAAAAATCAACAGAGGACTGGAGATTCCTGCTTTACTTATTCTGCAGTAATTAGTTTGAGATCCAGGGCATTTAACAGAGCACATTGTTCAGGGAGGTGACCCAAAGCACCTGCCTCCTGCCCCCTGTGATAAACCCTGGCCGAAATCTGACAAGGAAAGCAATATTCCTGCCTGAGCAAAATTTTTGTTGCTTACTTTTAAAGTAAATGTAGCAACTTTACCTTGTTTAGTTACAGAGAGAATTTTCAGGTAAGATATAAAACCAGTGGTGTTTCTGAAGATAAAATTTCACAAACTAGGAACAAAATGTAAAGACTAAAGTATTTATTTTAAAATTTTAGCCAGTTTCTTTCCCCAACTGCTAAGTGATCTGACCCTTCCATTTTAAGTATATTTCATGTTATTTATCAGCCTGGTCATTTCAGTCAGCCTACCCACAATATCAGTCCTCAATTAGATAATCCAACATACACTTTTAGGTGTGCTTAATATGTAATTGATTTTTAAGGAATCCCCTTCCAGTAATTAACACCGAATTGATGTTTGAATTGCTAGAGGATTGTGTGAAAGGATCTCAATTTGAAATGACCCACGTTATAAGTTTTATCACTTAAAATATAACATTTATTGCCGCAGAGAGTTTTAAGAGGACCACTGTAAGAATGAAAACGCATCTCTCAGATATGCTTGCTGATGGCTTGACTCCAATTCATCTCCCATTATTGAAAAGAAATCTTTACTTAATAAACCACAAAATTTTTGTTTTCCATAATTTCATCATAGTTTTATTTTATATTTACAACCTTCAATTTCTAATGCAAGGGTCTTGCTGAGGGTGTGAGGGGTTAAGGAGGAGAAGTGGGGTTTGGAGGAAGGAATCAGAGGTCTGGTATAGACGACAATAACTGATAGAGCTAGCAGGACGTGAAAGTCTTCCAGAAGAAATTCTTGCAGCCCGCCTTGCGCTCGCGCGGGGCCATGGCCGGGTTCGAGTTCGCGGATCTCTGCAGCTCCAGCCTCATCTCATCCTGCTCAGCGGCCTGAGACAAATCTTCAGGTTCCAGGGCATCGTTCTCTGTCTGGTTAGGTTCAGACAGCAGCTCTGCCAAGAAGTACTTGGCCAGTTCCTGTGAGGGGCCGAGAGGAAAAGACAAGAGGAAGAGGACGATGAGGAGAGGTCACGGGGAAAACAGACTCAGTCACAGTCCAGCTTCCACAGCGGTGCAGATTTTCTCACTTAAAAATCAATTGAAATATAAGAGAATAATAAAGGTAGTTGCTACACTTTTAAAGCTCACGTTTCGGCGAGTGCTCTGATGTTGCAAGCTTTAAATGCACAAAGAGAAATAGACGGTAAAAGCAGTTTTCCAAAGATGAGGAGCCCGCCAATAATTTAACTTAATTTCCATATCTTGAGCTACCAAGTGGAATGCCTTCTATCTTTCTTACAAAGTAAACGTTAGGAGAGCGATACCTCTCACAATTATAAGCATACTCGCCCTCCCGGCAAGCCCTTCGCCCCTCCACTGTGCCGGAGGAGAAGTCCGAGTTTCAGCACCAGGGCCAGCGACTTCTGCGGGCAGCACCCGGCTCGGTGCCACCGTCCTTTGTACTCACCTTCACCCGGTTTCTTAACGTTCTTGAATGCCTTGCAAAAACTCACCTGAAAGACGACCGACTACGCTCATCAGCCAAAATCCGAGGTAAAGGGATTCCAGACTTGGAAAGTTTTTCTGTGAGCTTTGGTCGCTGCGGGACTCAAAAGAATCACCTGGAACTCTTGAGGAGAACCAGACACCTGCTAAAGGCCGAGGGAGGGTTGGGAAACCAGGGAGAGATCAAAGAAGGCGTCCAGGGAGTTTCTTTACCTGCTTTCCTGCGGCAGCAGCCAGGGACTTCTGCAGAAACTGGCGCAGTCGGGGATCCGAGGGCGCGCCGGTGACACCGCCCAGGGCCAGGACGATGGAGAGCGCGGCCAGCGCGCACTGGAGGCGGCAAGACAGCATCTCGAGGAGCCGGGGAGCCGAGCTGGAGCGCGGCTGGTCACACAGTACGCGAGGATCTGCAGGCAGCGGCGACTGCTCGCGTCTCCTCCCGCGGCTAGGGAGCTCTCCACAGGCTCCCCCCTTTTTAAACTCTCTCTCTGACGTCAGGCTAGCAGGCGCCCCCAGATCTCACCGGCGCGTTTACGCACCATTAGCCTTGCAAAATCAATCACAGAAGTGAGGGCAGGCGACATGATCTTAAGTGGTTTACTTAAAAAAAAAAAAAAAAAAAAAATCTGCACACAGGCACACACCACTTCACATGCCAGGCTGTATAGAAAATCATTTATTTTCACTCAGTGCCACCAAGACACACCTTCCACGTTTCCAGTCATATACATGCACTCCCAGTTATGCACTCACACACGCATCCTTCACGGGGCAAACAAGAGACTGCACACAGACGCGGACGTGTAAGTGTGCACAAGGGCTCCACTTCTGCTCACCTCTTTTAGAAGACCCAAAGAAATGCACTTGCACATGTGTGCAGAGCATGAGGCTCAAAATCATTCCTCTAAGACCAGATTTCAGAGTGAAGCAGCTCCGTGTCCATTACCTCCGAACAGAGGATTCTGGACAGAGGCCTCCAGAGGATGGGATGGGTTCTAAAACACGGTCACATCTCTCTGTGATGAAGGGGGAAGTATCTGCACTCCATGCCCATCCTCTTTCTTTCTTGGCCCTTTTTCTTTATTTATTGAAATCTGAGAGATTTCTAATGTATTTGCCTTGATATTGTGACAATAAAAATTTAAAAATAAGGAAACAAGGGTGGATAGAGAGAGAGCGCGAGCGAGAGCGAGACAGAGAGAGGGAGCGAGCGAGCGAGCGAGCGAGAGAGAGAGAGAGAGAGAGAGAGAGAGAGAGAGAGAGAATTGTTTTGCTCCCTAAAGTCTTGGAGCAGGAAGACAGTCGCAGAATTTATCCAGCAGGGGCCAGGGAGATGGCTCAGTGGAATAAGCGCTTCCTTGGCAAGCGCAAGAGCCTGAGTTCAATCCCTGGTTCCACCAAAAAATAAAAATAAATAAAAAAGAATGTCGTATGCAAGAATTTATCCAGCAATTCTCAGACTTTGAATGACATTAGAGATAGAAAGCCCCAGGCTCTGGCTCCTATACCAGAGCTCCCTGCTCCAAGACCAGTGTCATTTCCACACAATGCTGAGCTTCCTAACAGTCTTGGCCAGAAAGATCAGGTCTAGATTAGGTCAGGAATCTATGAATGGATGCGTCAAAGCCCAGGAGCCCCCTCCACACGTGAAAGCACTGCTGAGTGTCTTTGTATGGGTAAAGAAACTGTAGCCTAGGAAATCCAGTCCCCCTCAGCCACAGAGAAAATTTAAGAAACAGTACCTCGGGTTCTAGTTTTTGGCTTGAGTTTTGAGTGTCCAATCAGAGTTCTGGCAGCTTTATTTGTTCCAATTGGTCTATTAACAAGGAAGAAGGGCAGGGGAAATGGCTCAGTAGAATAAG
>NW_004524704.1:2699359-2729751 GCF_000260255.1 Octodon degus
AGGAGAAGGAGAAGGAGAAGGAGAAGGAGAAGGAGAAGGAGAAGGAACAATAAATCCCTCTAGGATCTTCAAGGGCTAATATTTTATAAGCATCAAGGAAGCCAACATTAGATTAAAATAATACCGTATTCCCAAATCATGCAACACAGAGAACTTTTGAATTCTGTCATCAGGTATGCATCATAACTTATAATATTCTCAATATTTAGACCCAAACCAGAGTGCTAAGCAGTGGGAAATCTTGAACAGCTCCCTGAATGGCCTGGATACTTGTCATTACCTCCTTTGATGTGTGTAAGACCAGGCACAATGCCCCGCAAGGGCTCTTGAAGCTTCCGGGGATTAGAACTCTAGGCAAGGCTAAGTGAGCGCTGAGCACAGCATTGCACAGCCCCTCACAGAGCAGCCTGAGAGAGAAATACATCCAGAGTCCTGGACTCCAGGCCTGGGAAATACAAGCTGTAGTCCTGTGGATCCTAGAAGTCCTCCTCTTTTCAGACTGGGCACCCAGACTGTAATTATACCAGCCTACCTGTCCTGAGGCATCTCCACATGCCCACCCTTCTCTATCCAAGCCTCAGTCCTTGGGGGCTTCCCAGAGTAGAGAAGGAGAACTTCGCTCAGACAGGAGCCAAGCAAAGAACAAACAGCATCAAGGCCATAGTGTTCTGTGCTCTGGGATGGCTCGCCCTCCCTCCCTCCTGCCCTCCCTTGCTCTCTCCCTCCGCCTCCCATCTTCTCCTTCCCTCCCTCCCTCAGGCCCTACCCCTCTCCTTTCACATTCTTTCTCCTCTGTCCCTTCTCCTCTCTGCTCTTTCCTTCCCCTAACCTTCTTTGAAATTTCTCTCAGAGTCTCCCTCACTCCATGCTCCTCTTCTCCCTCCCTTCGCTGCTCTTTTCCTTCTACTTCTGGCTTCAGGCTGGTGGGATCTGAAGGTTCTTACCTGCCTTCTCCACCCAACTTCCTCTCTTTGGGCCCTCACTGAGCCCTTCTCGGCTTCTAGGCCTGCCTCACTCTTGTCGCCTTCCCTCTTTCCTTCCTCTCTCCTCGGCTACCTCAGGCAGAAAATGCTCCCCATCTCTAGTCGCCTAAGCACTCACTCAGGATGGTGTCTGAATTCTCAGGTCCCTTCTGAAGTGCTGGGACTTCAGAGGGGTTGACTTCTGGGGCTTACTTTGGCTTAGTTTTATAATCCTTGGCTTGTTATGGATCTGAGATCCACTCAAAAGATAAAAGGGGGACAAAGGAAAGCAACACTCATTCCTTACACTCCTGGTTTTCCAACTTTTCCACTCAATTGTAGCACATGGCTTGGTCTAGGATTAAAGCACCTCAGGCGCTTCCAACCTGAGCCCTGGGCAGCTGAGCCTGAGCACCACGCCCCAAGAGAGAAGGCCTGCCTTGCACAGGAGCCCTATTTCCCAGACCGCGTCACCAGGTGTCCCCTCCCTTCCGTCCTGAGCAACCTTTCAGGGGTCACAAACCCCTGCACTTCAGGCGAGGAGACTCTCACCTCACAGGAGGAGGGTGAGTTCCTGACAGGGGAAGTGTCCCATGTGGGGACACCTTGGTGGCACCTTGCAGGTGGGAAAGGGATCTAGGGATGGGGGACAGAGGCAGGAGGGAAGGGGAATGCAAAGGACTGAGGTGTGGTAAGTTTGTGTCCACACTCTCCACGATAAATGGACTCAAGTCCTCCTGTATCACAAAACACACTAATGAAATAAATAAGCTCTGATTATTGGGAAATTAGGCAGGGCACCTGGCAGGAAGTAGTATAAACAAGGAGAATGTGATGCCTCCTTCAAATGCTTCACTCACCGCTGACTCAGAGACACCCAAGATGTCACCCAGCTTCGCATTCTGAGGTGATTATCAGCCAGAATGGCAAGTAGAAACTTATTTTAATAAGAAACAATAAAAAGCTGTGAACAGACACGTATGTCCACGATTAAGACATCAGAAGAGGAGAACGCATCTGCAGACAGAGGCGTGTGCGTGCCAGCCTGGCTCTGCCACAGCCAGCTGTGCGACACCCTCTCCCACCCTGGCTTCCTCGTTTGCAACCGTAAAACCGCAGCAGGTCATCTTTGAGCATCCTTCCAGCAATGATAATGGGCAAGTTTAAAATAAAAGGACAGATTAGAGTGCATGCGGAGCTGAAAGCCCTCGTCTTTCTCTAATTGAGGTCTTTATGTTGGGAAAGAGCCTCATCTGTGTGTAGCACAGGGAGGAGGCCAGGTGCAGAGGAGGGTCCTTGCCCTGCTGGAGAACTTGCTCTGACCTTTGCGCCCACCACTGACCTGCTCCTCCCGTGTCTCCCTTTCTAAAGCTGATTTTCTCAAATTTGTCTACCAACAAGTATGCAAAAACCATTCTATTGTTTGACATGTCAGGGACACGGCAGTGACTTAGACAGATGGAGTTCTAGGAAGAAAGACCAACAGTAATGATTAATTGTACTGTGGCTTAAACAGTATTATATGTTACCATTTATGTGGGTTAAAGCAAAGCTCACAGCATGACAGCAGGTGGGGAGACCCCTTGGGGAGGGCCCCTGTGGGCAGAAACCTACATAAAATGAAGACGCTGGCTACACAGATATCTCAATGAAGATTCCAACCTGAGTTCTGAGTTAGCCACAAGGCAGGAGACCTGGAATAGAGTGGATGAAGCAGAGAAGGCCAGGCAGCAAGCTAGTGAGGCCAGCAGGAGAGACTTGCAGGTCTTCTGAGGAAACCACTGGAAGATTCTGAGCAGGGGACTGACCGAATTTGCTTCTTTTTAAATAATGCCTTCTGAACAATGGAAGAGTCACTGTAGAAGGGCGAGTGGGAAAGTGAGGCGATAACTTAGTAGTCTTAAGCAATTGCAAATAGGAAGTAGGACAAAAGAAACCCACTTTCCCATAAGTGCCCCTGCCCAAGCAAGATGGCCTGCATAAAGCCACTTCAAAATGCCCCAGGCCCAGCCTCTGTACCCCGCTTCCAGGGCCATCTCATCTCCTGGGTCCCTACAGCTGGGAGGGTGCAGGTGGCTTGTGGTTCTTTGTGAAGATCCCATACTCTAGATTCAGGCCAGGTAAGAAAAGACAGCATTTAAGCCTAGAGTGGTGGCCACAACCATGACGAAGGAGGCCTAGACCTGTGATTTACTTTCAAGCAAGGCAGATAGCCTTTCCAAACATTGTTTGGAAATCAAGCTAAGGAAATGATAGGAGCCACCGAAGCCTACAGTATCCTCCACACAATCTCTAGAACACTGTCAAGTTTCAAAAGTTCTTCAGAGAGCATAAGAAATGGCTTTATGCTAAGGAATTGTGGCAATTTTCCAAATAATAAACTCTTGTATTTTCCAGATAGAAAGGTGAGGGCTGAGAGCAACAGGGCAGAGGAGAAAGAGTCGGTGTCTGAAGCCCTGGACTTCCGTGCTGGGTCTTCTCCTGCTAACAACAGGCCTGCTAATTCGGCCTCCTGTGAGACAAGAGTTAAGAGCCAGATCAGATGTGGTCAGTGATGGCGCTTGGTCCTTCCTAAAGCATGAGACCATGAGGGCTGTGGCCAAGGCAGAGGCCACCCAGCCCGAGCGAAATGGTGACAGTCAGGGAGTCACCCAATCATTCCAAGAGCCTAGCTGTCCCCCTCACTGCTCTGATCCCTCTCGGCAGGTAGGCATTCCTCATCCTGGGGACACACAGGCCACGATGTGACATTCAGGAAGAAGTCTTCCACAGAAATGAGCAGAAGCAGCAGGTACATGCTGAACATGCTTTTTGAGGAGACAGTCTTTGCCTCCGTACCTACATTTATCTTAGAGACACGGCATATTAAAACTTGGAAACTATTAATTTTCTGTGTGTATTTACTCAGTGAACTGGTCCCAACATTTACATCTGCCTTACATCAGAATAAAAGGCGAATAAACAACTCCCACGTGGGAGGACAGGCTGGGTGGGACATGCAGCTGGACTGGGGGCAGGCTATGTGTCAATGCAGTTTCCTCACTCAAGGGCGGGGTGCATGGGTGACAGCCCATGAGGACCCTTCCTGCTTAGATCCCTGCCCACACAGAGGGCAGGAGTGAGAGTGCGCAGCCCTCTAAGAGCCTCCGTTCTGCAGGAAGCGGCCCAGTGGCTGCCTCGGCAGGGGCTGATCACCAAAGGGCCAGCCTTCCCTGCCAAGCTGGATTTTGCTGATTTCCACAAAGCCAGGGCCATGGTAATAGCAGAGAGCAAAGCCCCTGCAGGCTTAACCTTGTCCACGAAGAGAGACAGGTGGACTTGTGTAGCCCTAGTCGCTTGCGGCAGCCTCCTCTCTGGTCTTCACCTTCTGACCTTCCTGCTCCAAATGTTCCAATTGCCAGTATTACCAGTTCAGATGCAAACACATAGGTGTGATGGCCTTGCTTGTACGGATCATCACGCTCCTGGTAAGTCTCACCTTGAGTGGCTGGTCCCCTGTCAGCCCTCCTGGTCCCCACCCCATGCCTGCCTACCCCATGCCTGCCCTCTCTGCACACACCCACTGCTCTCCCCTCCCCCAGGCTGTTCTCTTCTGGGAATACCTTTGAGCCACCCCTGAAAGGGAAGAAGAGTCCTCAACTTATCCTAAGATGTTTCTGAGGTACAATCAGTGTGGCCCTCTCCTGTCCCCACACTGTACCGCATCATCCCCTGGTAGAGACCGCCAGGAAGGCCTCCTTGTTCCGCTCTCTCAGAATCTGTATGTCTCATCCTTAAGCCTAGGGGCTCACCGAGCACAGTGTACCACCTCAACTATGTCTGTACCCTCCGCTGAGAGCCCAAAAGTTTTATGCATGTCTGGGCGGATGGCAAACTTTTCTTACGTGCGTACGTGAGGTCTGTGGATTCTGCTACACAAGCTTCAGGAACCCCAGTTACTGACAAAGGCCTCACTGGATGTGCCCACCCCACATGGGCCCTAACTAGCAGAATGCCTCCCAAGCACAAATCCATGGATCCCTTAGTCATCTCCAAACTCATAAAACAAATTTTGTTTTAAACCCTAAACATCGCTCAGTGAGATCATTCCTCTGTGCTGGGAACTAACGGCCACTGCCAGGTGAAAGCACTAACAGAGCCAACGGCAATGTCCGAGGGCTCCCGGGTGCTGGAGGCCTTCAGAGCAGACAACGCTGACCGCTGACACAGGCACGCGTTCCTGGCATGCAAAGACGTGAAAGGCGAAGCTCACCCCATCCTGGGTGAGGAGCACTGAGGTCTCTGTGACCAGGAGAGGAGGACCCAGTTTTTTCGGCTCGTGCACAGCTGGGGATGTCCAAGCTCTCTGGCCCTCTGTGCCACACCCCTGCAGGGAAAGGGGCAGGAGTAAGGAGGCTCTGCTCTTGGTTCTCCAGTTTCCCCTTCTCTCTGTCTCTCTGGAAACTTCCCATTTGTTTCTCTGGCTCATAACTCAAGAATTCTCAAAGAAAATGAGCTCCAGTGTGTTGCGTCTGTGTCAGCCCCGAAAGGACTTCCCGTCTGCCTTCTTACTCTCCTGTCCACAGCAAGGAGTCACACCTGAGATTCTTCCAAGTGCCTGCCCGGTGCAGTCAGGAAGAGGAGGGCTTCCTGGATCCACCCATGGATCTGAGGAGCAGGAACGAAGTCACTGGTCCCCACCCTGGAGCAGAGCAGAGCAGGAGTGGAGCTCCTCTGGGATGAGCCTAAGAACCTGGGTGGAGGCCTCGGGATAGGAGCCACATCAACACAAAAGGGAAACAGTGAAGCTGCCCCCATGGGAGCTCCAACTTCTCCACATTTCGACTAACAAATGTTGCTCTTAACCCTGACTTCACACCAACATTGCTGGAGAAGCGTTTTAAAAGCACAGAGGCTTGGGTCTCAATGGCGAAGATGCTAATTCATAGGTCTGAAGTAGGTTCGGGCATTTCTGTCTTTCAATTCCAGTGTGCAAATTCAAGCCCCCTGGAAAACTATAGGGTCACACCTTCTCCTCCTCTCTCTCTGCTGAGCCATTCTCTCTCTCTCTCTCTCTCTCTCTCTCTCTCTCTCTCTCTCTCTCTCTCTCTCCCTTCTCCCTCCCTCTCCCTTTTGTCTCCTTTTTCCTGTCCCTTTCCATCTTCTCTCTCACCCTCTCTACTTTCCTCGCTCTCTTTATCCCTTATTGCTCCTCCATAGCTCTCCTCTCCCTTCTTGGGAACTCCAGAGGCGATGGGCTTGGCTTGGCCTTATTGAGGCTGAAGCACCTGCTTCACTGGCTCTTCTGAAACTTCTCTGAAAGCTGAAAAAAGGATGGACAGAGTAAAACGTGAGTCCATCCCCAGACTAGAATCATACAACGATTGCACCCTACTCCTCAGTTTAAAATCGAAAGACAGAACCCAGCAAAGGGCAGGCAGGGTCTCTCTTTACACCACAGGATTAGTCACAACCAGAGCATCTGACTCCCTTAGTTCTATATTTTCTTCCCACAATGCAACAGTAGTGTGGCTCTCTGGGTCTCTTGTGCCCATGCAGTTGGGATCAAGGGGCAAGGTTGACAACTCCTGTCCTGATCTCTCACGTCCTGCACAACGCCCAGACCAAAACCAGGCTTCCTGACAAGCGCACAGCTCTACGCCTCGAGGATGAACGTGCACAGATTTGGGGACTGCGTAGGTCTGAACTGCGTGCCTGTGTCTCCCTCCTTATCTTACACAACAGCCAGGCGTGCTCTTCTTCACGGAGCAGCGTGGGCTACTTCAGCCTGCAGGACAGGACGCTGAGGTCACGCTGAGCTCTCCTGCCCCCTGCAGGCTCCACTGATAGAAGCCAACTCTGTCCAAAAATATAAGGGCAGCTTTTATTTGTTACTTCCTTTACTGGCTGTTTAAAGCTTGCACTATGCAAAAGCCAGGCTGCTTGGTACGGGAGCTTCAAAGAAGCACAAAGGGCTCTTCGTCAGTCCTTAAGTTCTCCATCGCTTGTGCCTGAGGCTGCGCTGGGCACGCGGCGCTGGCCCAAACACAACCCTGCGCTTCAGAAGGAAGCCACGGTGAGCTTTGGTAAACCAGACGGGCCTTTGTTCCAAGCCACAGAATCAAGGAAGCACCACCCAGGTGGAGGACAAGCAGCGCCTAACCCAGAGTCCCTGACCCATGGAGGAGTTCATGCGCACACACACCTGCTCCAGGGCGACGGCGTGCCGTGCAGGGAAGCCGCTTGGCTGACAGCGCCCTGCCATGAGCTTTCATAGGGGAATTTTTTTAAAAAGAGCTCAAAAGAAAGACGAAGTTCTAAAACAGCAGTTCCAGTACGACCGTTCCTTTGCCTTGTGACTGGATCTCCGCTAGTATCATGAGCCTTCAGGTAAATGGACGTCGCGCCTGTAGCTCATAGCAAATTTCACCGGCCCAATCGCCCTTTTTCACCTGCGGTATCCGTGAAATCTCGCTTCCTTTGTAAGGTTTCCCTGTGGCGCTAAGAAGGAAAATTCCCCGAGGACACCGCGCGTGTGTCGAGCGCGCCCTCCTGTGGCCAAGCGCGGCAGTGCGGCGGTGCTGAGGCCGGGCTTCCCTGGCTCAGGGTCTACCCCAGCGTGGCACGCAGGGCCCTTCCCTGACCTGCTGCTCTCTCTCTCTGCCACCGCACCACAGCGCTCGGCAATGCTTGCTTTCAATTTTTTTTTTTTTTTGACAGTGCCTTACCTAAGAAGGGCGTTTTACATCACAGCACAACGGACACGCGATCCCTGGCGTGTTTTTCGAAACGATACTTGGACTGCTGGCAACAAACTCCACTTGCGTTTGTTTTCTGTGTAATGCAAAGATTTCCCCTGTAACCTCGCTATTCAGCCAAGAACTTTGACCGAAACGCAAGACACCCTGAACTGCCTTTGGAATTCCTGGGCTGTACTCTCCCCCTTGGCTGCTCTGAGGGGGAGGGCACCAGGCAGCAGTCCCTGCTGTGAGACCCTAGTGCTCACCTCTTCCCTCCTTGCTCCTTCCTTTCTTCCATTCTTTTAGAAGTTGTCGCTGCAGAGCTGCTTAGAAGGCTGTTCGTCAAACAGCAGTGTTCACTGACAGTATTGGGGTGAGTGGTGGCTACCTAGAAAATGCATGGGAGCCTCCCCAAGCCCAGAGCCTTGGGATGTGGCCCTCCTGGGGAAGAAGGAAGTGAAAACAAGTCGCACATCTTCCAACAGGCTCACGTCGGTGGGCCCTGGACTCCAGGACAAGCAAAGCTAAAGCAGAAGCCGCAGACAGAGCGGAGATGACCAGGAAGGTCAGACGTAGAGCAGACCCTAACCTGAGGCCCGCCTGAAGTCGCCGCTCGCTAGCCCGCAGCCTCTGGGGGCCGTGTGGCCCTGCTGGCACCGCCCCTTCACGTTTGTGTCTCTGAGAACTGCAAGAGAACCCGTTTCCAGCTTTGTGGCCCACAAGTTGTGCGGTGCACCGCGGCAGCCATGCGGTCACGGCTCCTCCGAGCCTCTCCTACCGCCAGGGAGGGTCCCCCAGGACTGCACGCGGCGCGAGCTCCCCTCTTCCGGGGCCCCTGCGCCTCCCGAACCTCAAGCCTCTCCATGAAGTCAGGCTCACCCTGCCACATGTTTGCTTTCTCCCCAAATGTTACTCAGCTAAGAAGGTGTAGACACTGGGTGTTTGTTTGTTTGTTTCTCTGCTTATCTTTTTCATTCTGCAGATACGTGTTTGCAGGGCTACATGATGGCCACATTCCTCCTAGGAAGTCTGCGAGTACACATCGTGCTTCACAATTTTCTCCCCTCTGGGAATCTCATTTCCCTCCCCTCTCTCCTCCTCCCTGCTTCTTAATTTCCAACCCATGTGACAAAGTCGCATCTTATTATTTCCTATTTTATTTTTGTACTTTGTCCATATATCAGGTTTCTCGTGGAAGAGAAACCATGTTCTATATAAATGTGTGTATCTGATTTGCTTCACTTAGCATTAGGGTCTCAGGGCCAGCGAGATAGCTCGGCAGCCTAAGACCCTGCCTGACAAGTGCAAGGACTTGGGTTTGATCTGAGGTACTGCATGCCATGCCAGCCCTGCACCGTGCTGGTGACTGAAACCAGGTGTGGTGGCACACATGTGTAATCCCAGCACTGGGGAGGCTGAGACAGGAGGATCACTATGAGTCTGAGCTTCATAGTGAGACCCTGTACCAAATAAATGCATTTTAATAACAATAAAAAAATTAGGGTCTCAAGGTTTGTCCATTTTCCTGTAGAAGATTTGAGTTTATCCTTCTTGATGTCAGAGTAGTGCTCCACTGTGTATTAATACCTTATTTTCTTTGTCCATTTCTTTGCCCTAAGAAAATGAAACAATCTCCACTGTTCATGGACTTGTGGGTTGCTGTCAAAACCTGGATATTGTGATGTTATAAACATGGTTAGGCATGTACCACTATAAGATGCCTGACCCTTTGAGGAAGACACCTAGGAGAGGAAAAATGGGATCAAATGGAATTTTTCTTTTTAGTTTGTTGAGTAATCTTACTGATTTCCATAGAGGTTGTACCAGTTTACACGTGCACAAACAATGAAGGAGAGTTACTTTTCTCCCACAGCTCCTTCAGCATTTGTTATTATTTGATTTCTTAAAGATAGCTATTCTTTGTGGACTGAAATGGAATGTCTACATTATCTTTGTTATTTTATTTTATTCTTGTGTATTTAGTGCAAGGTCTACAGGGTCTCACTGCACAGACCGGACTCATAGAGACTCTCCTGTTTTCAGCCTCCCGTGCGCTGGGATTGCAGGTGCACGCCACCATGCCCAGTCTCAACCATCGTCTTAGTGGGTGCTTTAGTCCACTGAGCTATCTGGCCAGCCTGTTTCTGAATTATTTTAATTTGCATCTCTTGAATGGCCTTCAATGTTGAACTTTTTTTTTCATGTATTTATTGCTCATTTCTTTATCTGAGAAATATCTAGTCATTTCAGAAGTCCATTTTTTATTGGATTATCCAATTGGAATGCTCTAAGTGTTTGAGTTTTTAGTATATTCTAGTATTAACCCCTTGTTTGAGGGGTGGCTGGCAAAGTCTTCACCCATTCTGCAGGCTGTCTCCTTACTCTATTGGTGCTCTCCTTATTATGTAGAAGCTGTTTAATTTGATGCAACACCATTTGCTAATTCTTAATACTATTTCATGTGGTTCTGTTCAGAAAGCCCTTGACTGCCTGTGTTTAAGAGTTTTATCTATCTTGTCTTCCAGCAGATGGCTTCTTTTCATATTTAAATCATTTATCTATTTTGATTTTAGTTTAGTAATAAGTGAAAGATATGGGCCTGGGTTCAAGCTTCAGCATGTGAAGAGTCACTTTTCCCAGCAGACTTTGTTAAAGAGGCTACCTTTCCACTAGCGACAGTATGTGGCCCTTTTGTCAAAGATAAGGTAGCTAGGTGTGCTTGCACTTGATTCTGTATTCTCTGTTCCAGGTGGTAAGCCTGTAGCCCTTGGGCTCCAGCTGGCTGTTGGGCATTGGAAGCTCTAAAAGGTGTTCCAGCACTGGGGCGCTGGGTTCCACTGATCCACAAGTCTGTTTTTTGTTTCTTTGTTTGCTTTTGCCAACACCACTGCGTCTTCATCATGAGATTTGGGAGTGTAACCCGGAGCACTGTGGTGCCTCCTGACTTGCCCCCTTGGCCCAGAACTGATTTTGCTATTCTAGATCTCTTCCTGCTCCATGTGAATCTTAGGGTTGTTTCTGCAAGGCCTGAGGTGCAGCTGTGTCTATAACTGCTATTTCTTCCTGTTGAATTGTTCCCTTAACCAATATTTAGTGAACATCTTTGTCTCTTCTGATCAGTTTTGGCTTGAAGTACATTTTGTTTGAAATTAGGATAGCTATTCCTGATTTTTCCCCTGTTACATGGGGTATCATTTTCCATGACACTTTCAGTTTTAATCTGTGGTTTTCTTTCTGAATTAAATGTGTTGATTTTTTTTTTTTCTGTTTTAGGGAAGGGGCCACAGGATGTCCAGGGTCTCACTACTAGATCGGACTCACAGTGATTCTTCTGTTTACAGCCTCCCAAGTGCTGGGATTAGAGATGCGCGACCACAGCCAGTCTCAGTCACCATCTCAGCACGCCCCCAGGGTCAGGGCCTGCATCACAGGCCCAGGGATTGAACCTCCGACCCCTGCGCCTCCATGCAGGTGCTTAAATGTGGATTTTTGTATCCTATGTATCGGTGGGTTTTGTTTCTTTATCTACTCTGCAATCTGTGTCTTTTTACTGGGAGGCCTTGAGAGTTATTACTAAAAGATATTGGCCTATTCTTGTTATTGCATAGTTTTCCTACCACTGATTTCCTTATATTTTTCCCTTCGGCTCTCTGCTCACCCTGCCAGGTGTGTTGTTTTTAGCTTATTGGCATTGTTGGCATCATGGTGTCTTTTCAAGAAATCCCCAGGAATATTTTGTAATATTTTGTTGTAGGATCCAGTTTTCCTGTTCTTCTGTTGCTTTCAGTGTGTCTTTTGGTAGCTTGGGTTTTTGGTGACTCATTGTGTCAACGTGAGAAGTTTCAACTGAGTGATTCCACAGGGGGCCAGAGCCTTCCTTTTGTAAACACCCTGAGCCTGGGCAAGAGGAGGGCTTAGAGGCGGTAGGAGGGCTACGCTGCCCTGGGGGAGGGGATAGCCTGCTTATGATATACGGGAGAAAAGAGGCTTGCTCCTCTACTTTCTGCTCTTGTGTTTTCTGTTTCCTGCCACTGTGACCATCTGCAAGGCCACCCTGCTGTGGAGCCAGCTGATTATGGACTGAAGCCTCCACAAACTGTGAGCTAAATAAACCATTTTTTAATTGAAGGTGTTGGGCATTTTGTCTCAGCAATGAGAGAAAAGTAACTGATGGAATTTGGTACCAAGATTGGGTTTTCTTGCTGTGACTACACCTGACCATGCTGGACTCCCAGATGGTGTGTGGTATGGCTTGGCACAAAATTTGTCTGCATTTTGCTCCTGCCCAGAGACTTTCCCTGAGACCTAGATCAAAGGTAGCAGGATAACTAATCTAGCAGAAGAAATTTCAAGACAATCTAATGTTGAGGTGGTAGCAAGGGGGGGGGGCTTTTAGCCAGATCCATATTGAAAAATCAAGAGCAGAGAGCACACCAGAATAATTTTAAGTGTAAGAAAGGAAGTTCCAGCAAAGCTGCAGGCTAAAAGGTAGAGATGAAGAAATCTTGATTGCTGAGAAGAAACAAGAGAACATAAAAGATAACCTGGGGGCATCACAAGAAGTAAAAAGTCTCTACCCTTTGCAGCCTCAAAAACTGCAAAAGTAAAAGGCTTTTCTTTGATGAGGAAACTGCAGCACACTGTGTTCTAGAATGTTGATGGCCTGACCATGTGCCAAAATGGAGGCAGCATAGATGATTTGTTCCTCAGAACTGGATTCAGAGTGCCCAGCAATCCATGCACTTGATACGTACATCCAAGAGAGAGGAAAGCCTGGCTACTGCTCAGCTGGCAGCAGGCCTTGGCTTCATCCATGTGGAATGAGTTTGGGCAGATGTAGAATTCAAGAGTTAAGGAGTTAAGAAAAGATTCCACATGGATCTCAGAAAGCCTAGAAAACCACACTGTGCTCCCCTGAGAGGGCAATTTGTGAAGCAGAGTCAAGCAGAGTCAAAGCTGAAGGAGCAGTGGAGATCCCAGAAGTTTGAAAAAACCAGAAATGTGGATCATCCAAGGAAAGCTGCAAGGAGTGAGCAAAGCAGGCCTAAGAGAGAAGCTGTGTGAGCTGCAACCACTACAAAAGCGGTGGAGTGCCGTAAGGGTAGAGTCACTCAAGCCTTTTGGAACTGACAACTTGCCACGGATTCTTCAGATTGCTTCAGAAGCTAGTCATGGAGCTACAGGACTTAATGTTTGCCGTGTTGGATTTTGGACTTGCTTTGATGCTAATCCTTGATGTTACCTGTTTATACCTTTTGGAATGGTAACGTTTTTCTTGTGTTATTGAATGTTGGAAGTGGTTCGCTTTGCTTACATTTGTACAAGGGCTTGCAGCTAAGAGATTGCCTTACACCTGGAGGAGACTTGGGACTTGGACTTTTCAGCAATGCCAAAACTATGAGGACTTTGGCGACTCTTGCTGACTTACAGCTAGCAAGTACTGAATGTGACCGATACCTTTCTGCTAATGATGAAACATCAGCAGTGACATTTATGGAAATAACTATCTGAAGATTAATAAAGCTTTACATTGTACTATGCAAATATGGAAGATTGGGAATGGAGATATATAAGAAGAAAAATTTAAAACCTTAACCTATGTGATATGAGAAGAGAGAAGTGGAGCAAAAGATCCTCTTGGGGAGTAGAGGGCTATCTATAGAATTAGGGAAAGGTAACAGAAAGAACTAATAGGCAGTAGGAAATAAAAGATAAAAAGGAGAAAAACTATTCAAAAACTAAAGAAGGAAAATATAATTTTAAAAAGATGAACTAAAAGAAAGAAGGAAAAAAGAAAAATGGAAGAAAAAGAGATAGAGAAAAAGAAGGAAGGATAAAAGATTTCATGGTTTGTTTGTAGGTGTCTTCCCAAAGCCTCATGCAGTCATGGGCTGGGCTTCTAGAGTTTTTGATTGGTTCGTGGTCCAATGCTGGGATTACAGGTGTGAGTGCTGCTGGGACAATGGGTGTAAGTGCTACACCTACCACAGGGGTGAGCAGCCTGTATACAATATAAGGGAGAGGGAGGCTTGCTCCTGACAAGTCCTCTCTTACTCTGGCTGCTTTTTCTGTCTTCCGCTGCCATGAGCTGCTTCCCTCTGCCGTCTTCCGCTCTGCCTTGGAGCCAGATGAGTGTGCACTGAAGCTTTCACAAACTGTCAGCTAAATAAACCTTTCCTTTCTTCATTTTAGGCTATTCCTTCAGCTATTTTGTCCCAGCAATGAGAGAAAGGTAACCGAGACAAAGGACCACAAAAATCTCAATGAACAAGTGAATAAGAAAGAAGAAAGAACACTCACACACATCAAAAAAATTTTTTTTCCTGTGACTTTGAACACTTTGTCTTCTTCCAGGATCTATGATTTTGGGGCAGTGGCCAAGTCAACATGTGTCCTTTCTGACTCTGGCAAATAAGTAAGGCTGTCAGACCTCAAATCTGTGCTGGATTCAGGTGAGGGAATAAGTGCTCCAGGGTGGGGCCTGTGTCCTTTAGCTAAAACCCCTCAGAGTTTCTTTCCAGTCCTCTCCCTGACCACGGCTGCCTCCTGTGGCTGTCCCTCATCCAGTCATGGTGAGAAGGCAACACTGTGAGTCCTGAAGTGAAGTTGCACCTCAGCTGCTCTGAGCCCTGAGTTCAAATAATCAAACTGTCCCCCAGAAAGTCACCTGACCAAGCACTCTCTTCGGGGATACGGTTGTTGTTTGGATTACAATCACTCATCAGAAGGACTCCCATGGGAGCAGAATCCTGCACTGTGTGCAGATCACAGCAACTGCCCGTCTGGCTGTTTCTCCCTGATGCCGCCGGGGCTCCACAGCATTCACTTGGTTTCTGTCAGTTCCCTTTCCCTTTCCTATGAGCTGCAAGCCAGGAGCCAGGGAGCAAGTGCAGATTGCCTCTTCTCTTCTGTGTTGGGTTCCATCTTTTCAGTAGCTCTTCATTCTCTTGTCAGGTCCTTCCTGGTTTCTGGGCATCTATTTCTTTGCCCTTTTTCTTCCCCCAAAGTATTACTCTCCAGTGCTTGGGTGAGGTAAAGCAACATAAAAGATTCCGAGGGGGGCCCGGGAGATGGCTCAGTGGAATAAGCACTTCCCTGGCAAGCACAAGGGCCTGAGTTCAATCCCTGGTTCTGAAAAAAAAAAAAATTCTGAATCTCAGACAGGCTGAGTTGCTGTTGATCAAAACTCCCATGGTTTTCTTCTGTAGGTTCTGTTCTTGGCTCCTATTGGAAGACATTCCTATCCTGTGTCCTTTAGACAGATACATCTTGATAAGCTAAATTCCAACTGTGGACCTGTGGGGAAAATTTTCCCTCAGGAAGTTCTTTAATTTCCTGTAGATCAGTCACTGAACTAGAAGCCAGGTTTCTCATGGCAGTAGGAGTCATAAGTTGGGTGTGGGGATAAAAACTCTGAGGAATGAAATAACTGCCCAGAACCACAAAATGAATTAGTGACAGATGGATGTTTCTCTGAATGTATAAGAAATATGGAGAGTTTGGGGGATTTTCCTCACCCCGGTGCCATTGTAGGAAACACTCTCTATGCAGACAAGGTCAAACTCACATTGTTCTGGCATATTTTGCCTCTACTCAGCTCTCAGCCTGTTTGTATCACCATCTGCTTCCCTTGCTTAAGGGGAATCAGTGCAGTCTCTTGCTTACTCTTGCTCTTCATTTGCTCATCATAAAAACTTTCTGATAAATTGATGAACTAGTGCCATGCCTTAGGAAAAGAAAAAAAAAAAAACATTGGCTAAGCAACATTTGACAGCAAGAGTCATAGTTAAGCAAATTAAAGCTTTGGGTGCCTAACAGTAGAACTCATTCAGTAGAAAAAGTGTTTTTAAATCCAAGGAGAGGAAAAACAACCTGTGGGCAGAGAAGATTCTTGCACTGTGAAATGAATACATGGAGTAATTTCCCAGTCCTTAAATTCTGTGCCTACCTAAGCTGTGTCTTTTTGCTCTGAATCTCCAATTCTATTCTTTAAAAGAGAGTTGGATGTTCCTGTACACCCCAGATTGATCTGGAAAGTGTGCACACTGTGTCCCCAGAATCCACTGCACAGGGGCCTTACTCACATCTAAATAATCCTGAAACAAGACTGCTTGCATGTTTGTCCTCATGACAGCGATTACACTGTTGCTTGATAAAGCTTGTTGGCATGTCTGTCTCCTTGTAGAAAGGTTATTTTGAAAAATAAAAGCTTTTTTTTCAAGAGCAGAGATGATGCCTTCTTCTCTTGGTTTACTCAGAAAATCATTTGTTCTGATGTGAACTAGTAGTTTTATTATGGATTCGTTTGAGAAGGTTCCCCACCAAAGCCTAGTGCTCAGAGGCAAGACTTTTAGAAGGTGATTTGGTGGTTGAACTCACCAGAGGATACACACACACACACACACACACACACACACACACACACAGATTCAGCAGCTGAATGTGCTGTTAGAAAGTGGGGACAGCTAGGCATAGGTAGGTCACTATGGTTGTGACCAAGAAGGGTGCATCTCCCTCCGCAGCTCCGCCCTTCTCTCTTGCCGGACTTGCCTCCATTGCACACCCCTCTAGTACCTTTCCTGCCCTGGAGTTGGCTCACATTGGACTGTAACTGTGAACCAAAATAAACCCTTCTTTTCAGTTGTGACTGGTGGGTAATTGTGTTCCAATGTCAAAAAGTGACCAAGACAAGCTTCAAGTCACATTTGCAACAGCAAACAAAAACACCAGGAAGATACCCAGGATTTAGAGGCAGATTTATTTACATCAGCAGGCCTGGTTGGGATCATTCCCAGATTAGCAGGCCCTGATCTCTGGGTAAGAAGCAGGAAGTACAGAGGCAGGATGGCTTGTCAGTTGGGGATTGGCTTACACAATGTGCATCATAGTAACCACTGTTTCTTAGAGACAGGAGCAGCCAGAACTGAAGTAGAAATTACTACGCCAGGGTAATACACAGAGGTATACTAGCAGAGGGGAATTTTCTACTACATTTTTTCATTCTTTTAGTTTCCCCAGCAAATATTCTCTGGGCATGTTACATGTAATCTTCTGAGACAAGGACCAACTAGAAACAGTAGCATTAGGGTTGTCGGTGATCCTGAATGGGCTCTAGGCAAGGTCCCCAAGATGGTCTTTTTACAGTGTATTTCCTAAATTTATTTTTAATTTAAGTTTCTTTTTAGGGAGAGACATAATTTAGGCCTGTCTGTTCTGTAACATTACTCTGGCAAGGGAGTGACGGAGTTAAACTTATGTACCACTGTGTCCAATGTACCTTGGACCCTCATCTAATCTTGGTCAAATGTCTGATTGGTTGTTCTATTTTCTTGGGGCAACCATCCACATAGTTTAAGGCAAAAAGCACAGCTAGCAGTGGGCAGGGAAGCAAAGATTAGGGCAAGCAGCCTATAAAGGCACTAGCGAGGAGAAAAGTATGGAACAATCCTGTGAAAGATGTCCTCAGGAGCCAGCCAGATAGCTCAGCAGACTAAAGCACCTGTGTAGGCAGAGCAGAGGCCAGAATTCAATCCCCAGTGTGCGTGCCAGCCCCACCCCCAGGGCATGTTGAGATGGAGGTTGAGACTGGGCATGGTGGCGCGTGCCCGTAATCCCAGCACTTGGAAGGCCAAAAACAGGAGGATCATATGAGTCTGATCTGTGTTGTGAGACCCTGTAGCCCCTGGAGTAAATACATTTTTAAAAAATGTCCTCAGATTTCACCCATGTATGGACTGGCCAGAGTCCAGAGTGACCAGACAAGGTCTTTAGACCAGACCTTGTCTTTTTAAGGAGGAGGTGTCCAAGTGAATTTTCTAGCAGATCTAAGGCTAGATTTCTGAAACTTGTAGAGGTAGATAATATGTACCTGGGTCATGGAGGAGGATTTCCAGATATAACTGGCATTTTATTAAGTTACAAACTTTTTGACTCTTCTAGAGTTTGTGGGCTGTGTGCTGTATGTAGTTTTTATTTGATCTAGTTTTTTAGTTACCACTGCTACAATACAGACCTGTTGTCACTGCCAGTGATCAAGAGTAGGTCATACCTAGGAACAACCTATTTTTACAGCAAGACCCTACAAACTTTTATTGTCATCTCAGTACAGGTAGGGAATGGAAGCTTGGAGTTGGTGACACAGATGCTGAAGGCTAACTGGCTGCAGGGGTACAGACGCCAGCACAGTGACTTGAGCTCACAGAACATAGAGTGGGGGCAGATCAGTCAACTGGATCCCCAGAGGGGGCTTAAGCCTCTGGGCCACATTATTTTACATCATTAGTGGTATGTCTGCAAACAGCAGTGGAAAGCAGTTTTCTGTAGAGACCATCCTTGCAGTAGAGTTTTGGCCAAAGTGACCACCGCATTTCTAGCTGGTCGGACTTCATTCCTAACACAACTGCTTTCATCCACAAGCAGAATGTACTCAGTATCTGTCAGGAGTTCCAATTTTTGGAACAATTTACTTCAGTAGAGCACATGGAACCCTGGACACCTTGGTCGCAGTCTAAAGTGAGCTCGTCAGCTTTCTTGCTCAGAGAAATACCTGTCACAGTGTGGAGGCAAAGGGTGGATGCAGCCCTCAGAGGCCACTGGACCATCCCAAGAACTAACATTCTGAGTAAGCACATAGAAGCTAGCAGCTCCCCAAAATTTGCAGGATTATTTTCTACCAGATGTTGTAGCAGAGTTTTTGTGCCTGGCCAGCAGGCAGCCTGGAAGTGTCATTAATCAGAAGGGCTTTTTAAAGAGCCAACAATTTTTTGAGCCTCTGGAAGGTTGAGTCCAGGTCAATTGTGGAAAGTTCAGTTGCTTCTGACAGAGCAAAATGAAGGCAGAAGAAAGCATTCTTAGGTCCAGGAGGGTGTAACATCAGCTTGTGGTTGGCAGAATACTGAGGCAGCTTCGGCAGCTTGGAGATCTTGAACTGGATTTACAGGCAGGAGAGGTATATGTTAGCACTTTGACAGTCAATAGGGTTTGCTTTTGGGGTCATGATGGTGTTGGCAGGTACAGAAAAGCTTTGTGGGGAAAGGTGCTGGTGGCTCAGCCAAATCTTCTGTTAGAACCTCTCCAAAATAGTGGGAAAGTTCTTAACCCTTGTGGCAATTGAGTCCAAGTGAAATGGCCCTTTATCTTAGAGTCTTCCCAGTTGAAGGGGGTTATGGGAATAGCTTGCCAACAAAGGAAGTCATTTTTAAAATCTGGAACAGTCCAAAAAGTGTGTATGGGTCGGGAACCACAGAGAGCAAGGGGATGGCTGCTCTGTTGATGGCCTGGGGGTTAGTCTTGCCCAATATGACTAACAGTCTTCCGGGCTGAGGTGTGGCTGATGCCAGTGCTTCCCATGACATCTGACCACAGTGAGGGGTCATAATGAGGCAGTGTTGTTGATGGCCAGGCCCACAGGTGAGTTCTTAGTTCACACCTCTGGGAGGAGAGTTTTCAGAACTTCAAGACTGTGGTAATCTGTTCAGGCTGGTGTAAGCAAGCATCATCGTATGGAACAGTCAAAGTTGAAAATGCAAGGTTAAACAAGAAGAGGGATGGGTGGCTTGGTGCAAAGGAGATTGTTGCTTTTAACTTGAAGAGGAGGGCTCTTCTCAGAAGCATTTTGAGAACTGGCCTACACAGGAATTCATGTCTTCTGATATGTCTTCTCAAAGTACAAGTTCGCACCTGGCAGAAGGAGTGAGAGGCAAGAGTCCCCGTTGCCCTAATGATGGCAACTTTTTGACACAGGGAGCTCTGGAAGGCAGAGTCCCAGTCCATTGACTACTGGGAAAATAAAATATTTTCTCTTGGCTTTTGCAATGATCACGGGACCTTGGGGGCCCAGTTTGATAGCTCTCAGTCCGTCCTGTCCATCCAGGCTCAACAGAGAGCAACCCATTTGTCAGGTCTCACAGTTTAACTTATTCTCTGTTTAAATATGGAACTCAGAAGGAATTGTTGAAAGTCATCTTGGGTGGGCATTAGGTGACACCGTATGACCAGGGTCGGTGTGTAAGCAGAAGGTTCTGGAGGCAGGGCCTCTGTGGCTGAATGCAGGCAATGTCTGGGGGAACCAATTCAATTTATTGGAACTAGACAAGTCGGGAGCAGGGAATAAGGCTAGAGGCGTTGGCATCACCCGCAGTGCCAAGGCAGAACTGTCAGGAGGAATCGTCCTCTTTTTCCTGTGAAATGCAGGAGTGGTTTGGTCTCATTTTAAACACTATGAAAGACTGTTTTCTTGCATTCAGGGATTGTGGGTTTTGACTAATTAATTCCTATCTCTGACTTCCTATATGTAGGTTGTATATCCTTGAATGGTAGCTCAGCAGACAAAGGGTGGGTGCACCTCAGAGACAGACCATTCACCTGCCCGCCCATCCGTGCCTCTAGTAGGGGCTTAGGCACAACTTAACTAAAGAGAGTGCAAGGCCTCTGTTGTGCCACTTCAGTTGCCACAGAACCATAGGTGAGGGCCCAACCAGCCATCACAGTCACTGCTTCTCGGGCTGGGCACACAGACGGAGCGAGCGGCCTATGGCTTATGCTGTCCCCTCCACTCACTCATTCATTCAGCAGGCACTTAGAAGTCAGACATTCCAACCTCCACTCCCTTGAGGGAAGCCGTAGCTAGCAAGACTTGCTCAAGCTCTTCTTCTGACTGAGTAGCACTGACAGACTAACTGATGTACACACAGGAGTCTTACTGGAATCAGGAAGGCAGGCTACTGGACAGACAGACAGAGAGACAGACAGACAGACAGACAGACAGACAGACAGACAGACAGACAGATAGACAAATTGCATTCTCCTCTCTTTGGGGTCTGATGTGAGCAGCTCAAGTGAAGATCCAGAAATCCTCCTCCAGGGCTCCTAGGAGACTCAAGACATCTCAAGTGTACACCTTCACATTATGACCTGGACAGGTCCTTGCTCCATCCTTGAGGCCCCTGACTGGTGACCAAAGAGATCGGCACCATGTACAACGGCAAACAGATGCACTGAAATGACACCCAGGATTTGGAGGCAGATTTATTTACAGGGATGAGCACTGACTGGGATCATTCCCCAAACATTAGGCCCTGGCCTCTGGTGGCCTAGGGCTTAGATGGGATCAGCAAGCAGGAAGTACGGAGGCAACACGACTTCTCATTTGGGGATTGGTCTACACAAGGTGCACCACAGTGACCAGCTATGCATCCCAGTGGCCAGCCATTTCTATGGGACAGGAGCAACCAGAAGTGTAACAGGAACTGTTACCTGGGTGAATGAGAAGGTGAAGTGTGCTGGCAAGGTGGGGGCATTTTCTGCTACAAAATCTTGATGTAATTCTTGGACTGCCCTTTCTTCTAACCATCATCTCCTTTTCTTTTTTGATGTTACTCCATTCATCTGTATGTGCTTTGGGAAATTTTTTGATGTGTGAGTTTTCTCTTAGCTTCTGTTCAGTATCATGCTAACTGCCTGCCACTGTAATTCAGGGCCATATAAATCCTTCTTCAAAGCTTTCCACGTAACCTTTGCATCACTTTTCCCTCTTGCCTACCACCAACATTGTCCCTTCAAACTGATTATATGCTCCATGGTCTAATTCACCTTCTAAATACACATCTGATGATATCATTGTCTCCTTTCAAAATTCCAAATATAAATCACTGCCTCAGGGAGTAGGGATCCCACATTCCTAATGTAGGTTTTAGAAGCTCTTGGGAATATAGTTCCAATTTCTTCCTCAGTTTTGTTGGCTGTTGACACCTAATTCATCCCAAAACATGCAGCGTCACCTAACACTTCCAAAAGCATGTGTGCTCACTGTCTCCTAAAATTCCCCACACGTCACTCATTGTTAAACAACTCTTCATGTCAGTTCAGCCTACAGTGCATTCATGCCCGCCTCCTGCTCTCAAGGTGGACTCCTACTCTGAGAAGATTTCCAATTTCATGTCATCCATAAAGAAGTGAAGATTCTATAGTTTGGTATCATCTGATGGCTTTTTTTAACAAAAATAATGCAAAATGCTCTCTGACTATCATGTGGATAGCTTAATACAGATTTGTAGTATTAAATATTTAAATATATTTATCACTAAGACTGAGATAAATGCAGAGGAAGCCAGTCAAGTAAAGGACTATAAAGGTGAAAAATAAAATGCTTCTAACCTTCATGAAATTTACAATACAGCCAAAGATAACAGGGCTACCTTAATAGTTATCATGCCGGATATGATGCATTCATCAAGGATGGGTTCAAAAACAGGTTGCGAGCATATAGCAGAGGAGGTTCTGGTGTCCTTAATTTTTTTTTTTTTAATTTTTGTTCTTTTGGTACAAAAACTCACCACGCAGCTCGGACTCATAGTGATCCTCCTGTCTCAGCCTCTCCAGCACTGGGATCACAGCCATGCACCACCATGCCCAGTTTGGAGGCCAGTATGACATGCGGTACCAAGGATCAAACCCTGATCCTTGTGCTTGGCAGGCAGGCACTTAAACCACTGAGCTATCTCCCCAGCTCCTGATGTCCTTAATTCTGTCTCAGGATATGGCATTCACTGCTAGTGTTAAAGAAATGAAGTAAGTCAGGGTTAAAGGCTAAAGTGAACATTTAAAAATGTTCTCTGCTTAAAGAATAACACAGACAGCTATGTGACTGCAGTTCCAATAAGTTGGTGTCCTGAAGAGAGAGCCTGATTTATGAGTTGTGGTTAGGTTCACTTTTAAGTGAAAATAAAAGAAACTGTGAGGACCTTTGGCCTTACATGGTTTATTTATCACTTGTACAGGATTTCCTGTTGACAATCCAAAGCTGATAAGGCTCTTGGTGGCATTAGGTTAGGGACCAGGGTAGCTCCCATCTTATCTTTCTGCCCTGTGTGGTCTGAACCTCATATCCAGATGACCACAGCTGTTGTGAGACAGCAAGATGAGGATAAAGATAAGATAAGATAAGATAAGATAAGATAAGATAAGATAGGATAGAGATAAGAAAGTGGAAGACAAATACCATTACCTATACCAGATGGTATCTTTCAGGAATGATTGCAGCAATTTCCCTCTTCCAATATGACTTTGAGATATGTCCTATGGAAGGGTGAGGTCTTGGCCCTTCTCCTTGAGATGTGGGCAGGTTTTGTGATTATTCTAATCCGTGCTGTATATTGAGGTTCACACTGTTATTTCTAAAGGAAGCCATCGACTTCTGTTTCCTCACTGTGATCCTACCCAGGCAGTCTGACAGCCCTGAGGAGGTCATGCTATGAGAACCCCTCATAGCTCACAAGGAGAAGACTCAAGGCTGCATGCAGAGAGACAGCCATCCAGCTAGACCTTCTTGGTACATGTCCACCTCCTGTCTGCTGCAACAGCTTGAAAATCTCAGAATAATGAGCACCTGCATACATTTAGGCCCACAGCAACCAGAAGAGATCAGAAGACAATGAGGATAAAGATAAGATAAGATAAAAAGATAAGATAAGATAGGATAGAGATAAGAAAGTGGAAGACAAGTACCATTACCTATACCAGATGGCTATTGATTTAGGTTTCTAAATTCTGATACAATTCATTAAACAGAAATAGATAACCAAAAAGCTAACTCTTACAAAAGTTTCTCCAAACTTTGCACATGTAATTTTTATATCATTTGTGCCCCATTGGCTAGAACGTAGTCACATCACTATTCCCAGCTACTAAGAATGTGACATAAGTGATCTTTATTCTGCAAGGCTATGTAGCTACAATCTTACTCCTGTGAGTACAGGAGGCAACACAGATTAGGGGACATCTAGTGGCCTGCCATACTGAGAAAAGGAGCTGCTAGGAGAGATGTATGAATACAAAATACCAATTTTGAAAAGTGATCATTTGAAGATCATTGAACTTACTTCCAAATCTAGAGCCATTGTTTGTAGCCATCTTGCTTTAGCGAAACTTTAGTTTATAGAAGCGCTTAAGATGGAAATGAAAAGAAGTGACACCAGGTTACAGGTGATGAGCACAGCCCATGCATCGAATGTCCAAACCTTCCAAACTTTCCAAATTCCCCATTGCAATAAAGAAATGCAAAGCAGAGATATTGGCAGTTGTGGAAAATTACAAATGCTCAGTGACACCATACCTCAGACCTTAGGAAATACAAGGTGCAGTACAGTGGCAGTCCAGATTGCACTCGGTGTGGACCAATCTGGGTCCACAAATACAAAGGGAAACTTCATCCAGAACTAAGCAGAGAAGACCGTTTCCCTGACCCGAGCACTAGAGCCCTAATACCCACAAACTTTGGGTGGCACGGTGTGATGTTGTGAAATACACATTTGGCCATCTTTCTCATTTTCTGACATGGATTTCCTTACATCTTTCAATGGCTGGAGCGAGCATCAAGAGTGTCTTTGATATGCTTATGAGATTAATAGTGACTAAGGGACACAACATAGTGTCAGGACACAGGCTGGGCACTGGAAAGACCAAAGTATGATTAGATGGTGGGGTCATTAAGCCCCACCCTCAAAACACCAAAGATAAAAGACCAGATATTTAGTCAGTCATGTCTGCAAAATGAAACTCCATGAAGCACAAGATAGAGTGTAGAGAGCTTTTAGAGAGCTGAACACAGTTCCTGGAGACGGGTGTGGAAATCCAGGACCCTCCCCACATACTTTGCCCTGGAATTTCTTCCCTCTGGCTCATCTGTGTCATTTGTAATACACTTTACAATAAAGGGGTAAATATAAGTAAAGTATTTGCCTGAGTCCTGAGAGCCATTCTAGCAAATAAATTGTACCCAGTGATGGGCTTGTGGGAACTCCAATTCATGACCTGTCACTCTGCAGTCCAAATTGCCACTTGTTCCTGATATCTGAAGTGGGACCTCTTGAGTCATTGAGCTTCTGACCTGTGGGGCCTGACAGGATCTCCAGGACAGTTGAGATAGAGGACACGCAGCTGATGCTTACTAGAGAACCTGCGGCAAAGTCTTTCAGAGAATTAATTGGTGGGGAACTATCACTGGGCATTTCGATAATCAAATCACAGAAGCTGTGCTATGAAACAAGTTCAGTGCTGTATTAAAAACAATGAACAGGAAAAACTGCATTCCTTTCTTCTATATCCTCTGATAGGGTCTGGAGATGAAGACATGTGGAAAGACAGTTGGTGGAAACAAATCTGATCTTGTTTCTAAAAGTGTACCAGGTCCCCACTCAGGGAGCAGGTAACCAGTGCACTCATTTCCAGATTGAATTTGTATGAAATAGAAACCATACTGCCAAGACTAACACCAGTGAGGGTCTCCAGTCAGTGAGAAAGCCGGGGTGCTACAACCTGATCCACAACAAAATGTGGAAAGAAATGATCTGTTCTCTAGCAAAGAATACTCTGGGGAATGAAGGTGCTTTACCTCTCCTTGTGTCTGAGACCAAGTAATCCAAAGAGACATCACACACTCTCTAAAAGAAAGACAGTTCGCTCCTGTAAAAATCAACAGAGAAAAGTCACTGACAACATGAAAAAATTATAATTCAAACACATAAAAGTGATCTAAAGGACTAGGGTAAATGCCGGCCTATCTCTTATATAAAAGATTACTAAGGAAAAAAGTTTTAAAACCTTAGAAATTTTCTAGCTTGCATTCTCAACAGGATTTGTGAAGCCACTGCATCCATTTTGTTTTATTATTTTTACATTATGCCAGCAGATGTCAAAGGGAAAAGTCATGAGGTTCTTACTAGAATTTTCTCTCCCAAAATAGATTACACAAAACAGAAATAAAACCTTCATGATTTTGATAGGGAAAAAACTTCAATTGTAGTCATAGACTGAAATTTTGGCCAAGCTATTTTTTATGCAGAAGAGCAATAGAAAACCATTCTTAGGAGGCCTGTCACCTACATACCTCCCTAAAAATACTACTCACCTGAATGCTTCAAATGGGACGAAGAAATTAAGCCAAAATAAAAAACCCAAAAGTGGTATGGGTTGGTATATTTAAAATAATGACAAGGAAAGAGAAATCAGTAAAATGTAAAAAGCTGATTCCCAACTAAGAGAGATGGCAAAGCCAGGAAGTCCCAGCTATGTGGGAGGCCAAGGTGGAGGGTCACTTGAGCTTAGGAGTAAAAACACTCTGGGCCATGTAGCAAGACCTTATCTCAAAAAACAATTACTTAAAAATTCTGATTCCTAAATTTGTTGTTAATATTATAGAAATAATGTATATATATTATTGTATATATTTCTATATATTTCTTGGAAAAGAAAGTATGAGTTTAAGTACTAGTTGGTGAATGTAATTATAAAATTCTAAATAATTCTAAATGCTGGAAATCCAGATTGGTGAGGAACAAAGCACGTTTCATTTCTTCCCACTTACCCATACTAAAATAATAATAACAGTACTCTATTGACTTCCTGGAGGTAGTAATAAGAGTATGGATGGAAATATACTTTCTAAAAATGCACAGATAATCATGAGTAGAGTTGAAATTTGTTGCATACGTCTTCCATACCTTTAGACTTGAACTTAGCCAAAAGGTCAAGAAATGATAAGATCAGTTTTGTTCTGTTTTGTTGCCTTTTCGAGACAGGGTCTCACTAGGTAGTTTAGGCTGATTATGAATCACTATTTAGCCCAGGCTGGCCCTGAACTCACAGTGATCCTCTTGCCTCAACCTCCTCAGTTCTGAGATTGCAGATAAATATCTAAAAATAATATAAAATTAAATTTTTAAAAAGCATTGAAACATTTTTTTTCTTTTAATATAGAAGCCAGTGCCTTGATACACAGAGTAAATTCTCCAGCACTGAGCTGTACCCCTAGCTCTTATTATCTTTTAAATTTCATTTGAGAAAAGGTCTTACAATGTACTCTAGGCTGGCATCAAACCTACTCTTAAATTTGCAATCTTCCTGCCTTAGCCTCCCAAGTAACTAGGATTACAGTACATACCAACATATAGAGTGTGAAATAGTTTATATATGTAGGGTTTTTCTCCTCCTTAATTTCAACTCAGCTACAAAGGTATCTTATTTCATTTTTAATTTTTTAAAACCTTATTTATTTATTTGGTACACAGTCTCGCTACAACTGTTCAGACTCATAGTGATCCACCTGCCCCAGCCTTCCCAGTGCTGGGATTACAGGCCTTCACTACCTTGCCTGGTTTCAGTGGCTGGCTCAGTGCACCCAGGGTTCTGAGGCCTGCACAGTGTGTGATACTGGGGATTGAACACAGGTCCTTGTAATTGCCAGGCAAGCTTTCAGACTGCTGAGCTATCTTCCCAGTCCTCTTATTTCATTTTTTAAAAGTATTTTAATACAGTGTCTACAGGGTCTCAATACACAGATCAGACTCATAGTGATCCTCCTGTTTTCAGCCTCCCAAGTACTGGGATTATAGGCACACACCCCATGCCCAGTCTCAGTCACCATCTCAGCATGCCCTGGGGACAGGGCCAGCACAGCATGCTGGGGATTGAACTCCAGTCCCTGTGCCTGTCTAAGCAGGCTCTTTAGTCCACTAAGCTATCTGACTGGCCCTCCTTATTTCATTTTTAATCCAAAGATTTTAACACATAATTTTAAAATTTCACACACTTGAATTTAATTTTATTTTGATTTAATATTTTTGTTTTCATTTCTTAGTTAAGAAATTAGAAGATTAACAGATGTAAGAAAAGATATACCATCTATTTATTAATGCTATTGGTCAAAACCCACCAGGAACATGCCTGTCACTGAAGAAAATTCTTTTGACTCTGTAAAGAGCCCAGAAAGCACCATGAGAACCTCAAAGAATCTCATAGAGAGTGAGTTAGAAAGGATTACGGGGGCTTTCGAAGATGCGTTGGGTGACCTGGTGGCAGGTTCAGTAAAGTAAGGCTTTCTCTCTAGACTGATGCTCACAGGAGAAAGAGAAGGAGGCTGCAGCTGTGACTGTTAAAGAAGCAGCAGTCACCCATCTTGGCCAGGAGAGGGAGATTTCTGGTCATTTCTATGGTTTTGACAATGTTCATGTTTCTGTCTATATTCGGACAAAATTACAGGGTGTGGTGGGCTTGTCTGGGTCTCTCACCCTCCCAGATGCCACTGGTTAAATCTGGTGTTCCAGAGAAAATAAAACATGAATGGTAAAATAAATACTAGGAAAAGGGAATGAACCTATTCAAAAGGAAGGAATTACCGAGTTGAGGACAGGAGAGGTAGTGAGGGAAAGAGATATATCTTCGCATGTAAGCAGGATGGTTTGGACAACTGTACTGCGGATTTCTGTTGGTCTATGGAAAGGAGCAGATAATACTTGTTTTGTCCCCTTTTTTCAATTTTTCCTCCTTTTTCTCTTCTTAATTTCCTATATATTTCTTTTTTCTTTATTCTTCTGATTTTACACTCATATATTCAGTAATATGAATAGCTACTTTGAAGACAACACTATGCATTACAATAAATATTGTGAAATTCATAATATTTTGTAAAGTGAAATTTCATATCCCTTGTAATTTTTCTTTTAATATTATTTTTTACTATTTTTAAAACTTAAAAAAGGAGGGCCGGCCAAATAGCTCAGCAGATTAAAAACCCTGCTAGCAGGCACAAGGGCAGGGGTTCAATCCCTGGGCCTGCTGTGCCAGTGCCACCCCCAGGGTATGCTGAGACAGCAACTGTGACTGGGCGTGGTGGTGCATGCCTGTAATCCCAGCTCTTGGGAGGCAGTAAACAAGCAAATCACTACAAGTCCGATCTAGTAGTGAGACCCTAAAAACCCTGTAGACCCTTCCCTAAAATACAAAAAATAAAATAAAAAGGGCCTGCAATATAGCTTAGCAGACTAATCACCTGCTTGGCAAGTACAGGGACTGGGGTTTGATTTCCGGCATCATGTGCCACGCTGGCCCCACCCCCTGGCACACATAGCTGGTGACTGAGTCCTGGAGTGGTGGTGCATGACTATAATCCCAGCGCTGGGAGGGCTGAGAACAGAAGGAGCACCACAAGTCCAAGTTGCATAGTGAGGCCTTGTGCCAAAAACATTAAAAAAAAAAAAAATTAAGAAATTTGGCGTTCCAGGGAATTTGTATGTTCAGCAGGAGAGTGGCAGCCGAGAGCGAGTGGCAGCCCAGCCCCCACACAGCAGGTCTGCTCCCGTCTTTCTCATCTTGTGCATGCCTTGAAGAGTGCATACACGTCTTTATCCACAGGGCTCCAAATGATGTGAGCCAGCAATAAACCATGAATCTCTAAATAGCCAGAAGAGAGGATTTTGAATGTGCTCAACATAAAGACATGATGCGTTTAAAGCAAAAGCTGTGTTATTTATTCTGAGTTGATGCTTACCCAATCCATATATTAATCAAAACATCACATTGACCCTCATAAGCATATATGACTACAGTATTTTTAACTTATTAAAAATTTTTGTTGGTCTATATTTTATTTTACTGAAAACATTTCATGTTTCTTTTTTCTTGTTTTCTTAATTTTATTGAGAAACAAATAGCAATGAGACAGTTTCAAATCAAATTGGTAGGACAGTTTCAATAATGAACACATTGCATACTGTCATCCTAGTGGTTATTTATTGTACAAGATGTGGACATGATATCATATTTACAAACACTATTAGCACAAATCTCTCTATTCATTAAGAGAATGCAACTATATATCTATCCTAACCACTTTGAATACACAGATACAAAATGGTCATTCATCTGTATCCCCTTTTTTTTGCTTAGTTCCATCACATTTCATGTTTCTTAATGAGTCTACTATCTATAGTGAGTATACATTTAATATCCTTAAAGAATATACATTTAAATCCTCAAAGAAGTAATTCATTTTCTATTGTACAAACAAAAGCGAAAAGTCACATACAGTTGTTGGTTGACTTCAACATATGTTAATAATCGAGACCAGAAGCAAACTGTCTAGTTGTACTAATTATTATTTAACTGAAGTTAACTAATTTTGACCATTAAATAAATAAAACTCTCCATGATATTTGACTAACGTTATTGGCTTTGGTATTCACCATCCAAATGATTACAGCCCATCCAGCACTTGAAGAGACCATTTTTTCTCTACTAAAGATGAGAACTGAGATTATTCTCAGCTGCTTTGATGAAGGACAAAGATGAATGGAGAAAGGTCAGCATGAGGGAAGAACCAAATGCTTTCTTCTGTACACACGTAGCACCCACAGCACTGGATGCAGATACGAATATAGAGGGAAGAGGGTATAGATGATCAGTGCTTTTTTTAAAGAAAAAATATTAAAATAATAAAAATCTATTGTAAATCAAAATTCACCTTCCAAAGCACAGAACATTACCACTTACCTAAGCTGAGGAAGTTGTCGCCCTGCTGCAGCTTACCTGGTCCTCCTGCTGTTTCCAGCCAGCACTCCCACACTCAGGAAGCCCCTCCGCTAGCTCCATCTCCTGCTTCTTCTGCTACTTGACCACTTCCTGCTTCTTGAACATGAAATAGGCTTTGCCTCAGAGTCTCCCTTTCCCTTTGCTTGTCCCTGGAGCCCAGCAATGACCTCCAGACCCACTTCCATATACCTCTCAGGATATGCCTTCTTGATTCTTCTTTGCAAAGGACCATCCCTAACATCTGACCCCAAGTCATACTCGGGTCCTCCCCTTCTCTAGCATGGCACTGACTCATGCACTCTGAGGGACCCCACCAATGGAAGCCCTGCATATCAGGGATTTTTTTTTT
>NW_004524704.1:2729946-2746040 GCF_000260255.1 Octodon degus
CTCTCTCTCTCTCTCTCTCTCTCTCTCTCTCTCTCTCTCTCTCTCTCTTAGCTCAGTATATAGCTCAGGCTGGTCTCAAACTCACAAGGATCCTTCTGCTTCAGCTTCACAAGTGCTGGGATTACAGGCAGGTGCCTCCACACACAGTTCAGGAGCTATTTCTAATTATATTTGGGATCCAGGAACTAGAAAAGGCCAAGAAGAATAAAACAGACCAGAGCATATAGATCTTGAATTGTGAATGAAAATTAAAACAGCACAGCTGTACTCTTCAGAACCGTCCATGCCCTGTTTATCCAAGCATGCTAATGATTTGTCCTGACCCGTTCCACTGTACTGTGGGACTCATACTCAGATTTCAAGAGTCCCAGCTCGGCACTCCTTAGCATGCCTTACTTTTCTATTCATTGAGTACTTCGCAGACCACCACCAATGAGCAATCCGTGAAGATCATGCTTGCTCTAAGTGTAAAATCAGCACGAAGATACACAAGAGTGTTTTTAGAATAGTACCTTCTTTCCACACCTACAGCACAGAGGCAGTATGTAAAGCCGCCCTGGACAGATCACCCTGGCCTCATGAAAGATAAGGTACAAATATTCATTCTGTCCATGAACACGGAGTGCACCTCACATCAAGTGTCTACAAACTTCTTGCAAACTCTTCCCACAGATGGATTTTGTATAGCTCTGTTCCTAGCTCAAGAGGTTATATGACAACCCTTGGCAGGAGGGAACTCAGAGGAATCTAATGAGGGGAGTTTGCTGATCATAGTGTGTACTACCAGTTCACTCCAGGCCAACAGCAGAGGAAAGGATACATATTCTAATTGGAGAGGCTATAGGTATGAAAAAAAACCAAAACACATTAAAAAACAAAAAACTCCAAATGAGCAGGTCTGGATGGCAGTAAGTGGAAAGGAATACAAGGAGATCGATTCCAAAGATATTTCGGAGGAACAATCAACAGGCTAGGGAATGTGGGGTCCAACTTGTGTGGGGAGGGCAGAGTGAGGAGGCTCAGGGGTAACACCTGGATTTCTGAGAAGTCAGCTGGCAAGGTTGAATGGCAACTCGATGAGCTCCACTGTGGCCACGTTGCTTTTGAGAGGAGCTCTCAGTGGCGAGAGCTCCCAGAGTCTGAGGACCTGGAGTGCAGTGTGGGTGCTTTGAAGAGCGATGAGAACCAGGAACAAGATGCAGTGAAACCCTAACTCATCAGTGGGCATCATGTTACTGAGGGAAAACGCTCAAAGCAAGGAGAGAATCCCAGAGCCTTGCAGCTTATAAGGGGCAAGTGAGAAGAAGGTGTGGAGCAAAGAGAAGCCAAAGTGGAGGAGCGAGAGCTTTCTTAGAATCTTCAAGAAGGAATATAAACTGCAGCTCAAGAGTCAGACAGACAATGCGCAGATGAGATAGCTTACCTACGTCTTCCCTGCTAACTGCTAGAGAGACAGCAATACACAGCATATCAGCTATTGGAGCTGTCCTAATAGCTTGTTTTAAAGCTTGTTCTCGTGGTTAAGTTTATCATTTTTAAAAGGAAGGCACAGTTTGGAAAGGAAAAGGAGAAAAGAAGCAGAGGATACCCCCCCACACACACACAGATATGATAATACAATAGCTTGGGTAATTGTAGCATCGATTTCTATTGGTTTGTTGAAAAGAACAATTAATGCTTAATTATTTGATTGATCTTTCCTGTCTAAGTTAGATAATCTGAGTAACTAATTTAAAGATAATGATATGTATCATAACAACTATTGTTAATCTCCTATTGTCTTGTTTTGAAATTCTGTGTCTCTTTTTGGTTTCGCTTTATTTTGTTTTGTTTTTGTCTTTGTGTTTCTTTATGTTTTCTTTCTTTCTAAAATAAAATGAAAAATAAAAAAAAAATAAAAATTTAAAATTATACAAGGCTGCTTAGGCAAGCATAGGGACTGGGGTTCGATCTCCAGCACCACACGCCCCCCCGGCCTGGCCCCTCAGGTGTGCTGAGCCTGCCACCGAGTCCGTGCGTGGTGGCGCACGCCTGTAATCCCAGAGCTGTGGAGGCTGAAAACAGGAGGGTCACTAAGAGACCCTGTACCAAATAATTAGAAAAAAATACACAAGGAACAGAAGACACACAAAAGAGGACAAAAGATGTACAAAAGAGCCAACCATTCAGCAGTGGCGCTGGGGTGGCAGTTTGAGGGGAAACGGAAATGAGATTTCCAGGGATTCAGGAGGAGATAAGGGAAACTACTCCTTCCTAAGAAACTTGACTTTGAAAGATTTTTTTTCTTTTAAATTATTGAGTGTTAGAGGACAGCCAAGGTCTTTCTAAATAAATGTGAAAAAGCCATGGATAGGTTGACTAAGAAGCAGAGGGAGCTGATCTGGAATTCTCAGGCCTAGCTCCTCCACCTTGCTTCCTGGAGCCCCCTTCCACCACCCTCCCCCCATCCCCACCCCCTACTCCCCCACCCCCCTACTCCCCTACCCCCCACCTCCCCACTCACAGTCAGCACCTGAGAGCCTCAGCTTTCCTGTCTGCACCTACCGCACCTTCCTGCCGGAGCCAGCCCCACAGCCCACAACGTTAGTAAGACATGCTGATCGGCAGCCAGGCCTTCATCGCAGTCCTGTCCCTTAGTGCTGCTGTGAGACCTCACGGTGCACGAAGGCCAAAGGCAGACAGACCTCTGGGACCCTGAGGATGACCTCTGAACCCGACCTCATCTTCGTGCACCACGACGACGTCACTGCGGCTGAGCAACGGCCCCGTGGGACATGTGCTCAGTGTGAGCCCAGCTGGGACTGGCATGACTGAGGAACTGCATTGTTAATTTTATTTCATTTTAATTAATTGAAACAGAAATACCAGCAAATGGCCAGTGGCAGATATTAGACTGTACGACCCTGGCCAATCCCTGCCAAGCAGATCCTAACACCTGCGTCAGAGCTGGAGCCTCTTGCAAAGATAACTTCCCATAAGAGAGACCCGGAGAATCCATCCCTGTGTCCTGGGCGGGGCTGCTGCTCCTCACCGAGGACTCCACAAGGAAACACGCAGAGAAAGCAAGACCAGCGTGAGTCCGGACCCAGGCAGCACCTAACCACGTATTGACTTTTAATGGGGCACAGGATATGCAAATAAAGCAAAAGGCGGCCTAGACATGCAGCGGGAGGAAGGAAAGGAAGCAGGACGCTTCCCTATGCGTCTCCTACTACAAGTTAGCACGCTCCCTTAGACCCTTCGCCGCTTCCTCTCATCGCTGTAGGGCCTAATCGATGAACTAGCGAACACCTCCTAGTGCAGACCGCTCATTCTACAAAGGAGCAGTTTGGGTCAGGCACGGTGGTCCAAGGCCCTGTACAGAACCTAACAGCATCAGGACCAGACCCAAATGCTGTCTCACCCGGCCGCCCTCTCCCAGGCCCTTACCCACCCACTAAAGGAAGGCGGGGTTGCGGAAGGAGAACTGCAGATAGGCCAGGAGCAGACACAGGCAGCCCCAGAGGATGCACCAGCGAAGGGATAAGAAGTTGTAGCCGAGGCCTGCCTGGGCCTTGTGCCTGGAGCCGTCGGAGTATCCGGACTCCTCCTCCAGCAGCTTCTCGCTCGGCTTCCAGTGCACGATGCCCTCCTGGCAGGCCTCGCAGAACTCTCTGCGGTGCGGCCCGCGGTCGGGGCGGCTGGCCACGTGAATGCGGTACTGGCCGCCGTCCTCCTCATAGCACTGCTGGCGTAGGCTGCTGATGAGATTGTCTACCAGGCTCTCGATGTTCTCCTCCAGCATGCTCGAGTCGTCCAGCCGCGCCGTGCCGCATTCGTAGCACAGTTGCTTGAAGACGCGCATGCGCACCGAGCCTGTCTTCTGTTCCCGGTCCAGGTAGAAGTGGAAGAGGATGACCACATTGGCCGACTGCCAGGTGTGCCAGCACCAGGAGCAGTGGAACCTGAAGGGAGGAGAAGAAGGTGTGATGACCAGCGGTCCTCCCTGGGGAGCCCACATGGGAAAGGCTTCCTGAAAATGTGTAGAGTGGTTATTGCCCGGTGGGCTCATTAGCATTCAGAAGCCCCCAGCTGCAGCTTCCTCCCGGTGGACACCCCTGGGCAAGGGCAGCATCCTCGGCAGAGTCACGCATCCAGCATGCTCTGTAGCTGGCCTCCTGCTGGCCCCCTGCAGCCTCAGCTTACTGCATGCAGTGGGCATATGTTACCACCCTCTACAACCTCATTTCTGGTCTATGACATGCAGCACCATGGAGTCCAGTGAAGGTCCTACTCAGACTCCTGCGACTCGGGTAATAGAGGCAACCTACGCTGTCTGACGCACACATCTTTCTCACTGTTGGAAGGAGACATGCCAAGCACACATCCCTTGGAGAGGGGACCCTGAGCCTAAGAACCCAAGAGATGCCTTGCCCAGTGCAGGTCCTCAGGAGACCTCTGAGGATGAGTGGGTGGTGACCAGCTAGCCCAGGGAGGGAGCACCAAGTCTGATCCGTGTATCTTCACCATCCCTGTTCCTTCACAAGTCATCCCAAGATTCCACTGCAGCCCTGCAGTGAAGACTGGAAAGGTGAATTCTGATCCCTAACCCTTCTCACCCATACACACATGCACACACACACACACACACTTAGCCAAGCTCCTCTCTCCCCACCCTCCCGCAGAGCCTACACACATTTAGGGATAGAGCACTCACTGCCTAGCAGCCCAGAAAGGACTCCCCCAAACCCGCCCAGACTTTTGAGGCATTGGGTATCCCCTGGGCTGATGGTGCCTTTCTGTTGGCTTTATCTATGCCTTGAAGGATTTCTGATGAGGAACTGATTGGATTCCATAGGCTCCCCTCAGGGCTTGCTGTATGCCAAGCATTGCTGGGCCCAAGCTGTGAGTAGACATGAAGCCAACCCACACCCCGCCCCAGGGAGGCAAGCAGCGTATGCACAGCAGTGCGCCCAGCACCACCCAGGCAGGACTGGCAGAGCAGAGGGGACCGATGGGTCCTGAGCCATAGCACCAGGGTTAATGAGGCCAGTGGCTTAAAGGTAGCTGGAACAGAGGGACAGCAGTTCTGCAGCCCTGCTGCGAGCCCAAGTCACCAACTAATTAGAGACCCATCTGAGCTCTGAAGCCACAGGAGCCATGAGCCCCATCAACCTCAGTGCTTAAGCTCAAGCCCTACCCAAGCCCTTTGCATTTCATTCTCCAGGCAGCTGAGGAACTTCCTATATTCAGCCTCCTTCTGCATTTCTCTAAGTGAATCAGCCCAGAGTCCTGTCCCACCCTCTAGCCAGACCCCTGATCTTAAATCTACAGCTGCCAGAACTGCATGAGATCCTAAGAATCATCTAGTCAACCCTTATTCTACTAAAATGGGAAGGAGGCACAAGAAGTAAAAGGGCCACCATATGCATACAGCTACTTAGTAGCTTGCCAGGGGCCAGCACACAGCAGGTGCCCAACAGAAGCCTCTTGATTTAATTCGAATTGACTTTCATTGAGACAGGCTCAAATGACTGTACACAGGTCTGTCTGCCTCCTTCCCTTCCACCCTCGGCATGGTTCTGCACCAGGAAGGGCTATGCTTGCACCTGTGTCAACAGTGGTGGCGCTGGGTCCACGTTCTGCCTACGCATCCAAGCTGCACTTGGCATCCCTTTAATCAAGGGACTGTGCTGACCCTGCAGATCAGCTTGAGCAAGGAACATTGTAGTCTCCATCTCAAATCAGTCTAAACGATGGAAAGATGTGAGGGTTAGAGGGACACATCTCTTGGAGAGGGGACCCTGAGCCTAAGAACCCAAGAGATGCCTTGCCCAAAGATATTCATTTAGATCATAGATTCACAGATACGAGAGTTGGGAGAAATTTGACTGATGATCAAAAGCCAACCTCTCCTTTTGCAAATGTAAAAGCTCAGAGCCAGAGAGAAAACTTTAACAAAAGGAGTTAGATACAAATCAAGTTTCTAGCACGTGATAGGAACAGTCTCTGCCTTCAAATCAAGTTGCATTCAGTTGCCTGAAGATGCAACCCCAGGTCCAGAGCATGCCCCGCCCTTCCAACACCTGGGCTGAGGTCCAGTGCAGCTTCCTACTTTCTGTTCTTACCACTTTAAATGCCAGAGATTGCAGGGCCGTTGGAGATATTATTGCTCATCATTTAATATGCAATACAGAGACCCAAAAGGAGAACACAACTTGCCAGAGTCACTCCAGGGACTGTGTAGGGACAGCTGTAACTAGAAGTGGTCTCCGTGACCCACCTGGAAGTCCTTCTTCTGCTCCCCCACTTGAGCTGGCACAGAGGAGTAGGACTGAACACAGGACCAGACAGACTATCTCTCTGCTGGGAAGGTGCCTTCTGGTTGTGGCTCAAGGCCATCTGCGGGGCTCTCGGCAGGTCACTCACCTGCCTGAGGCATGCTGTTCCAAATACTGCTTCCAGCCAGGAGCCAGCTCACTGGGCTTGAGGTTGGGGTCCATGACGAGTTCCCAACTGTCAGCTGGCTTTGCCACCTCCATCTTCTCATAGAAGACTTTCTTCCACTCACACATGGTCAGGCTCATGGTCCTGCCGGCAGAGGTGGACGTCTGAGTTTTACCTGAGCGAGGGCACGGAAAGACACAGGGAGTTCAGGGAAGTTCAGCCGCTTTGGTCTGGAAATCCTCATTGAAAGCATCCAGCTCTTTCCTTTGTTACCTTGGAGCTTGTTGCCATAGCAGCCAGCAAGGCTCTAAGAGTCAGGGTTAGGTAAGAGGGAAACCCCAAGGGGCAGTTCCAGGGCCCTGAGCAGCTGCAGGGCTGGGTAGTGATCACTGGCTAAGTGGATCAAGTAGGGATTGAAGCCCAGCCCCACACCCCACTGCCCTGGCCTCCAGCCTCCAAAAGGCAAGGATGTGCAGTGGTCTTGCTTTTCTCTACTGTTCTCTTGGAATTTTTTTTCCACGTCTTGTGCTATGGTAGCTGTGGCCCCCCTAAGGAGTGAAAGAGAAACAAGGACAGGAGATGTAGAGCCTGCTGTTCCCTCACCCTCCAGTGTGCCATGACCCCCACTCATTGCGTGCCAAGCACAGGCCGCCTGACCTGTGCGCTGATCGACCTCTATGTGGTTCATCCCCGATTCTCATCTAAACCCATTGGTTGGTTTATTCCAGCACTACTCCTAACCCAAGTAGCTTGAGAAACAAGTGACACATGGCCTCTTGGCTCCAGACCTTGAACCAGCTGGAGAGATCCAAAGGAATTTAATATACCATGAAAAGCATGTGGTAATAATGTTCCCAACCCAGAGACCCCAGAAGAGCTCCTACTCAGTCCCTAGTCCCAACCTGTGAGAAGGCAGCTACTGAGAAACAAATTTGCTGTGAGCTGGAGGCTCCTACTGCCTCAGCTGCTGCAGAGCACACGATGGGGATCACAGCTCCCCGATGCCCAATTTAAATACTTTGGAGACTAGAACAGGCTTCAAGTCTAAATTTGCATAATCCAGGGAAAAGCCTCTCCCTGGAGGGAGACAGCCTTGGGCAGAGAAAAGACTAGGTCGCATGGCTGCCTCCCTGGGCTCTGCCCTCCTGTGTCAGGCTCCTCTGCTGGCTCTCAGCGCCTCAGGGTCCCCTGACCTGGAACCCTGGACCTGAAGATGGACACAGACACAGAGGGAAGTGTGAGCAGGGTGCACGAGGGTTCCGGGAGCCAGAGTCTCCCATGTTCGCTCCAGACCCGATGCTTGCTTCCAAGTGGTCTTCGCGTGGGGTGAGGTCAGGGACAGTATCACTGAATCCTTCCTAGAAATGCAGCTGTGTTCCTCTGCTAAGGCGCTGAGAAAGGCCAAAAACACACAGTGCAGCCATTGACTGGCAGCTCTGAAAAGGACCCTTTATTTTTAAAAGTCTGACTTCTTCATGAGGATGCAGCTGAGAGGTACAACGCTCGCCTCACACAGCCGAGGCGCTGGACTTGATCCTCTATACCACCAAAAAATAAAATTTATTTATTTCTGGGGGTAGGGGGTAGAAGCCTGTAGTTTTTTTTTAACTTTTTTATTTTTTAAAGAGAGTACAAGATAGTATTAAAACAGAAAAACTTGGGGCCAGGGAGATGGCTCAGTGGAATAAGCGCTTCCCTGGCAAGTGCAAGGGCCTGAGTTCAATCCCTGGTCAACAGAAAAATTTCAAGTGATACAGAATTTCACTTAACAAAGTAATATGAATTTCACAGTGTTGGTTGTAATGCATAGCATAGTCTTCCAACCAGGTATTCATACTGCCAGATATATGCATGCAAAATTGGAAGAAGAAAGAAAAAAAGAAACAAATATGTGAGAAAAAGGAGAAACAATTGAAAAAAGGAGACAAAATAAACTAAGCATTATCTGTTCCTTTCCATAGATCAGCAGAAATCTGCAGAACAGTTGGCCAACCCATCCTGCTCGCATATATAGTAAGCATACATAACATTTATCTCTTCATTAAATTCTTTATTTCTAAGTCAAAAATCCCTTCTCACAGATTTAAGCCAACGGAGGCTCCAAAATAGGGAGCCAGTTGTCCAAGGCCTCGGGACTGGGCCGAGCACACCTCACGGTGGACACTAAAAAGTCTGACACCAGGCCAGCTGGGGTCAGAACCCACAAATTCCCTGCATTCAGTGACACAGTGACACTGAGAGGTGGCTTGGCCTAGAACCATATGTCAGAATGAAATAGAAATTTTAAACCACTGCTCCCAGAGCAAACGGCACTGAAAGTAAACTAGAAAGAAGTGAGAACATCCGAGTTTCTGTGTGTTGTTTTGTTCCATTTTCTCGCACATGATGCAATCCCCTCAGGCTTAGTATCAGGTTTAATTTAGAGCAAGAACACTCTATGCAGAGACCAATATAATTCATCGTTCTTTACAGCAGCTATGTGTCACTCAAGAAAAATTTCCTTGTGATACAATGAATAAGTAGCACAAATACCTCGGTTTTCTGGGAATGGCAGTGGGCTGTTCTAGAACTCAACATTCAGGAGCTCTTTAATATCTGTGTTTAGCTGTGACCCCATTACACCTTGGAAGTTTTATCATATATTTCTGCCTTATTGTTAATCTATGTTGTTCTTAAAAACGAACACATTTGTGTTATTTTTTAAACAAAATACTGTTCCCTGCATTGTACAAACAAAATCGGCAGGAGTGTGGAGGCGTGACAGGCCACCCCAACCCTCCAATAGTAAATACATCTGTAAGCTCTTTGTGATTCAACTTTTACTGTTAGAAGAACACCCAAAATGGCAACATAGAGGCTAACATGACAAAGTAAGGAACAGCTGGAAGCACGGGTAAATCAGAAGCACCTGAGAAATTTGGAAAACCACATATACATATCGCTACCCCAGAGAATTCAGTACCTGCTCTTGCTCTTGAGTGAAGAGACCCACTCCCTCACCCGAGGCCTGGGAAGCATCTCTGCCATTGCCAGCCATTGTTGCTAGTGGGAATATTTGTCCCACAGGCCACCAGAGAAAAACAAAAAGAAAAGTAAAATATGTTCATGACTAATAATGCTCCCTTATTAAGAAACAAATACAAGGGAAATAAAAGTCATTTCCTGTCTTCACCATCTCTCTCCAATTCGAAGAATAGTAGAAAGTGCTATAGGCAAACACAGGGTCCCTGGAAGTATTTTTCAAGAGATGTTAAGAGGCAGTGTGGTTTAAGCCCTTCTTTTTGGATGAGAGGAGATCTCTGGGATAGAGTCACATGGCCAGAACAGTTCCCAGCTCTCCAGAGTGGTGCAGAATGGAGAAACAGCGTCTAGGGACAGCTTCCTAGAGCTCCTTCCTAGCAGCAGTCAGGACAAATGCAAGCAAGCAACCTGCTGCTATTTCTGGGGTTCCAGGGTCAAAACTGTGTACATTGTGCTCCCCAGCGAGGCTCTGGGGCTGTGTGAAGAGTGCTGATGATCACACTGAGGTATGCTTGGTGTTCTTAAAAACAAACAAATTTGTATTATTTCATAAAATAAGATACTGCTCCTGATTTGGCAAGAGTGTAGAGGACTAACAGGCCACTCCACCCCTTCAATACGGAATGCGGAGAGTAAGAATGTGCTTAGTGATAGATTCTTGAATTCATTAAATGTACTTAGATATTGTTATTATTCAAACAAATGTACAACTAAATTAGTATGCATATGAAAAGTGTCGTATCTTTACAGGAATAGTAATACTTCACAAAGTATTTATGAATGTAGCCTCTACCACTTATCCTTTTTAAAAGTTGTATCTAATTTCTCCTATATTATTACCAATTTTGTGACTTTTCTTAAGAAATATAGACATCTTGATTCTCATATTTTTTTTTCCTCCTCATTCATTAGCTTACACTCAGGTTTTATGCATATGCATATTTAGGCTGATGCATATTCTTTTTTTAATTTTTTTTATGTATTTGGTACAGGGTCTCACTACTACACAGCTTGGACTTGTACTGATCCTCTTTCTTTCAACCTCCCCAGCACTGAGATTATAAGCAGGTATCACCACTCCCTGTCTCAGTGGCTGGCTCAGTACGCCCAGAGGTGGGGCCGGAAGGGCAGGTGGTGCCTGGGATCGAACACAGGGCCCTGTGCTTGCCTAAGCAGCCACTTAGTTCACTGAGCTATCTCACTGGCCCTATGCATATTCTTGAGAATCAACAGTTCTTCAAAGGCCTGTATTTGTGGCCAAGAAGTTGGAACTCAGAAGTATCTGTATAGAGATACACAGTATGAGTGTCGTAAGTTTTTGTGTCACCAAAAAGACTTTGCTATCACCAAAGTATATATCACCAAAATTTATATGACTGGATGCTTTGGTTTTCTTGTTTATCAAATGCCAGAGTACTTAACTCCCAGCCTATGTGAGCACACCAACACCCACTGTGGGTCTATTTAACTTCTAGGATTCAGAAAGCACTTTGTACCTTATGATGCCTCAGCATTGTCATTGCGAGCCACTGTCCTTCAGTGTGCAATGCTGTAGACACACTAGGGCTTCTGTGACCTTGCTTAGACATTTCTTTCTTACAAAAAAAATATGTTTTGGTCAGACATCAAAAAAGGAATGTGGTTAGTAACAAGAAGCTCCAGTGTGGTCTTGGACAGTAGGGTAACCATAGGTGAGGATGATTATTATAAATTTCAAAAAACTGGAAGAAAATAATTGACTGCTTTTAACAGAAAGATAAAAACGTGAGGAGACTGATATGTTTAGCTGAATTTCCATTACAAAGTGTATGCATGTACCCATGCCTCACATGGCACTCCATACAGATGCATAACTTTTTAAGATGTCATGTATCAGTTTTTTAAAAACTGTAGAAATTTTTTTAAAATGGATTGTGTACTGACATTTTTTGTAGTATTTTATTATCCCAGGCAGAGAGATTTGGTGAAGAATTATTGCCTTATTTATGAGAATTATATAAATAAAAGTATCAGCATGGGAAAAGGTAGCAATCCACCCAAGGAAGAAAAAAATAAAGAGGTAGAGACTTGATTAGTGAGCTAGTGATTCTAAAAGGAGGAACAGAACAGTCTGCTTTAAGGTGACATTCAAATGTGGAGAGTCTGGGGACAATTTCCGCAGCTACATCCACACTGACATCTGCCCAAGAAGTTAAAGGTCCCCCTCACAGTTTCTGAGAAATATCAGAGACTTTGTTCATGTCTTAGTCACTTTCCTAATTGGCCAAAATCTGTACAAAGAAAAGAACCTGGGACTGAGAAGAGAGCTACAGCTGCTCTTACTCTGAGGGCAGTTGCCAGCACATGGGCAGTAAACCTTTTTTTCTACTTGTCTCACTTATTTTAATGACCTTCTAAATGTTTTCTTGCTTTCTTTGAGGATAAATATTTTCTAGTAATTCCATTGCTTTCTCACTCTCGATATGAAAACTGTACGTATGTCATTCCTTTTCTACAGGACAGACACATCCAGGTACTCTGGTACTCTCCCTTGTCAATGATTTGGGTTTTGTTTCATTTTGTTTTTGAGACTCGACCTTGTGGTACTCAGCCCTTCACAGGGCCCCCAGCAACAGACAACAAACTCTGAGGAATACACACAAAAAGGGAATATAACAGGACAACTTCAGAGCTGGGACTACAAAGGGACACACCTCCAGTGTAGTGGGTATGGGGGGAAGCCACCCAGGCCACCATTCCTAGAGGACAATCATCCTCACGACTGCGTGAGAGTAGGTATGGTGTGGATGAGCTTTAGAATCAGACACTTATACCAACGTAAGGATATCTACTAGAGAAAGAGGAATAACATACATACAGCTTTCATACTGAGAGGGAGAAAACAATGCAATTACTAGAAAATATTTAACCTCAAGGAAAACATTTAGAAGGTCATTAAAATAAGTGAAACAAGTAGAAAACAAAAAAAAGTCAGCTATTGGATATAAATCCAAATATGTGAGCAAAAACCTGAGGTTTAAATAAACTCTAGGCACAGTTACAAAGTAAAACTGAACTGAGTGAATTAACAAGCAAAACCAAATTCTCATCTCCATAATCTATAGCTGGACACCACCTGACTGGCAAAATGATAGTGTCTCCTAATGTCAAAGGCCAGGAAGGATGTTGAGCAGCACCAAGTATCACACACAGAAGAAGTTCATGGAACTCTTATGCAGAGTAATCTGTCTTTTGTTATTGTTGTTGTTAACTGAAAGGTTGATACTCAAGAACTATCTAATCTAGCAAGGATACTCCCTGGTGTATAGCCTAACAAAACTCTTCCACATTTGCACCTGATTACAGCATCAAGCACCTGGCTCTCCTGAACTTCATGAAGAGGCTCAGGTTTTACAACTGAAAAAGGCCTGAAGTGACCATCAGCCCCGACCCTGGTAGGAGATAAGCAAGAGGGAAGACAGAACAGACACATCTCGGTGCTCTGGTACTCTCCGTTGTCAATGATTTGGCTTTTGTTTCATTTTGTTTTTGAGACTGGGTCTTGCTGTGTACTGCAGGCTAGCCTTGAACTCATAATAATCCTCCTGCCTCAACCTCCAGAGTGCTGGAATTACAGGCAGGTGCTAGCACTGTGGTCAGCATGTCACCAACAATTTTTCTTGAGCTCTAGCTATTATGAGTGTTTTTTAAATAAATACAAATGCTTAAAAATTTACCATTGTTTTGAAATTCTGTTCCAGGAGGTCATAAAATATAAACAAGTAATTACTGTCAAAACATACACAATTAACATTAGGAATTACCAAAGAAGTATTACAGCTATAAAATTATATTTCTAAAGAGAACATAAACATAAGAAAATATCCAAAATTTTACTAGTCATTGGATATATTCAAGTTAAATCTACAGTGATTATAAAACAAGAACCAATGGGAGTGGTGGCACATGCCAACAACTCCACCATTTGGGAGGCTGAGGCAGGAGATTTTTTTTTTTTTTTTTTGCAGTACCAGGGATTGAACTCAGGACCCTGCACTAGCCAGCAAACACTTATTCTACTGAGCTATCTCCCCGGCCCAAGGCAGGAGAAATTCTGTGAGTTCAAGACCAGCCTGGGGTACCTATTGAGTGCAAGGCAAGCATGTACTGGAGAGTAAGGTCTTGTGTAAAAAACAAACAAACAAAAACCAAAAATTAGGAGGTGCTATCTACACATACCTAGTATCATATACCCTAAGCTGACTGTAAACTTCATGTACAGCAACCCTGTACTAATAAAATAATCTACAATAATTTATCAATACACATCTACTAAGACTACAATAAGAAAGGTCGATAATCCTACCTGTTGGCAAAGATGTAGACTAACTAAAACTCTCATGCATTGTGGGTGGGAATTCAAACCCGCAAACAGTTTGGCAGCTTCTTGCCAAGTTACACACTTAGCTTATGATGCAACAGTTCTAGATATCTACACAAGAGAAAAAACAATATGTGTCCACAAAAGCATTCACAGAAAAATTATAGAAGCTTTGCTCAAAATAGCCCTGAAGTGGAAACAAACCAGACACCTACCCACAGATGAACAGATAAACAAATTATGCCAAATCCATTTTATCTCTTACTATTTAGAAGTAAGAATAGACTACTGGACTATACCATGTAGATGAATTTCAAAAACATTCCAAGGCAAAAAGCTAAAGAGGGGCAGGGGAGATAGCTCAGTAAAATAAGTGCTTGCCTGGCAAATGCAAGGTCCTGAGTTCAACCTCCAGTACCATCAAAATAAATAAATAAATAAATAAATAAATAAATAAATAAATAAATAAATGCTAAAGATAAAAGAGTGTGTATGGATGGCCATTTCATTTGTATTAAACTATTGAAAATATAATTCCAGTGTAGAATGAGAAAATGTATCAATGTTAACATTGGGGTCATCATCTTGAGTAAGTTTGGTGTTTTTTTTAAAAGTATTTTTATATTCCCTTTACACCTGGGTCTAACAATGAAACATTTTCAACATTAGAGACTTGCAGAGGCAGCAGTTTTCACAAGGGCAAGATTCATTCAACCTAAGTCCATTCTTTTTTTTCAATTATTTATTTTTTTAAATTAATTTTATTCAAAAAGAAATAGCAATGAGACAGTTTCAGAACAGGTTAGTAGGACAGTTACAATAATTAATATGTTGCATATTGTTGTCTTCATAGTAGTTTTTCAGAGTACAAGATGCAGATATGATATCTTGTCTAAACACAGTATAAATCTTTCTTCTCATTGAACTAAGAGAAAGTAGCTGTATATCTACCCTATTTTGTATATATTTATACAAAATATATCATTTATATCCCCCCAAGTGTTGGCAAAAAGTAGACCTGAGGATCAATGAAATAGATTAGAAGATGCAGAAGCAACTACAAACACATGCAGCCAGCTTATCTTCAACAAAAGGGGCAACCAAACATGCTTACTAGAAGAAAGATAGCCTCTTTAACAAATGGTGCAGGAAAAACTGGCTCTCTACATGCCAAAAACTAAAACTTGACCCAGGTCTATTACCATGCACTAAACTAAACTCAAAATGGATTAAATATCTAAACATTAAAACAGAAACACTAAATCTGGAACAGAAAGTAGAAGCAAACTTTGAGGACTGAGCCCATTCTTGAGACAAGACTTTCAGTGTGAATAAAACAACCCCTCCTCTATGAGAGTCTTTAGGAGCAAAGCCACTTTGTGTGAACTGCGGGATGCCTTGAGGAGCTATCAGAAAAGTTCCTCCACCCAGACACAGCTCAGTTTGTTTCCTCGGAGAATTCACTTAGCCAGAATTGACTGCATAGGAAGAACATGCTCCTTGAGTTTGACCTTACCCTTTAAGCCTTAATGCCATATTTACTTATTATTCAAAAGTTGCGAGGAAAACGTTTGGGTAGCGTAAAATTGCACGCGCATGACTCTTATCTAGATGTCCTCGCAAAGCCTCCCACACGCATAGGAGGGACTTCTAGGAAGTGATTGGATGGCGGAGGTTTGGTAATCATCGCAGGATTGGTCCCTTGATGGGTTTACAGCTATAATGTGAGGTTGGGAGGTGGAGCTTGGTGACTGGAGCGTGGCCTGGAAGGACGCATGTATTTCCCTTCTCCCTTGACTTTCTCTCTGCTCTCCATTTGACGTCCTATGGACAGCTTTCCTCTGCTATGCCCCTCTGCAGTGTCCTCCTGCCCTGGAGCTAGCTGACCATGGAAAAGTGGGCCAAAGTAATCCTATTCTCCTTCAGGTTGGGTGTGTGAGGAATTTTATGCCAGCAATGTGAAAAGTAACTAAGATAATTCCACAGCATCTGTGTAATTGAGAACTCCAAGAAAAGAGTAAAACAGACTACTGAACTGCGGGTTTGGGGCCACGTGATACACATTCAATAGAAGTCAGACCCCACGGTGGCCACCTTTGCATAGGTTTAAGTTAGATGTGCTTGCAATCCTTCCATTTACTTTAGCAGCTGTTAAGCAATTATAAAGAGTGAGTATATGCAATATGAAAATGTTTTCTCTGGGATGGGGAGGCATAAGCACCTACCTGGCAAGAGCGAGGTCCTGAATTCAATCCCTGGGCCCAGAAGCTATGCAGGCCCTGGAAGC
>NW_004524704.1:2754485-2755798 GCF_000260255.1 Octodon degus
TATTAATTCACTTAAGCCACAAGAACTGCTTGAGTTGTAGTATAATTATGATCTCTGGAAGAAGCTCAGAAAAGCTGAGTAATTTACTAGAGGTCATATAGTTAATCAGTGACAATTCCAGAGTTTGGAGCCACACCATCTAGTTTATCAACCCTCTCCATTTATTCACTGAGCACTTCCCCAGGTCCAGTTTTAAAGATGACAACTTAGTTGTAAAATTTCAAGCAAAATAGAAACATAGTGACTACTGACTGAAAGTTCTATGTTCCCTTCATCCCATCTCTTCTTATCCTTCATTTTTTATGAAGTTATCACTAAAAATTTGTTTTCATTAAATTATAATTAAAAACTCAGGATCTACTTGGTTCCATAATATATTTGATTTTTAAATGGATCACACTATTTTATTATATCTACAATGTTTTAGGGGTTGGGGAGAGAGCTCAGTAGAAAAAGCGCTTCCCTGGCAAATGCAAGGGCCTGAGTTCAATTCCCAGTTCCGCAAAAAAAAAAAAAAAAAGTTTTAAAAGGTTTGTAGTACTGGCGTCATCCCAGTGTGGTACCTAGGAATCTTTGGAACTCCAACCTGGGCCTCGTCTGTGAGGCTGGGTTGAGGAGCTGGGAGGTCCTCACAGAAGCCAGAGCAGCACCTCCTCTTCCCTGCCACTGGGCCATACATGTCCTGCTGCACAAGTGCTGTGGTACCCTGGGAAGCTGTCAAAATGCTGCCTTTATACCACAAAAGATTATTAAAGCAGGAAAATATTTTCATTAAAAGTTCATTAAGGGGCCAGCAAGATAGCTCAGCAATCTAAAGCGTTTGCTTACCCAAGCTGAGGCAGGTGCAGGGGACGACAGTTCAATCCCTGGCACCACATGCCATGCCAAACCCCACCCCCAGGGTGGGCCAAGCTGGCCAAAACCAAGTTCATTAGAGTAGCTAACTTGTGATAGGAGGACGTGCTTTGGCAGCCGTTGTAATATGAGGTTTTGTAAGGGGAACAATACAGGACACATAATTTATAAAATTATTTCATGATAGTCACCCAAAGAATCATATACAAGGAGTACAGGAAATCTGTGCACACTCTAAAGACCAGAGATTCCAGCTGAGAACCTGGATCCCACAGCAGAGTCCTGCGTGAGTCCAGCTAAAGACCTAGGACCCAGAACAATGCCTCCCATGAGTCCAACCGGAGGCCTAAGGCCCACAACAATGTCTCATGTGGGCCTGTTTCACGGATCTGTACTGGGACGGTCCAAAGGTCAGTGGTGGAAGCTAGGAAGTCCATGCCAGCAGGATGAAGGATCTG
>NW_004524704.1:2756433-2764204 GCF_000260255.1 Octodon degus
TTGAGCTGGGGTAGAGATCCTCCTTCTGCCTTCGGCTCCCTAGCTCCTAGGCCTGCACCGCACAACACAAGCTTTCCTGGGTGTTACAATAACAATGAGACTATTTTCTCCCTCTAGGATTGCATAAGCCAATTCTCAATCTCTCTCTATCTCTCTCTCTGTCTCTGTCTCTGTCTCTCTCTCTCTCTCTGTCTCTCTCTCTTTCACTGTCTCTCTCTCTTGCTCATATTACATGTGTTACATATACATTAGATATATGCTATAACTATGGATTATATACATAGAACCACAAATAGTCTCTCCTTCCCTTATGTACAGAGAGAGAGAGAGAGAGAGAGAGAGAGAGAGAGAGAGAGAGACAGAGACAGAGACAGAGACAGAGACAGAGACAGAGACAGACAAAGACAGAGAGAGAGAGAGATACACGCACTGGTTCTGTTTCTCTAGATGATCCTAGCTAATATACTCTAATTCTCCTTAAATGTGACTCAGTAAGTCAGAAAGTCCTCACAAACATGCGCTTTTACTTGGAGGACTCCTAGAAGTCTAGGCAGAAGTTCTGCACAATGTCAAGAGGCTACTCTCCTGATTTACAACTCTCTGCGGGGAGCTAGACACCTAGGTTCCCAGTTTACACTTGTGATAACCCTGAGTAACTCCTTTAGCTTCCTGAGCTCTGTTTCCAAGTTTCAGGATTAGTGGCGTGTCAAGCCCTGCCCAGCGCTGCAGTGTGGCCTGTCCGCAGGAGCCCTGCAAAGCCAGGTGCTCTCGCTGATCTTGACGCAGCCACCCACTCCTTCCTCAGTTTCCATGTATCTCTATCCTGTGGTGGGTGCTCTTGTTCTCAGTCGCCCACCACACCTTCCAGCTTTGCTGTGTTGATGGACACAAGGGAATCTAGGCAGCACGCCCTCAGGTGCCTCAGGAATCTATTTTTTAATCCATTGGGTAAGCACTTATGGTACCCTCCATTAGTACCTGTGTTGGTTGAGGCCCTGAGGACGTCAGGGTGCCTGAGACGTGGTCCACACCCTGCAGGATCCAAGCTGTGGCTGGGCTCATATGAGTCCTCTAGGGCTCAGCCACTGAGCCCATCGGTAATCACATGGCTCTCCAGCCAGACCTCCCTGGCTTCCTCTGACCTATGAGTTGTTCGGGGATAAATTTTTTTAAATAATTAAAAACAGGTGAAGTTATCCCAGTTCTTTTTTAATTAATGATTCTCACTCAATTACATTGCTTTTGGAGAATGTAGTCCCTATGGTACCAACCCAGTGAAATTTTCTGAAGCTACTATTCATCTTCCTTAACTATGATGTTCTTCACATTTTTCAAAAGCTGGGCCTGTTTAGAGACACAATATTTTGAACTAAAACCTCAGAGTCCATGGGAGATAGCTCAGCAGCATAAGTGTCTGCTTGGCAAGCACAAGGTCCTGAGTTCCATCCATAGTACCAATAAACAAACAAACAAACAAACAAACAAATAAATAAATAAATAAATAAAACTTCGGGGTCTAGGCACAGATCTATATGTTAATCCTAGCTTTGCTAGTTTCTGGCTGTATAAAATTAGGCGACGAGGGCTGGCCAAATAGCTCAGTGGATTAAAGAACCTGCAAACAGGCACAGGGGCACGAGGTTCATCCCCAGGCCTGCTGTGCAGCCCTGCCTCCCCCAGGGTGCTGAGAAGGCAACTGTGACTGGGCGTGGTGGCGCGCACCTGTAATCCCAGCTCTTGGGAGGCTGTAAACAGGTGGATCACTAGGAGTGATCTAGTGGTGAGACCCTGAACACCCTGTAAACCCTTCCCTAGAAATACAATTAAAAAAACAAAAACTTAGGCGATGACTTCAGCCTCCACACCCTCAAAGTGGCATAGCTAACAGTGGAGGCTACCGCAAGGGATCGAGGAAGGATCGCACGCTTGCACGAAGCTAGAAGCAGTTCCTGGCCTGCGGTTAGTGCTCAGAAAATAACGCTGAGGCTTATATTTCACGATTATTTCATCTACAGAACATTCTCAAAAAGAAAAAAAAATATTATATAAATGAAGAACAGATTCGTGGTTACCAGAAGTTAAGGGTGAAGAGAGAGCTAAGGGTGGCATGGTCCCTTTCCCAGGAACCAGCTTTGCTCCCGCAGGCACTGACTGAGTGGAACATATCCACAGGCTGAGGACTGGACGGGGCGTAGTTGAAGCCTTTGCTCAGCCTTTCTTTCTTTTTCTCCCTTCTCTGGGCATACGCTAGCATGTTATGGTCCGTTGGGTTGTAGGTTAACATTCCCCGGTCCGGCTGGGTATCACTTAGGTTAGCGTTACACCAGAACTACGCATGCTCGGGGCGGCCAGCTAGCTCGGCGGATTAAAGCTGTTTAGGCAGAGGAAGTGGCCAGGGTTTGATCCCAGCTGTGCTATGCTGGCTCCACCTCCGGGGCACGCTGAGACTACGATTGAGACTGGGTGTGGTGGCCAGCGCCTATATTCCCAGCTCCTGGGAGGCTGAACGCAGGCGGATCACTACGAGTCGGATCTAAATAGTGAGACCCTGTAGACCCTGTACTAAATACAAAAAAAAAAAAACCCTACACATACACACGAGTCTGGTATCACTACATTCTCAAAAGCTTTTGTGCAATGAGTGGGGTCCTTCCATAGCAGGAGAGGTCCCTGTGGTGACAGAACAATAACCCATCTTGATGGTGGTGGTGGCGGTATAGGAAAATAAAACTGCATAGACATACATGGTACACACAAGTGCGTGTAAAACTGATGGACTCTCAATGTGGCCTGTAAGCTATACCAGTCTTCTCAGCCACCTGGTTTTGCTATTGTGCCATCTTTATTTATCTAATTGGTACAGGGTCTCCCTATGCAGCTCAGACTTTGAGAGATCCTCCTATTTCATCCTCCCTATCACTGGGATTATAGGCATGTGTCACCACCAGCCCCAGTTTTGGGGCCCAAACATTGATCCTGGGGTTCTGGTGGCCAGCACGGCATGAGGTGCAGGGCATCAAACTCGGCTCTCTGCACTTGCTACCCAGCTGCCCAGCACTAGGCCACCAAGCTCTCCCTCCAAAATTTTTTCAAAATTCTGAAAAAGAAATGTTTAAATGCTCCTGGTATATATGATTGTTCAGTAAATGCTGTTTATATGACTATCTTTTCCTTTAATTTTATTTTGAAAAGTAAAAACAAATTAAGAACAAAAAATCAGACACAAAGAAAGGTACAGGGCAGCATACTACAGTATGTATGTTACAGATTTTCAAACCAAGAATAGCTGATTAACAATGGTTGAAATATTATCTATTTTATCATCATATCTATTGCTCAGATTAGCAGATATCATTATGTAAGACTGGACATATGGTTGGCTATTACCACTTGCTTTCAAGAAACCTTAAATTTTTGTTCTTGTTGCTTTTCTTTCTTTACCTTTTTTTAAAAGTTTGTTTTAAAGACACTATAGTAATAATAATTGATATGAAATTAGAAACAGTGCACATTTGATAGACTAAGATGTCAGGTATCCAAGCCTGGTTTTTGTATTACACACTGCTGTGCTTGGTGTAATTGACTAGGTCACAGCTATGAGCATACAGAGTTAGTCAAGGTGAAAATTCTACACATGGACTACTATTTTCAAAAGACTGTTGAAGATTTTCAGTACAATCACCTCAGCCATCCTATATACATACTTGCATGTTTTTCCCTTACCTTTTTTTTTTTTTCTTATCTTTTCTCTTTTCTGTCTTCTTTGTGGTTTAATCCTTAAGTTCCATTTCTTTGTTTTCCTCTATCTGTTATACCTTTCAGGTTTTATTTCTTCTTTCAGGTTCTTACACTAGGGAGACATATGATATTTACACATGTGGGTCTGGTTTATTTCATTAATGAGTGTAGCCTCTGGTTGCACCCACTTACCTATGAAAGCTTCGAGTTTGTCTTTCTTTATACCTGAGTAATACTCCATTGTATAAAAATGCCACATCTCAGTCCTAGCCCAGGCCCGCCTTTCTTTCGAGGGGCCGCCTCCCTCTGGTGGCACTACCACTCACCCCCGCACTCTGTGACCCAGCGACACTGTGAGTGGCGGAGCCACCCAGCTTGTGAGAAGGAATCGCCTGCAAATGTTTAAAACATGTTCCTGGCCCGGGTCATTGGAATTAGAATCCCTGAGGAGACCTGAACTTGGACTGTCCACTGCAGCAGCCACTAGACACATCCAACTGCTGAGCATTTTGGGAAGTGACTAGTTCAAAATGAAATGTCAACTGAAATCTACAATGCACATGAAATCTCTAAAACAGTATGGAGAAAGAGAAAGTAAAATAGCTCATTAATAATTTCTACTTAATTACATGTTGAAATGATATTTGAATCCATTGGCTTAAATAAATCCACTACCAAAAAAAAATGCCACATCTTTTTCATCCATTCTTCAGGTGATGGGTATTTTGGTTGAGATTTAGCTATGACTATAAACATGGGTGCACATGTATCATTGTGGTATGATGTTTTCAGTTCTTCTGGGAAAATTCCCAGAAGAGGGATAACTGGGTTGAATGGAATTTCTAGTCTGAGTGTTTTTTAGGAGTGTCCACACTGATTTTCATGGTGGTTGTACCAGTCTACATTCCCACCAACAGTGGAAAAGGGTTCCTCCTTCCCTGCAGCTTCTGCAACATTTGTTGTTGGTTGATTTCTTTATCATAGCCATTCTTTCTGGGATGAGATGGTATTTGCATTTCTCGAATGGCTGGTGATGTGGAGCCTTTCTTCATGTATTTATCTGCCTCTTATATTTCTTCCTCTGAGACATCTCAGAGTGTATTCATCTTGGATGCCAATTTTTTAATTGGGTCTTTAAATTTTGGGCCTTAATTTTTTTCAGTTCTTTATATATTCTAGATAGAAGACCTTTGTCGAGTAATTATTGGTTAAGATTTTTTCCAAATTTTTGGGTTGTCTTTTCACTCTGTTGGCAATTTCTTTCAATGTGCACAAACTTCTCAATAAGAGGAGGTCTCAGTTGTTGATTGTTTGAAGTATTTCCCATGCAGTTTGATTTCAGTTCATGAACTGCTTGCCTACCCCTATGTCTTCAAGATTTCCACCTACTTTCTCTTCCAGGAGATTTAGTGTTTTTGGTTTAATGCTTAGATCTTTAATACATTTTAACTTTAGTTTAGTGCATAGCAATAGACACAGGTCTAGGTTTAATTTCTGGCATGTGGAAAGCCAGTTTTTCTAGCACCATTTATTAAACAGACTATCTTTCTTCCAGTGAACATACTTGGCCCCTTGCCAAAGATAAGATGACTGAGTGTGTTTGTAGTTGTATATGCATCTTCTAATATGTTCCATTGATCCTTTGTTCTGCTTTCTCGCCAGTCCCATGCTGATTTTATCACAATAGCTTTGTAGTATAATTTCAAGTCAAGGATTGTAATGCCTCCTGCCTTGCCTTTGTTGCCCAATATTGCCTTTATTATTCTGGGTCTTTTTTGGTTCCAAATAAATTTTAGGAATGTTTTCCCTAGATCTGTGAGCTATGTTGGTGGTATTTTGGTAGGTATTTTGCATTAGATCTGTATAACAATTTTTAGAGTATAATCATTTTCACAATGTTGGTTCCTCTTACCCAGGAGCAAGGAATATCTTTCTTTTTTTTTCTTTGTGCACAGTCTTTATTCAAATATTTGTTAAAGCACCATTAGTGCTCCTTAGAACATAACAATGACTGCCCCCTACAGAAACAGGCTACGTACAGAACTTTACAGAACAGAGACAACACTAGCTGTGGCCGGCTGCTAAGCAGAGAATGCAGTTCGAGGAGGGAAAAGAAGAGGAAGGGCCCCTATGAGTCAACTTCAGCTGCCATCACAGTGCATCTTGTGCTGGTCACAGACTGTAGGTCCTCATTTTGGAGGGTTTGGCTACAGTGTAGGAATTTCGTTTCCCGATGGGGCTACACCCCTGGCTGAGGTGCCAGTAGATCAATGTTACTCAAGTTCATAGCCAGCCACACTGAAATCCTCTTTGATCTCTTTTATCAGAATACTTTAATTTTCAATGCATAGATCTTTCAATTCCTTATTCCAATTAATTCCTAGGTATTTCCTTTTTTGGGTGCTATTGTGAAGGATATTGTTTCTCTAATTTATCTCTCAGTGTGTTTGTTATTTCTGTAGATGAATGCTATTGAATTTGGGGTATTTCTTTGTAAACTGAATTTGTTTATCAATTATAGGAGCTTCTCGGTGGAGTATTTTGGGTTGCCCAAGTAGAGTATCATGTCATCTGCAAATAATGATAGTTTAACTTCTTCTTTAGCTGTTCTTAATTCCTTTTATTTCTCTCTCTTGTCTAATGGCTCTAGCTAATGTTTCCAGAACTATATTGGATAGGAGTGGTGATAGAGGACATCCTTGTCTTCTACCTGACCTGAAAGTAAAAAAAAAGTCCAGTTTTTCCCCATTTAGAACTATGTTGGCTGTTGGATTGTCATAGATGGCTTTTATCTGATTGAAGTAGAGACCATCTTTTACGATTTTATGTAAGGTGTTGGATCATGAACAAGTATTGGACTTTGTTAAGCACCCTTTCTGCATCCATCAATTGAGATGATCATTTGGTTTTTGGGTTTTGCTCTATTGATACAGTGTATTATGTTTATAGATTTGCATATGTTGAACCATCCTTTCATCCATAGGATGAATCCTACCAGGTCATGGTGCATAAACTTCTTGATGATTTGCTGTGTTCTATTTTCTAGGATTTTATTGAGGACTTTTGTGTCTATGTTCATGAGGCAGATTGGCCCAAAGTGCTCTTTTTTGGTTAAATCTTTCTCTAGTTTTGATATCAGTATAATACTTGCCTCCAGGAATGATTTTGGAAGTATTTCTTCCTTTTCCATTTTATTTAAGAGTGTAAGGAGTATTGGGATCATATCTTCTCTAAATTTCTTGTAGAATTCAATTGTGAATCCATCAGGATCTGGGCTTTTCTTTGTCAGGAAGTTATTTATTACTTTTTTATTTCATTAGCTAATATTGGGTTATTCAGTATTTATATCTTCTTGATTCAGTTTTGGAAATTTGTACCTATTGAGGAATTTGTCCACTTTTTTATGTGTCATCAATTCTGTGAGAATAAAAATTTTCAAAGTAGCTATTGATGACCTTCTGAATTTCCACAGGATCTGTAGTAGTTTCACCTTTTTAATTCCTTATTGCAGTGGGAGAGCTTCCAGCTACCCTGTGCCGGCGGGACCTGCCCAGTCCAAGCCCAGGTGTCACATAGGTGAGACCCTCTTCCACCCCGTTGGAACCCTCCCCACTCCGCAGTCCCCCACTCCCGCCCAGTGGGTGAGAACTTCTGCCGCATTCTCGGGACCCCCAGATCCAGTCCTAGCCCAGGCCCAGTGAGTGTGTGGGAGAGCTTCCTCTCCCCCCGACTCTACCTTGTCCCTTTCAGACTCAGCTCAGGCCTGGTATACAGGCCTGGGGTGAAACTCTGCAGCTGCAGTCCCTGCAGAGAGAGTAGGGGACAGAACGACCCAGCTAGTCCAGGAACAGAACATCTTGCCAGAGGGGCACAACAGGTTCACTCCCAAGGGCAGCAGCAGGAAGGAGCTGAGCACAGCAGTCAGACACAAGGCAGGCACAGCTGGATAAATCCAAACTTTGTAGCTCTTCACCTGAATTTCAGTAGGTGCTAAGGTTATAACTGCACCAAAGCTCTACAATAAAGGTCAGAA
>NW_004524704.1:2765504-2771999 GCF_000260255.1 Octodon degus
CTATAAATTCCTCTCTAAGAACTGCTTTCATTGCATCCCATAAATTCTGGTAAGTTGTGCTTGAATTTTCATTGGATTGTAGATATTGTTTAATTTCTTGTTCAATTTCATCTGTAACCTATTGGTTACTGAGGAGAGTGTTATTTAATTTCCATATGTTTATGGGGTTTTTATGGTTTCTTTCGTCATTAATTTCCAGTTTCTTTACATTGTGGTCAGATAATATGCATGGGATAATTTCTGTTTTCTTGCATATACTTAAGCATGACCTATGGACTATTATGTGGTCTATCTTAAAAGATACCCCATGTGAAGCTGAAAAGAATGTGTATTCAGATGTTGTTGGAGAAACACTCTGCATATGTCCACTAAATCCATTTATTCAAAGGTTTGGCTCAGTTCTGCTACCTCTTTGCTTATTTTTTGCCTGCTGAGCTATCTTTTTGAGATAAGGTGGTGTTAAGGTCTCTTGTTAAGATTGTGATATTGGATATTAGATTTTTCATGTCCTTTAAGATTTGTCTTATGTGCTCCCATATTTGGTGCATACATATTTATGACTATTATTTCCTCCTTTTGAATTTTTCCCCTTACCATTATATAGTGACCTTATTTATCTTGCTCGATCATTCTTGATTTGAAGTTTAGATTGTCTGTAAATGGAATAGCTACCCCTGCTTTTTTGTGAGGTCCCAGAGCATGTAGTGTTACTTTTCATCCTTTGACTTTCAGTCTATGAATTTCTTTATGGATTAAGTGTGTTTCTTGTATACAGCATATTGTTGGATTTTGTCTCCTAATCCACTCTTCCAGTTTATTTCTTTTAATTGGTGAATTGAGTCTATTTACATTGATGGTTATAATTGATATGTAATGACTTAAGTTTGCCGTGTTATTTTCCTATTGTTGGTTTCCAACATTTATTCTGTGCTTGATAGTTTTCCATGTTTGGTGGATTCTTTCTGTTGTTGTTCTTAGAACTGTGCGTATTTTGATCCCTTTCTAGTATTTTTAGTATTGTGTGTAGGGTTGGTTGGTTTTGTCATCATGAATTTCTCAATTTGTTCTTTGTCATGGAGGTGCTTCACTTCTCCATTAAACTTGAAAGAGAGTTTTGCAGGGTAGATCAATCTAGAGTTTGTATTCTTGGAGGACTTGAAGTACTTCACTCCATGCTCTTCTTTACTTAATGGTCTGCAAGTAGAAATATGTTGTTATTCTGATGGGTTTTCCTTAAATGTGATCTGTTTCTTTTCTCTAGCGGCTTTTAGTATGCTGTTCTTGTGCTGGATTTCTGGGATCTTGACTATTATATGTCTGGGTGTAGTTTTAATTGGGTTGATATTATTTGGAGTTCTCCATGCTTCAGTTTGTTTCCCCATATTTGGGAAGTTTTCTGCTATTACCTCTGCCCATATTCTTTTTATGTCATTTGCGTTGCCTTCCTCTTTCTCACTGATACTTATTTGTCTTATGTTGTTCATCTTTGCTTCGTCATGCAGATGTTGAATTATTTCCTGCATGCCAGTTATTTTTAAGTGTCTTTCCTTACCTTTTCACTAGATGCAACATTGTCTTCAAGGTCTGAAAATCTACCTTCCCTTTCTTTCAAATGGTTTTGCCAACTTGTGATTGAGTTTTTAATTTCCTGTGTATCTGCTTGAATCTGTTTCATGAATCCTATTTCTTTCCTAATTTGCTTATTCAAAATTTCCATCATTTTTCTCTCTCTATTTTTTTTACCAGTGTCTTCTTTAGAGATGCTTAGTAGTTCTTTCATTGTAGTTATCTTTTTTTTTTTTTACCTGTGAGATGCTCTTTGATCTGATTTCCTCTATAGTCTTCTGCAGTTGTTTCTTTCCTTCAGTTGCTATTATTTCAGAGATTTCAGGTGTGTGGCTTCCACTTTCTTCTATGTTGATGTCTCCTGGGTTTGTTCTGGGTAGACTTGGGGCCTGAGAATTCATTTTTCTCCATTTTGTCATTTTGTATTTCAGAAAGAATTCTTTGTTTTTATCTCTATGATACCATTTTGTGAAAGTTTGATAGTAGATAGCTGTATCAGTGGAGTCAGACCCTCTCTGAAAAAGAGTCTGTATTTTTGGTATCTCTCCTGTCTCAGAGAATCTCGTTTTGTGTGTGTCCCAAGATTTTGCCTTCTCTATTGACTGAGAGTGAGATATTGATTTCTGCTTGGCACTGTCCTCTGACCTTCAGTGTAAGGTTTTTGTGAAGTTATTACTTAAGTACCTCCCAATGTTAATACCCAAGGGAAAACGTGTGGTTAAGACAGATATGGTTTCTTATTTACAGTAGAACAATTACCAATACTAATAACAGCTAGAGAAATTTAGAAATTGACAAACTTTTGTAATTAATGGGTTTGAACTTTAGTCCACAGAAGCGAACATTACAGCTATATAACCAAGCAAGTCTTAAACTGGGACTTTGTATTTAAATTAGTTCCCCCCGAGTTCTGTCTGGGCACTTCCCCTTTACACACCTAGAGTCTTCCAGGCAGGCTAGCTCACCCCAGTTACCTGCCTCTGTGTCCAGAGAATGCTTCTGTAGTTCTGTGCCTCGGGCTGGGCTCGGCTGGGCCCAGCATTACAGAATGGGTGGCTGTTCCTGGTGACTTCCGGTCCCATGGCTCCTGCCTAGGTGGACCGGGCCGGCTGCTCCCGGTGGCTTCTAGTCAAATGGCTCCTTCCCATTAGGTCCGTCGAGGTGAGATGTACGATTATTTTTTAATAGTTATTTTTCAAATTTTTCTGCAATTCAATGAAGTTTGATGTTTTGGTTTGTTTTTTATGGTCTTTTTTTGAGACAGGACTCACCACGCAGTTCAAGCTGGCCTTGAGCTCACTTTGTAACCCAGGCTGGTCTTGAACTTGCAACAATAGTCCTGCCTTAGCCTTCTGAGTACGGGTATTACCAGCACACGCCACCACTACCAGCTAAATGTATACTAATTTTAAGGTCAAATAGATAAAAATATAATTTTTAGAACTAAAAAATGTATGTGAGCAAAGCTATGTGCATAAGAGCTTGGAGTTTCTTGCGAACTGAAAAGTTTCGTTTTGATAGCTAGTGTCATTCATAGCCCCTTTTGAACTGTGAACTGGCTGGGGAACGCTCCCAAACCGGGCAGGTGAAATGCCAGTCTGCGGATGCCAAAGCACTGGGGAGCGCAAGGGAGAAGGGCCAGCTTCAAGAAACGGGGACTCTGCAGTCTTGGGAGTGGTTTACAGCCCCAGAGCTCCCTATGGGTGCAGCCTCCTTTCTGTTCCCAGGTAACTTAAGGCCGCAAAAGGAGGGTTACCATGTGCAGAGGGCCCTAGAGGTCGTGCCGTTGCAGGCCTTGCATGTTCGATTGGAAATCACAGCCCAGGGAGACTAAGTTTCCCGGCCGAGGCCAGTAGCTGGTCAGCAGTAGAGCCACATGGTTCACGCAGGCAGGTGAGACTGGTTAATGCGCGCCTCACACAAGCCCTGCTACCCGAGTAGGAGCTGCAGGCCCCTCTTAGATGGTGCCTCTCCTGCCTCTGCCTGGGCACTGCACTGGAACTGCGAGCTCTGGGGGTGCGCTGAGGAGGTGAGCTCCAAGACAGGCCCTGGTGGCCTCCTCTGTCCCCATTCACAATTTGCAGTTTCAACCCTAAGAGAATTCCCATTCCGAAAGCCTCCGTTCTATTCGTCCCAGGCGATGCTGTGCCAGGTGCCGGGGGAAACCCGTGCACAAGGCACACAGAGACAGAGGCCACAGCCCACAGCTCTGCCTGTGCCTGCTGGAGCCCCGGGCTGCCTGTCGGGTGCCGCAATCCCATCGCAGCCCGGCCACTTCCGGCCACGTGGCCTTAAATTCTGCTCCCTCACGCTCGGCTTCTTCAGCCACTTCTTCCTAAAAACCAGTAGGACTGTGGGAAGGATTAGACTCTTGGATGTCATACCCTTTTGGGACCTGTGACTTTTGTGGCTCGTACCTATTATCCATAAGCCCCCACCTACCCCCGTGGAGGGTTCTGCTGAGGATTGGCCTCTGCCTGAGAGCTGATATATGACCCCTGGTTTTCAAGCACAAGTAGAAACCGGAAAATTAAAGGAATGACGTGCAGTGGAAATTTACACACCCAAGAAGGTCTGCAAAGGAGAGATTTGGGGGCTAAAGAACCTCAAATCGTACGCCATCAGCCAGCGGCCAGTTTGGTTGGGCAGGAGACTTAAAACCCAGAAATGGCTCCATTTGCTTCTTCTTTCCCGCAGCTAGAAAAAAAAAAAAAAAAAAAAAAAAAAAAAGGTTCCTGCGCCCTTCACCGCTTACCCTGCTCTGCCACCTTGTGGCCATGCGCTAGACTGCAATAGCAAAATCCAGACGTCAAAGCTAAGGACCCCTTAATCAGACACACACTTTTCCACGCCACACTGAACAAACCTGTGCAGACGTTCAGGGCTTTCCAGACTGAGAAAATCCATAGCCTTAAGGAGATGGAGTGCAGAAGGGTAAATGGAGAAAGGGACACATAAGAACTTGGGGTCTTTATGCCTCCTGCCTTCGCCTGTGACCGAGGGGTGGGATGCAGCAAGTAATAGTGGCTACAGCTGAGAACGTCAGTCACTATCAAAGAAATGATAGGCATGAGGCCCTGAGTCAGAGCGCGGTGGGAAAAGACTCACCTCCGCCAGGACCTGCAGCGCTGGCCTGCGCACCACGTGATGGGCTGACTTCGGTGGTGGTGGCAGCGTGCTTGGACTCCTAGCCTCCTCGTGATCCATTCTGGTTCTGGGACGCCTGCTGTGATACACCAGCGCGGGCCCAAACAGCGAGGTCAGCTGATCAGGACTGAAACTTCCAAACTTCGTTCAAAATAACTTTCTTTCCCCCAAGTAGATTATCTAGGGTGTTTTTGTAGTATCCAAGAGCTCACCGGCCCAGAGATCACCCGTAGCACCGGGCATCTTTAGGCGTCTGCGTGGAGATCCTCTACCCTGCCTGGTCCACTGTGCCTTCTGTCCTTCTGCCCATGTGTCTGAGGTTTTCCCCTTCAGGCCCTCACTGGGGAGGGATCCCACGCGTGGAAATCTGGGAAGAAGGCCCTCCTTTAGGGGATGCTCAAGGCTGTGGAGACAGGAAGTCATGGCGGTGGGCGGTGGGGATTTTAATAGAAATCACGTTGGCCCCAGAGCTGTCTCAGTCCTTAGAGATTGTCTTTGTGTAGTGTCACAGGACTTCCTGTTCTGAAGAAAAGAAGGAGTTGTGTTACACGAGAGATTCTCACCCGTGGCTATGCCTTCAAAACTCCCTGGGAAGCATCAGTAATACCTGTGGCCTCCTTTAGCCATGGAGACAAATTGAATGAGATCCTGAAAAATGTGAATTGTGCATCATATTGCTAAATGCAATGAACAAAACTGTGCCTAGCTGGTCTGTAAGTTCTTGGTGGCTCCTACGGCCTGGAGACCTACCTGGATCTCACTCTTCTCTTTCAGTTGTTTGTCTAAAGTGTGATTGCCCGCTTAGCACAATTATTGTGTCATCTAATGTTATGTTGGGGTAAGATGAGTGAATAACACGAAAAGAAAACAAAACTTGCCGGGGGAAGATGAAAAACTGCAGCTCCCAGCCTCAGCTAAGTGCCCCAACTTTTTTTTTTTTTTTTTTGTTCTCCTTGCTGGTAAAGGGTGAAGTCAGGCAGCCTTGGAGAGCTACTGTGCAGGGCCTGGTGGGAGCAGCACTCCAAGGCCTGCCTCCATAGCCGCCAGACACACCAGAGAACACAGCAAAGGGCAGCTATGGTGTGCCATTCCAGAGAGCATTTCATGAGCACTCCCCCTAGACAGCCCTGTGTGTGAGTTGGTCCTGTCTTCCTACCTTCTCTTCCAGGAGATTTAGTGTGTCTGCTTTAATGTTTAGCTATTTAATCCATTTTGACTTTAGCTTAGTGCATGGTGATAGACCTAGGTCAAGTTCTTGTTTTTCAGTATGTAGAGAACCAGTTTCCCCAGCATCATTTGTTAAAGAGGGTATCTTTCTTCCAGTAAGTGTATTTGGCCCTTTTTTCAAAGATAAGGTGACTGAGTGCGTTTATGAAGGCTTCTGCACCTTCTAATCTATTCCACTGATCCTCAGGTCTATTTTGTTGCCAATACCATGCTGATTTTATCACAGTAGCTTTGTAGTATAATTTCAAGTCAGGAATTGTAGTGCCTCCTGCCTTGTCTTTGTTGCCCAGGACTGCCTTTGCTATTCTAGGTGGGTTCTGTCTTCTTACAAGTGTATATGTCGAAGTCTTAATCCCTGGTACTCAAGATGCAATGTTATTTGGAAGTAGGGTTGTCCACAGATAATGAGGGTGGTCCTTCACCCAATATGATGGGTATGGGGGCCTGCCCCTTAGCTCAGTTGTTTAAGTGGCTGCTTCAACAAAGCAGTCAGGCTCAGATTGCTGTGGTTCGATCCCAACTCAAGCCAGCCAAACCTGCCCTGAAGGCGTTCGC
>NW_004524704.1:2772099-2797453 GCF_000260255.1 Octodon degus
ACTTCATATTCATTTATTACCTTGTAAAGACCCCATTCCCAAATAAAGGAATGTTCTAATATAGTGGAGATATATATATATATATATATATGTGTGTGTGTGTGTGTGTATGTGTGTGTGTGTATGTGTGTGTGTGTGTATGTGTGTGTGTGCGTACTATATATTATAGGGTACAATGCTATGTTTCAATATGCATATACATTATACATGTAATCAAAATCAAACCAGGGTGCTTAGCACATTTTAGCATACCTTATTTATCATTTCTTCATGGCAGGAACATTTGAAATTTCTGTTGTAGCTATTTTGAAATATTCAATACAATATTGTTACCCATAATCATCCTACTGTGCCCTACAGTATTAGAATCCTTTCCTTTAATCTTTCTGCATCTTTGCACCTGTTGAGTCAATCTCTACCTCTGCCCTTTGTCCCCTACTCACTAGAGGGTAATTGCTGTTTTCTCCTTTACTTCTGCAAAGCCAATTTCTTTAGGCCCTACTTCCGAGTGACAGCATGCAGTTTGTGTCTTTCTGTGCCTGGCTTATTCTACTGAACATCACAGATTCTTTCTCTAGGATCCCACTCTTCCTAAGGCCCAGCCAGCGTTTCCGTGTGTGTACATCCCACATCTTCCCTACCCAGGTGTCAGTTGATGGCCCTCTTAGGTTGTTCCATTTCTTGGCTGCTGTGAACAGTGCTGCAGTGAGTCCCAGAGCGCGCGTGACTTCAGCATGCTGACTTGGTTCCTTGTGAGTACATTTGCCCAGCAGTAAAATCAGTAGATCATATGGTAGTTCTATTTATGATCTACTGAGGAAACTCTCTACTGTTTTCCATAATGGTTACACTAATTTACATTCCCAGCAACAGTGCTAAGGTTTCCCCTGCCCCTTCATCCTGCCAGGGTTCCTTATTTTTGGACTGTCTGATCCTAGCCATGCTAACTGGGCTGAGGGCTCATTATAGTTTGGATTTGCATTTCCCTGATGATTAATGATGCTGTATGCTTTGTCGTGTATCTGTTGGATACTTCAATATCTTCCTTGGAGAAATGACTATACAGGTTTTTGCCCATTTCTTTAAATTCAACTTTTTTTCCTTCCTCCCTTCCCCCTGCTTCCTGCTGGTGAGTTGAGTTGAGTTGTGTAGGGACTGTAGACACTAATCCTTGTTGTACGCATGGCTTTCAAATAATGTTTCCCCATCCTGTAGATTGTCTTTCAACACAGTGATACAAAAACTTTAAAGGGTCCCTATAAAAGTGGACTAGCTTTGTGTTACGGACACAGAAAATGTCACGTGAAACGAGAAAGGTGATGCTTTTACAAGCCAAGAAACCCCCTGAACCTGGAGAAGTTGTGAAGTTCCTGTTGTTGAACCCTCTCAGTTTGCGGCATATTGTCACAGCAGCCCTAGCAAACCAATATACCTCCAGAGATGGCTTCTGTGGAGGACGCCAGGGAAGACAGCTCTATGAGGATAGCAGGAGGCGTTGCAGTCCCACACAAAGGGCAAGAGACCCTTGACCCACTGAAACTGCTTCTCCACGGGCCACCAACTCAGTGGGATTCAACCCTGTGAGGGCTGGGGCCATGTTACAAACCTAGAGAGGAGTTAGATATTCTCTCTGATGAAAATTCCTGGTAGCCCCTTGAACACGTCATCTTTCCCTTCTGGGACTGTCTTCCTTGACAGTATAAGAGGATTGTCATCCCTAAATTTTCTCAGTTGCAGTATTCTGTGATTCTGGTGCCATATATACATATTTGATCTGCTTCTCAGAATGTGAAGGAGAACTAGAACCCTCACTCTCCTTAAAAATAGCAAATTAACTGTGATTATTTCAGTCATTAAGCAGGGGTAAGCCCCCAAACCTTGGGGTCAATATGGTACACTAGGGGCTCTAAACCCATTGAGTCCACTTTCTAGACCCCAAAGCCCTCTTGAGTTGGCATCTGTCTTTCTAGAAGCCCACTGTCAGAGGGATTGATGGAGCTTTCTCCTCTTTTCAGGAAGGTACCACACATGCCCCTGGATGTCAGATTAGATATGGTAGGCACCATGCAGGGATAGGTTAGGCTCCTGTGTGCCTTTTAGAGCCCCTCTGGCTCTGCTTTGGGAATTGGATCTTTCCAAGTTGCCACAGTAGTGGAGTAAATCATTCTTTATGTTATTTTAGATGGAGCCCAGCATGTCTCAGCATCCACTAGGAAGAAGCTTGGGGCTGGCCAAATAGCGCAGCAGATTAAAGTGCCTACAAGCAGGCAAAGAGACTGGGGATTCGATCCCCAGGCCTGCCATGCTGGCCCCACCCCTGGGGCACACTGAGACGGTGATTGAGACTGGGTGTGGTGGCACACGCCTGTAATCCCATCTCTTGGGAAGCTGTAAACAGGCAGATCACTATGAGTCCGATCTAGTAGTGAGACCCTGCACACCCTGTAGACCCTTCTCTAAAATACAAAAAGAAGGAGAAAGAAGAAGAAGAAGAAGAAGAAGAAGAAGAAGAAGAAGAAGAAGAAGAAGAAGAAGAAGAAGCAGCTTGAATCTAGTCAAACAGTGTTTAAGTGGCTACCAATGGCCGACATCCCACCTAGACCAGAATGCCTACAAATGATGCTTTCCTGAGTCCAGAAAATAGATTTACACAGCGTAGTCCAAGTCACCAGGGTAAGGTTGAGAACTGGAGCCAGGGACCCTACTCTAAAGTGATTGTAAGAGACGTGGAATCTCTGAAAAATTTAAGAAGAAAAATTCCCAAATAATGGTAATCTTTGTGGAAGCTGGTCCTGGAAGACCACCCCAGTTTCGGGGAGCCTCATTCTGGTGTGACTCAGCCATGCTCCGGTCGGCTTCTCTCTGCTTCTCTTCCTCATTCCGGTTCTGTTAGTGTTTTCCAAAAAATGACTCTGGAAGAACAGGAACCCACGCATTATTAATCACACCTCAGTGATACAAAGGGAAACGTGGAACTCAGGCTCCAGAGAAAATAATCCATTTCTTTCAAGAAACCCAAGATCTAATAACTGAACTAAGCTGACTGAAGTTCTACCAACAGTTGTGTGAAGACAGCGTCATGGGACACTTAGCTATGTGATGTTAGGTAAGCCCCCGCCTCCATTTCTTCATTTCTAAAATATAGTATTTCTGTACATTTTTTTCTTACAGTTGGGGCAAGGAGCAAGACTCTGCTATCCATCTGACCCAAGGGCTGGGGGCAGGAAGAAGTCTCTTATCTGTCACATCCCAGTCCCTTCCTAGGTCAGATGAGACTTGTGAACTAAGGGTTCTTCCTGCTTGGTCCCTTCTACCTCCTGTGTAGCCCCAACTGCTTCCACCTGTGCGTCTGTCGGAGCCTGTCTCCTGTGCACACTTCTTCATGAGGTCCTCAAAAGCTTTTCCTCTGAAGTCCCCACAGTGTAGCCAAGGGCATCAGGGGTATCCTCTTTGATGACACACAGTTTGAGCAAATCTGTGTTCCTGTCAACTTTTCTAATAAAAATCTATGTTCCTCTGCCCAAGCTTATCTGTCCTGAGATATCTTTTTACTTATTATTGATCATGAATTGGCTGTTGCCATTCACCCTTTGATCTTCCCTTGCTTGGAATGCCACCCACAGTGTCTGCTGTCCCCTCGCTCTGTCTATTAAACAGTAATGATACGTAAACAGGCTCAGAGGTGCTCTGGGAGCAGAGGGACCTTGGGGCCAGTCTCCCTCGGTCTGTGGACTGTCATTCCTGAGGCTGGCTGTTTTGTAAGTTCTTCTGCCAAGTTTCTATGGAGCAGAGGATCATTTTCTCCATTTTCAAAGAGCAGGGTGAGATGAGGCCGCAAGCTGGCAAGGCCTTTAAAGTCACTTTCAAAGGAAACCTGAGCTGAAAGGCCATGCGGTTGGCAGAGGGTGGTGTGACTTTCTGAAGCTCTCTCTGGGGTTTGGGGCGGTCAGCTCTCCTAGGCTTCCCAGCACGTGCTTGGAGCTGGCTGCGCAGCCACTGCCAAGTGACAGCACTGTTGAGCCCCCGGCCCTGTGGACCTGGGAAAGGCTCGCCTCACCCCCCTCCCGACTGCCACGAAGGGACAGGAAGCGGGTGTGGGCTTTCTGCACTGGGTCAGTTACCAGAGCCACACTGTCCTCCCTGTACTCAGGCCCTGTCCATCAAACTTGATCCTCAGGGTTTTCTGAGGTAAACTACAAGTGAGGGCCAAAACAAGCTGCAGCGAACTTACGTCTGTGTCACGGGATTAGTAACGGTCTCGTTCACCCAGTCTCTTCAGGGGCAGGCTGGGAAGGGGAACCAGAAAGAAAATGGTTGTCCCAATCACACAGGAAGCGACGGCTGAGTTGTACCCTTTTATCAAAGCACTTCTGCAGGGGTCAAAGGTTGTTTGGCTGGCAGCCAGTCAGAAAGGAGCCTCCAGGACTCCCAAGGACCTGAAGGATCAGCATCTGACAGAGCCAGTGTGAGTCCAGGCTAAGCTCCCCAACACAGCATCTGCCTCCTTCTGGGGTGTCCCCACCAGAGTGAGAGCAGAGCAAGCAGACCCTCTCGCCTTCCCATCCCCATTCCCATGGGAAAGGCCTCTGGGACAAGCCGATTTTTCAACATTTTATTCTGATATTTGTACAGCTATATTTTACAACACGGTAATGCAGTTTAGACACAGCCAAACCCTGTCTCCGGAGTAGAGATAACACAAGCATGACGCGAAATGGGATGAGAGAAACACTCCCCAAGAGAGTTTAGTTAGTGACGACTTCAAGTCCCTGTGTCTGCCTACACTTCAAAGAGGGATGGCACACTCTCGTCCATCGTTAAAAACTTCCGTGAAAAAAGGCACCGTGAGGACACATTGTACAGGTATATACAAACTGAAAACTAGAACAAAATTACACGTTTTTTCCTTCTTCAGCTTTTTTTGTTCTTTTCATTTTTTTAATACACACTTTGTAAATTGTAAACCTTCACTTGCAAAAAAATACAAATACACTGAGGCATTTTAGACAAAATATTTTCTTACTTATACAGATGCAATACTTAAAATATTCTCTTAAGTGCTCTTTCTCAATAAAGATTCTCAGATCCGTGTCTGCCTGCAGATACAAAATCGAGCCTTTAACGCGGTTTTATAGTTTTAATATATCTTTTTAGGTTTATATATATTTATATTATATATATATATATTTATATATTTACAACTCTGCCATATATTCCTTCACCTTTGGTTAAAAAAATTAAAGCCCTCTCTCTGATAACATACTGAAGTCCTGTCTTTTAAAAGAACGATCATTTACATACAAAAAGAAGTATCTGTTCCCACAAAACATATACATTCCTCATTTTCTAGACTGAGTCAAGTCAGAACTTTTGCATATTCCCCTGCTTTGATCTATAAGATGATTTTGCTTTTTGCGGACATGGTTTGCCTTACACGTAGGAGAAGAAGCAATATTATTTTCTTAATGTTTTATGGCAGTGGGGGAAGGGAAGCTACTGCTGCTCCCAGCCCCGCCCCCGGGCCCCGACCCCCACCCCCCACCCGCAGCTATGGTCCGCGCTAGAGGATGAAGAGGCACTACGTCATGGGATGAACGCTGTGAAGTGTTACAGTATCCTTTGGGTCGGTTCTGAGCAGGCGCTGGCGAGGAAGGCGTCAACACTCCATGCTTCAGCAGGCCTTGGGGAGCTCCGGAGGCAGGTCAGTGGCGGACACGCGGTACTGCACCTTGGTGTTGGTGATGGCGCCGTGCTTCTGGCGCAGGTGAAGCCGCAGCTGGCTTTTGTGGCGAAAATGCAGGTTACACTTCTCGCACTGGAGGGACATCGGAAGCAGACTGTTAGCTGTCGTCGTCGACCCCAGAAACCAGGTCAGTGCTCAAGGACCCAGAGAAGACTGGCCCTATGGCGGGCTAGCTGGGCTCTTCCATTGCAGAGGCCGAGCGAAGACCCCGGATGCATGGTGGCTTCCGCCGGGGACACGCCAGCCGTGTGGTGCCTTCCTGGCCTCTCCCTGGCCTCGGATGCCCGTCCCTATTTCACTGCACGAATGCAAGTCTAGTCCAAAAACATCGCTCAGGTGCCAACTCCCCTAAACGCTGAAGCGTTTCTGAGTCTCCCTAGGATAAAAATAATCCCTCTTTCCTTCGGATTGTAGATTTATCGCCTTGCCACATGGCTGTCCTTGCGTGCTCACATCCTTATCACTAATATTTATAATCTTTCTAGGGCCTGGCAGAAAGCGTGCAATAAATTTGAATGCGTTTAGACAAATGTACTAGATCAGTCTAAATTCATGGATATTCTCGACTTTAGGATATTTTGTAATGCACTTCTATTTCTTATTAGGACATAGCTCTTAGATAAGCCACCAGGGCAGGAACAAGCAGAGTGGCTTTTCACCTTGATTGAATGAATGCATAGGAATGTTTCTAGTGGAAAAAATTACTTAAAAATAATGGACTAAATGGAATGCAGTAACTCGACTCGATCCTGGCCACAAACAGGCATTGTAGGTAAAAACTGAGCAAATCCAAATACAGTCTGGACTTTATGAAATTGTTAGTTGTGACAAATATATCAAAATGTGGAAGATGCCAGCCATATGGGAGTCTCATGTTCAACCTTTGCAATCTTTGTCTAAACCTAAAACTACTGTGAAATAAATTTTATAAACTACATTCAGATACAGAATATGTCTTATGGAAAAAAGAGAGATGGGTTTAGAAAACTGATAAATAAAATGGGCAGGACAGTGAGTCAAGATCTCTGGTATTAGGATGCTCAAGCCCTTTACATGTTTGTCACCTATTGGTTGGGGACCTAACCCTGTTATTTCTGAGTCCTGGCTCTCCCTTAGGTAAGGGCCTGGGTCAATAAATGCTGAAGGTCATTTTCATCTCTGATGTCCTCTGCATCTAAAATTCTAGCAAATCATGAGCTCGTAGCTACTTCCTGGATTCTTATTATGTGCATGAGCTGTCCTGAATGAATTGTCTAACCTAATACTATCAGTCTAGAAGGCACTATTTGCAGGCTCATTTTATAGACAAGGACATTAAGGCATTATAAGGATATATAATGTGTCCAAGCACAGAGACCAAGCAGGCAGATATTCCCTCCAAGCCTTATACACACGTGAAGAGCCACACTGTGCAGGGTGGCCCCTGTGTTGTGCGCGAGCCACCCACTCACCGTTATTGCACCCAGCCCCACCTACAGTGATGCGAAGCCACCATGGACAGTGTGTAACCAATGAGCACAGATACATGTCAACATTCATGCTCACTGAAATTTAAAGACATATAATATACCGTGTCACAAAATACTATTTTGGAGATTTTTTAAATTAAAACTAGCTTTTTGCTCAGGGAGTGCTAACCAATTAGCCTGCATGCCACTATTTGCCGAGACCCTGCTGTGGGACGTGACGGTTCTGATGACCTGTTCCCAGGACTGTGCTCCACAGCTGGCCATCTCTACCTGCTCGAGAGTGCCTTTCTCCGTCTTTTGTTTTCTCTGTCTTTTCTTTTTTCTCTCTTAAGTGTATCATATTTTCCTGATTCTCCACCTACTTCTTAGATAGCTCTTTTTCAAATACCTCAGCCACTCTGAAATTCACCTCTAACCCAGGGTATGGCTGTGTGCTAGGCACTCAGTATTTGTGGGGTGAATGAATGCTCCCTAAACCTATGTACCCATAGCTGTTTTCCTGAGGCTCAGGTCACCCAGCCCGGTTGCTCTGTCTTAAAGAGATCGAGGCTGAAGTCAAGCAAGGTGTGTTTGCTAGTCCTGGTCTCCCAACCATGAGGTCAGCAGGCAGCTCACGGCATGCCTAAGATTGCAGTGAAGAGCCCCACTACCCCTGCCCTCCCTCCCAGCCAGCCACACGAGGCATACATACATGGTAAGGTTTCTCTCCTGTGTGGATACGCAGGTGGCTCTTCAGGGTCTGAAGGTGCCGGAAACGGGTCCCACAGATTTCACAGGGATAGGGCTTCTCCCCAGTGTGGATGAGCACGTGGGCACGGAGGTGGGCCACCTGAGGAGGAGGACAGGCCTGAGGGCTCTGCTGGGGAAGGCTGTGGACCCTCAGGCAGCCACTCACCAGGCTGCATGGCCCCAGGGGTCCTTCACCAGACTGCTAACTCCACTTACCTGTACAAATCTGGCTCCACAGGTTTCGCATTTATAGGGTTTCTCTCCAGAGTGAATTCGAGTATGGGTTTTCAGGTTGGCTGGCCGGTTGAACTGGGCCCCACAGATGTTGCAACGATAGGGTTTCTCACCTAGTGTCAAAAAGAAGGAAAAAGGAAAGTCTTGTTAATCACAAAGGTCTCCCATGGATTTCAAGGCTGACTTCCACCCTCTGAGTGCTTTGTTTCCTCTTGGGAGAGACTTCAGGGACCTATTCCTGGCCTGCCACCTTCCCCAAATTCATACTGGTCTAACCTGCAGGGGACCAGGTCCGAGGAACAGGGAATGGTATCATGGTGTATGAGATGGGGCAAGTGGGGTACACTCCAGGAAGCTGAGCCTCAGAACCAGGGCTGCCACCAGCATCCCGTCTGCAGAGCTCAGGCAAGACACTGGCCTTGTCTGGGCCTCAGCTTCCCTCTCTAAATCTGTGAGACTCAATCAGATGGCCTAAGAAGGCTCTTCTGCCTCCTCTGTCAGATACGACCCCACTCCCTTGCAGGGAGATACCATCAGGCCACTCTAGTTTCTCTCAGAACAAACACACTTTTCCACTTGTGGCCACTGCAGCTGCACTGCAGTTACAAGCAAGATCCCTGGGTCTGTGTGAAGGCTCTGGCTGAGGAAAACAATCGGGCAGCAGAGCCCACCTCCATGGGAAGTTCCTGGGAAGAGGAGGAGGAGCCACTTCAAGATTTAAGAGAGTCAGCTGTGGACAACCATCACATTGTGAGCAGCTACTGGGTAAGGAATGTGAGTTGACAAGAAACAAGTCCTTGGAAGACATTAAATGACCTTTCTCTTTTTCCTGGCTTTGCAGATGCACAACATGTTGTCTCTATCAGCCTCAGTCTCTTCAGCTGTACAGTGGGAATAACCCTTCTGACCCCAGCAAAGGCAGAGAGGCAGGACAGAGTCTCAGAGGAAAGACACAGAGTATAGGAAGTGAACAATTCCCTCAGCAAAGCAGGGCAGGGGCCAGGATGGGACCTACTCCTTGCCTTCCACAACCAGGCCCCAAAGCTGCTGGGGCTGGCTCTAGGATCCTCTGCCATTCTTCCCTAAGAACCTTGGGGTACTCAGATGGAGGGGGGCACGGCCATACCCGTGTGGACGGTCTTGTGGCTGGCGAGGTTGCCCTTGTAGCGGAAGGAGGCCTGACAGCGGTCACACTTGTAGGGCTTGTCACTGTGGGTCTGCAGGGTGTGCCGCTTGAGCGAGGCCTCCTCAGAGAAGCGGCAGTCACATTCATTGCAGAAGAAGGCCCCGTTCTCTGTCAGGGAGAGAGGGACACCGTGGCGTCAGCGTGAGGCAAGGAGGGGGAGGTCTTAAGGCTCCTTGCCCTGGAGCTCAGAGCCTGCAGCTCACGAACACTCACCGGAGCTCAGAGCCGAGGGCCTACAGGGCTCTATTTGTTCTTAGCTTTGAGATCCTCACACGAAGAGAAAGGGGACAGACCAGGGAGAGAAGGGAGACAAGTTCACACCAGCAGCGCTCAGAAGGCCCCTCCAGTCTGCGGAAGACTAGTGGCTTTTCCCTCTCAGATGTCTCCCAGGACTTCTGAGAACTCACTTTTCTTATCAGTACATAGTTTATTTGCATTCAAACTCAGAAGCCTGTGGGGCACAGCCCTTCACCCTTCCCTCTCAGACCCTCCCTCTGCTCTCCATCTGCAGAGTCAGGCTAATCACCTCTCCTGCCTGCCTCACAGGACCATGGCATCTAACACAAAATAAACCACAGAGCATCATAGAGATGTGAGACGCAGGTCAAATGCAGTTAGACTTTGAGGTCACTGAGGTAAGACTTAATGAGGAAGATTCCAGGTTACCCTCGCACCTCTCTGGACTTTATCTCTCCAGAACACTTCTGTGACAGTGGAAGTAGAAACAGAGGCCCAGAAAAAAAGGAACTGGGGTGCAGGGCAAGGCATATAGCTGGGGACAGAAGGGGACAGTCCCTGTTCTTCCCTGACTAAAGATCTGTCAGGCTGGACCAAATCTCTCCAAGTAAGTAACTTCCCTGTTCTCTGGCTGTCAATATTTCAAAATGGCATGCCTTGGTGAATTCATCCTGGTTGTGTCCGACAGAGCCGTACTGTAACAACAGAGTGGGCAAAGAGTTCAACCTTTTATCTCATAAAAACTGAGGGTGTCAATCACCCAATGTCCAGAAGCATCAATTTAATGGAGTTAACTAACTTCATTTGGCTAACGTTTCCTGAGCACCTCCTGCATGGGGGGAGGTACTGGGACCCCCAGGGGGCGCTGCAAAGTCTGAGGTCAGATGTTTCTCCTTGGAGAACCCAAAGCCTTGCAGGGCAGAGAAGGCCGGGGCAGGCTCCATAAGTAAGAGCCAGCTTCTTAGCTCCCTTTGCAGAATGGAGCTGAAAAGACTGCTCTACCCATCTGGGCAACAGCAGAGTCACTCCAGCGGCCGACCCCTCACGCTGGCTGAGCCAGAGGAGCAGCGTCTTCCATTGCTGAAGCCAAGTGCCAGCGGATTTGTATGCAGAGACCTCTCCCAGTGAGGGGCAACCATGCATGCAGAATAAAAGCACAAACCCAAAGGTGCTTCCTCTGAGCTTGCAAGGGTAAGAAGAGACTAAGGACTCACCACAGCTGGAATCCGAGTACTCAGACTGAGTCTCCCCCATCTCCTCTGGGAACGTGGGGCCGGCGGTGTGCAGGCACATCTCTGCATGCTTCGGGGACTGGGAGCCACACGACGTGCACTTGGGGGGATGGATGTAGAGTGGCGAGTGACCCTCACTGCTGCTGCGTGGAGAGCCCGTCAGGGACCTGCGGGCAGGAGGCAAGACGGCTCAGCACTGGTGGTGCTCCAGCCCCCTCCACCCCATGCATCCTCCCCTCCTAGTGTCAGGCAAGCCCAGACCAGAGCCCAGGACCACCTTCAAGCCTGCCTCCAAACAGCATCTGCAGGAGCAAACAGAGCCCAAGCCCCCTCTCGGGCCCAGTTTCTTCCCTTACATAAGGCTGCCAACACCTTCTCTCAGTATAAGGTAAGTGTGAGGGGTCCCTTGCCATGTCAAGACCCCAAAAGGTGCCTCTGGAATTTGCAAACACTCTCCTACCATAGAAAGGCATGATCTCTTGCTATAAGAAACATATTGAAGTTTAACATATTTCCTTACTTAGGCTAGTTCACTCCCTAGGCACCCATTGTATATCTTTAAAAGGCTCAGCATTTTAGGCAAAAAGTAAAAAAAAAGTTAAAAGAAAGGTAAATCCTGAAGGGATTTGACTGACCTTGTCAGACACAAAAGTTAAATTTTTTGTTATATAGGTCTTGCTTTATCTTGGTCTTAACCATCCAGCAGAAAAGTATAAACATGAGGTGTAAAAAGTAAAGCCATATTAATATGCTGAGCTATAAACAGCTCAAGTCAACAACTTCTGACATTGCCAGTTCTGCAGATAACCTACTACTACTATGGACTACTGGAATATATTGGATTATTTTGCTGAATTCACACACCTAAAATATTTGAATGGCAATGGAATACCCATCTCTGACAAAACTAAACAAAAAAGGGATATAAATGAAGGACCATTTTGTAGTGAAAATATATATATATATTATGTATATACAAAATAGGATAGATATACAGCTAGTTTCTCTTAGTTCAATGAGAAGAAAGATTTGTACTAATAGTGTTTAAATAAGATATCATGTCTGCATCTTATACTGTGAATAACTATTATGAAGACAACAATATGTAATGTATTAACTATTGTAACTGTCCTACTGTTTTGAAACTGTCTCATTGCTATTTCTTTCTCAATAAAATTAATTAAAAAATAAAAGAGTACACAGCCCCTGTACCCATCACAAAAAGTGAAACCTGACCTCTGCCCAGGTACTTCCTGAGCTGAGACCCACCCCCAGCCCCTGAAATCACCTGTTAACGATGTTGTTGAGCCGGCTGGCTTGGGGGATGGTGGAGTCCTCCCCGCTGGCGCTGAGCTTAGTTGGGGACTGGAGGTCAAGGTTCTCAGGCTCCATGGACGGCTGGCAGGCAGGTGGGGCAGCGTAGGCTCTCGGGGAGAGGCGGCCCAGGTCTGCCTGTTCAGGCCCCTCTGGCTTGGTGTTCTGGTTGAGACTGTTGAGCACAATGAACTTGTATTTCTTCCAGTTGCAGGCTTTAGGGTCAGTCGGGCTCTTGGCTGGTGGGGAACCAGAGGCCTGAAGAATGCAGGCGTTCTTGCTGCTGCAGGACTCCGTGGGTGAGTTGGGCTGGCAGTCAGATTTCTGGGGGCTCTGTGGACTAACCAGACCCTTCCGGTTGAGGGGAGCATTGGGGGGCTCAAAATGCAGGGCAATCTCATCCTCTGAAGAAGGTCTTTCTTCTTCTTTGCTGGCCTTGTCACAGGAGAAGTATGGGGTGTTCCTGACTGAGGGTGCAGCAGGCTTGGGGCCTTCAGCCACACGGTAGTGCATATCACCTCGTGCCTCCTCTGGGACCGCCTCCTTGGGTGAGTAGAGGCTGCTGTGGCACAGGCTGGGAGACACCTCCAGGGCTGGCCGGCTGTACTCACTAGGGACTGGCCGGGCGCTATCGCAAGGGAGAGCACGCTCCTTGGGGAAGGGATTGGCCACAGGCATTCGTGCATCTCGCAGCTCCTCATCAGAGAAGAGGAAGGGGCTGACCGGAAGGTGACTGTACATGGGGTAAGAGGCTGGCGGTGTGGACAGGCCACCATACAGGCTAGGAGCGAAAGCTCTGCTCTCACACCCGGGGGTGTTCCTCAGCGGTAGGTTGTTCTCCACCACTTCCCGGCCCCGGTAAGCCATGATGTCTTGGGGCATCAGCATCCGGCTGTTCAGAAACTCTTCCCGAGATGGTTTGATGGCAGGAACCATCTCTGCTTCACTGAGGGAGCAAAAAAACACCGGGCACAAACTCAGAACTGTTAAGCAGATGACCTGCCAGGGACACTGTTATGTAATCACATCTACGCTTGAGTCAGCTAGATGGAAGGGATGTGGCTTTGGAACAGGGAACACCAAGAGAAGACATACACATAGAGGGCCAGAGATTTAGCTTAAGTGGTGGGAAGCCGAGGCCCAGAGAAGGGGTGAATTGTCTAATCTGTGGCTGTTTGGACATGATTTTTTGAGTTTAAGGCACACGTATTCATGTCCGTGAACCTGTAACTCTTCTGGTGTTAGAGAATTTAGTGGCTTCCATGGCGCTTTTGAAGCCCTTATCTCTGGTCAGGTATGCAAAAATCCGGCAAGGAAGGAAAGGAAGGAATTTTACACTCACAGAAGGGAGGGAAGAATTTACACAGTGCTACAATATACTTTCAGAGGATCATAAATAAACCAGTTCCCAATTAAAAAGAGAACCTGCCCCATATGCTAGATGGATTCATAGGGAAGTTTATGGTGGAGAGCAGGCGATAAGTGCCAGTGCAAGATGCCATGGTGTATAAACCCATCTGCGGTATTTAACGTCACGTTATTTAACCACTCTGAGCACAGGCCTGGCCTGCAGAGTCTGACAGCAGTGATGATCTCAGTACCATTATCATCCCCACAGGGGACAAAAGGCTCTGGCTATAGACACTTGAAGGGACATCATTATGTGGAGGAAAACTAGGCCAGCTCAACATGAGCACAGTGACCAGAGCTAGAACTGGTGAGCAAAAGCCAACAGAGCCTAATTTCAACTTGCCACAAAGAGGAGTTGGCCAGCTATCCAAGGTGGACTCTGCCCGACTCTGGGAACACCGAGTTCTGGGCGCAGATCAAACACAGCCTGGAAAAGCCCTCTGGAATACAAGGGTGTCACCTCCCTAGAGCAGCTGGGTCAAATGGGCCAGAAGAAATGAAGCCCTGAGTCTCCATCCCACTCCACACAGCTCTTTCCTTCTTTGTCTTGTGGTTTCTTCACCTTCCAATGAGGATTATGTCTTCCCTTCCCTTAGACCTAGTGACTCACTTAACTCACTATGTGTCTTCCCTAAATAGCAGCAAGGAATGTGAGAGAAGAGTAAGCAAGTGAACCAGGGACCAAGGCATGTGCATAGAAGGTTGTGACAGAAATCTAAATGAAAACAAAAACATACATGTGCAAATAGTAAAAGACAAAGAAGGCATAAGAGTAAGCAGAGTGCTTCAGAACACAGCGGAAAGGCTGGCAAAGGAAGGGCAGTGATCAGAAGAACTGCTGCATAAAGGAACTAGTGTCCAGTCTTGGTTGTGCAGGATGATGGGCGAGAAGAAGGGGCAGGTTTCAGGCAGAGAACAAGAGGTGGTAGTGATAGGATGTATCTGGGCCACTGGAGGAGTTAAGTTTGCCCAGAAGGCAAGAGTGAGGAAGAGCAGGACGGTGCAGTAACAGTGGAGTGCAGTGCAGGTTGTGGTACAGTGGGAAGAACTGTATTTTCCCATACGCACGAGGCATCAAGGATTTCTCATCTAGAATCATCCCTTCTGCCTCCACCTCCTCCACCTAGGGGCGGCTCACCTGGCCTTGATAAACTTGCGGCAAGTGTCCACGACGTGCTCCATCTGCAGGTACATCGCGGTGGCCATCACGGCCATGATGTTGCCCTCCCGAAGGTTGAGCCGAGATGTGTACATGAAATCTAAGAGGATGCAGAACCCCTCGGGGTTGATCTCCGGATCCAGGTTGATCACACTAAGGTTGCACTTCAGCTGGTCTGTGAAGATGCTATAGAACAGGCCGCTGTAAAACAAACACATGGTAGACATATCAAATTCATGAGCATGTACAGCGGCTCAATTCATTTCCCAGCACCACCTTCCAGTATGTCCATAGAAATTAATAGTACCTTTTGTTTATGGAACACGGACCAAATGCCAGAAATTCCCTAAGTGCTTTATGTATGCTATCATCCTGAGTTTCTATGAGATAGGCACTGCCACTCTCCACTTTTTTATGTTGGACAACTAAGATCTCAGAGGGCAAGTAATATTCTCAAAGTCATTGAGCCTGTTTTCCTTTTGGTCTTAACTGCATGGATTGGTAGAGTTAAATTTAGCACACATTTGCAGTAACTGTTCTTAGCCTGTATTTTTGGTCTAAGTATTTCCCTCCTTGTTATAATGCATTACCCTTCTCTTTAGAAACAAAATTTTTAGAAGTAAGTTGGACATAATTCTCAAGTAAATAAAAATATGCATATAACTATACTTTATTGGTTTTCTCCAAGTCCGTTGACTATCAGAAGGCCAACTAGTCCTACTCAAGTCCAGTAAAACCTTAATGCATGCTCCTAAGTACCAGGTTGTCTAGTAGAAGAAAGTACTCAACTGAAGCTAAATTTCCAGGCTGGCAACACACTTCTGCTCACACTGGATGCATTACCAAGTATGGGGCAGACTTTCATCAGTAAGTGGCTGTGCAACCCTGGCTAAGATACTTCACCGTATCTCGATTTCCTGACCTGCAAATTAGCAGCAAGGACAGTGTGAGCTTTGTAGGGCTGTGGCAACCATGGACATGTTAGCAGCAGGGAGGGCGCCTGGCATACACTGAGCACTTGCCAAACATTAGCTACAATTTTCATGTCCCTCTCCACCTCACCATTACTTCAAAGAATGTATTTGTAGAAGTTGGATTCTCCCAGCCATGGCAGGGGTCTGACATTCTCTACCATTTTACCTGTGCCTTGCTTTTACCACCCATGATGTGGAGGTACAGCACAGCTAGAGGGAGGAGGGCTCCTGGAAGATGTACAGGGCTGACTTAATGTAATGTGGTTCTGAAAACTTGAAGGCCTTGTCAAAAACAAAGCCTTGACTCTCTCACTCTTAATGTATTCTGAACACCCATGGACATAGTTACAATGTAAAATAAATAAATTTATAACATAAAAAAGCAAAATAAATCTCAGATTAATTTGCTTAATCTAGTTAAAGATTCTCTTTTTCTTCTCCTCTCTCTCTCTCTCTCTCTCTCTCTCTCTCTCTCTCTCTCTCTCTGAAACTGACTAACTGAAGCCATTCTCTGTTTGGTCCCAACACATCCTTCCTTGTGGCAGCATATCACTTCTTGCCCTACTACATCCACAGAACAGAAATGCCTTCCTTTCTAACAGTGTATTCAGCCATTAGCTTCCTGGGAGTGACAATGTCAGGTCATGTGCTGAGAGCTGGAGACAAGGAGGACATCGCCCCAGTGGTGGCAGAAGGCCTGGGACCTGTCCTACCTTGCCAGCTGCTGCCAGCACTTCATTCCCATCTTAGCAGCCATCCATCCTTCCTTTCCAGGCTGCTCACCTGCAGGCCATGAGGACTGTCTTATGGGCTCTGAATTGTTCCCGGCTGACCACAATGACAACGTCAGTCAAGATGTCTCGGCTCCGGAGGCGATTGAGGTTGAGAAGAACGTCGCTGGCATGACGGGTGAACTGGATACAGCTGTCAGCCGGTGAGGCCATTTTGTCTTCACCTGAACAAACGAAGTCACATTCCTGTTAGTCTCAGGATCTGCCCTTACAGGAGGACCAAGCAGGTGGCTCATGCTGTTAAGGTATGGCAAGAGTTCAGGTCCCTTGTGCTTGATTGTTGAACAACTCATAACCTATCTCTGGGTATTACTCTTCATAGCTGGGCTTTGGCCAGCTGAGTGACTGGGGCCAGGCTGTTTTTGGTTTCTGGGTTTTGGTTTTCCAAATGGAGGACAATTATAGCTCTATTTGTTGTTTTAAAAATTACAGATCGGTGCTTAGATTATAATAGGTCACCAAAAAAAGTTATAACTATTTTCATCAAAATCTAATTCCATTATCCCGGCCACAAACTGTATTTCTCCATTATTTGGCTTCAGAGTTGTTTTGCTCTGTGCCTGCAATTCCTAGCACCAGTGCATCCTTAAAGCATGGTAGTGGCAAGGGTGGTCTGAATAATGAAATGAGTTAGGGAATTGCTGACCGTAAAAGGGACAGAGAAAAAGGTCAAGGGGCTGGAAGACATATAGAGGGACTCGCTAATCTTTGTCCCTTCAAACAACAGATAGCAAAGTTCACAGAAACACATGCATTAGCAAAATTAAAAAGGAACAGTTTGTCCACAGAACTTTAAAGCATGTAATTAAACCTACTTACCACCCAATGCCTTGCTTCACAGTCCAAAATTTTGCTTAAAAACTGCAAAGAGAGCAAACAGAAGCGGATTTAATGAATGTAAGATTGTCCACTACAGTCTTATTTTAGGACAAACTACTCAGCTTTGCTCAGAAGCTGCAGCCTGCCAGCTGGTGTGGTCTCACCCCACACGGGCACACACACTCCGATCCTGGTCTTACAGCAACATCGAGCACCCAAAGCCATGTGCCACCAGTATCTTCCCCTGAGCATCGAGAATACCACTGCACACATTAGCTACATGTACATACACATTTCCTTTTCAAGGTAAAGTGTTTACACCATCCCAAGGCCACTTGAATTTCTGGGAAAGAAACAATAAAAAAAGTAGATCTTTCAAAATCAATGACAATGATCCTTCAGGGGCTGAAAAACACTGGCTACTACCCAAAACCTGCTAACATATTGTCTTTCAAGTCTTAGCATGATTACATGAGACTGATAGACTCAGTATCTTGATCCTTATTTCACTAGTGACGAAACTGACCCTGGAGTTCAAGTGGGTTGGCTAGGACAAGCAGCTAGACAGTATTTCTTGATTCTCTTGAACACTTAAGACACAATACAGAGTCTGCAGAATGCAAGCCGAGACTTCACATTCCTTGAGGATCTCTGCCCTCTTTTTTTAGTTCCCTCTGCCTTCCCTCCTGGGTCTAAGACCAGACCGAGTGCTACAGCTTCCAAGTTTGTGCTTCTGCCTCTGGATGAAAGATATAACTGTGTGGTATAGCTGAGAACTGGCCAGAGAGTGCTAAACCTTAAAAAGATTTAATGAAATGTGTACTCTTTCCAAATTGGCTTCTCTAAAACAATAACAACGCAAGGCATTGGTGTGAGGCTCTCCCTTCTCACCCAATGTGGGCTATAAAGGAAAACCATATGATAGCAGAACTCTCTCTGCTCACTTGAAGAAGAGTAGCTCTTTAGAGCTCTTTTCCGGGGAAAAGAGCCTGAGGCCAGTGAGGTCATGTTGGGTCGCATAGATGGTTGATGGCCTGGCCCTAGGTCTACTGGCTGAAATTCTTGTCCTCTATCCAAATTGGCCTACGTGCTGCAGAACACATAAGGCAGCACCCTGAGGTGGGTGAATCTCATTTTTAAGTTCCTTTCCCCTACACAAATACTTTGCTCCATTCCAGGCTGCTGCGTCTGACCAAGTGAGCGCTCTAAAAAATGACAGATTTCTTTCAGTCTGTAACCAAACACACTGACATTTCTCTGTGGTCCCAAGTGCCAGTCCTTCAATCTTAGAGGCCTCAAGGTTAGTATGTGCATGTGACTGGACAAGGGTTGGGGTAAGGGCAGGACAGAAGAGGCTCTGTCCTCCTCCCTTCCCCATCCTAAAGGAAGAGAAGGAAAGAGCATACTAATGTGGTCCTACCCTCAGCTCTTTGATCATCTCCTTTGAAAAAGAATGTTGAAGACCCATGAAGTTTATTTAGAAACCCTCTCCTCCTCTTCCTTCATGGAAGAGGTCCTCAAACATTTCTGGAATAACCAGGCTGTCCTTCAATCAGCTTTCAACCACCAGCTGTCTTGTGGATTTCCAGTTCCAGACTTCTGGAACCACAGGAAGCCGAGATTTGCCATTTCACCATGACAAGTGGCAATGACTCACTGCAGATGCCAATCAGGACAAACAAAACAGTTCCCCTGCGTCCACTGTTAGCTCAGACTAGGGCTTTCACCTTAAGCCTCTACTTGGCCTGGATAAAAGGAAATGCAATGCACACAGTGGGCTGCATCCTTATGATTTGTAAATTCCCCCTGAGGTTGCAGATGTGGAAGCACCCTTGAAATTTGGAATGGGTTCTTTTCACAGACCACTGATCTCTCCTACCCGTTACTGTTTCTTAAGGACAGCCTTGATTTACCATAGAGAACATTAGAAATAAGTATTTCCCAAGATCTTTAACAAAACCTTGGGCAAACCTCATCTACTAGCAGTAGTGTTGTCAATGGCACTCACAAGATCCAACCCACAGATGCAACCAAGAGAACAGAACCCTCATTGAGAAACTAAAACCTGAAGGCCTGGATAGCTCAGTAGAATAAGCCCTTGCCTGGCAAGTGCAGGGTCCTGAGTTCAATCCCCAGTACCATGAAAGAGAGAGAGAGAGAGAGAGAGAGAGAGAGAGAGAGAGAGAGAGAGAGAGAAACTAAAACCTGCAGGGGACAGACTTGGACCCGACTCCCCAGTCCCCCTCCCTTGGCTGCCCGTACTACCTAGGAAGAGCGAGACTTGGTTTAATGGGATCCCCCAACCCCTTCCTCCTTCGGAGCTTTCCTCGAATATGTAGGGTGAAGCCAGCACCCTGAGAGTGAAAAGGGGGCTTCTCCTGGGAGAAGAAGAAAGGAAGTCTCCCCGACCCTCCAAAAAAGGCAAAGAGAGAAAACAGCAGAAGTGAAAGGGAGCGCGAGCACCGAGGAGAGGCGAGGTTAGAGTAAGCGAGCGAGCCTTTCCCTCCCTCCTCCCCTGGGCTGGGACTAGCAGCGCTCTGCTCTGCGCTTGCTCGCTGCGCACGGCCGCACAGCCCGAGTGCGGGAGCGGGAGCGGCGGGCGCTGCCAGGCTGTGCACACTCGCCCACCCCAGCACACCGTACCTGTCTTCCAGGCACCGCCCACCCCCAGGCGATCGGCTGGTACCGTGGGCACCGTTGCCCACCCGCGTCAAAGCCCCCGAAGGAAGGCGGGTTAGAGGCCGGGCGGTATGGCTGTGGCAGCCCTTAATTTAGTTGCATTCAAATAAAGGTTGTCGCGCACTTCGGTAGCTAACATTGTGCGCCCCCCCTCCCCGGCCGTCAAGGCAGGGGGTAGCGAGGGGAATGGCACGGCCCTCTCATTCCCGGAACATAGTCGATCTCCGCTTAGCGGATTTCACAGAACACTCTCTGCCTAGCGCCCGCTCCAAGGAGAGTAACTTTCCAGGAAGCTGCCGGCCCCCGACGGCCGCCAGGATCGCTGCCTGCGCGACGCGGCCCGCCGGGGATTCACCGAGGAGGGGGGCCGCCCAGGAAGGCTCTCGGGGAACAGGGTACACTTTCCCCTAAATCACTCGGGCGCGCGAGGTCGAGGGCTCTGAGTTCACCCCGTCTCCGCCCCTCCCCCAGACACACACACACACACACACACACACACACACACGCAATTTATAGATAGGGAAAGTTAGTAGCAAAACCGAATATAGAACCCTGGAGTTTGGACGCCATCCTAGGTTCATTTCGGGACCAGCTTGCCCAAGTCTGGCATAAACCGGGTGCCTCTCTTCCCCCTCCTCTCTCCTTGCTCATCCCTTGCTACCCCCTCCCCCACTCTTTAAAGAGACGGATTAGGCAAGAAGTCAAGGTCAAAACTCTGAACACCCTAAGGATGAGTCCCGAGCAACGCAGTGGAGTTGGAGGAAAAATAAAACGAAACCCCTTCCGCCTACGTCGGCAAAGCCGGGGAACCCAGATCAGCTCGGTTTCCGCTCAACATCTTTAGAATCGCAGCCACCAGAAGGAATCTGGCAGGGTCTCGGGATTTCGGAATCCGGTTTCCGTGAAACCACAGACAGGGATTTCGGACTCGGGAGAGGACCGGGCACCGAGTGCGTGTGCACTGGCGCTCTCCAAAGTTACATCTCCTTCCCAGGAAGCAACCCCCCTCCCCGCCCCCAGTGCCATCTCCGCCTAACTTTCTGCTATAGCCGGGTCCAGAAGACGATTTGGAGGGGTTAGTGGGAGTGGGGATAGGGGCGACAGTCTCAACTCCAGTAGCCTCAGTCTAGTCCTAAAACGAGGGAGCGGCATCTCACGCACCCTGATCGCCTCTTCTGCGGCGCAGGCGGGGTCAGGTCTATTCCCAAAGGCTGGGGCCTGAGGCAACAACAAACTATTTTTGTGGCTTTCTTTTTCCTTCTCCCGATAGGATACAGTCGGAAAAGGAGACGGAGATTTTAATTCGGGATAGGGACGACAGTCAGAGCAATTAAAATTAAGTAAATATATTTATTGTAAAGTAAACTCGTGGCTCAGGGACTCAAATCTCGTCGTGTTTTTACCACTGCCTAACGCTAGAGAGAGCCCTCGGTCAAGGCCTGAAACCCACAAGCCGTCCTCGACCGGCCCCTCCTCCTCGCTGACCTAGTTTGGCTCCAGTCTCTGGATTTGGAGAACGCCTTGACCCCTTCCCTCTGTCCCCTCTATCCAGGCCGGATTTTCATTATTCGATTATAGGCAGTCTGACAACTCCAGTAAATCGCTGAAAAGTCCGCATGAGTACCTGAAAGCGCAAAGCACTCTTCAGGGCCAGGGACAAGGAATTTTAATAAGGCTGGGACTGCTGCAAAGAAACTGGCGCCTGGACCCCCACCGGATCGGTCCCTTTCCCAACAGAGTCTAGCTAAGGAGCCCTTAGGGTCCACCCACCCTGGTCTGGTGATAGGGGTTAGGATCACACCGCGCGGTGGGAAAGGGACACTCCTTCCTGCTCTTGGCTGGAGAGTGGGGGAGGCCACGGTAGATAAAAAAGCAGTGTTGGACAGCATCATGACCTCAGCACCTGCCTTGTGTGACCGAGCATTCTAGGACATTGTGTCCTGACTTTCAATTCTGTCACGGTTCTTGCCAGCAGCTCTGCTCTCGCAAGCCTGCAAGCTTCTAGGAAATGCAATAAAATAGAGGGATGTGTTTTATCGTCAAGATCTGAAGAGGAGCAGCAAAGGGGCGCTCCCCGTGCGGCCAGAAGGCCGGAAGCTCGCCTGACACAGCTCTCCTGGCCATCCTGGTTGGACCGGCTCGGTCTTTACAAAAGGCTGGCAGGAGAGGCAAGAGGCATGATCTCCCCAAGCGAACAATGCCTTTTAAATTTGATCTGGACAGAAGTCAGCCAAGGTCTTTATTCACGTTAATGAAGATGGAAGGCACTAACTGTCCTTGGAAAGCGATGAGTCAAACCTCACCGCGCTTCAAACGCGTCCCCAGATCTGTTTCCAGTTCGGGGAGAGGCGCATTTCTCTGACGCGTCCTCCGAGAGGACGCAGTGGGAGAGGCTGAACTCGATTCGGGCGGACCTGGGCGGGGAGACCGCGGCATCCTCGCCGGGCGATCGCGCGCGGCGCCGCTAGAGGCCGCCAGCACGCCGACGCGCCTTTGCAGTCCTAAAAGCTCTAAGCAAGAAAACTTTACTGAGATGTGGCACGAATTCTGGGGAGGTTATCCTCCGCCCGGCCACTCCCTTCCACACATGGACATACACACACCCGGCTCCTAGCCAGGCCACTAAGCACTGGACAGAGAAATTTTCAGGGTGCAAATGTGAGCTCAAGCACGGGGCAGAAGCCACTATCCCGCAGTGGTGCACCTCGAGGCCTGGAGACACCTCACTCTTCAGCACCACTGTAAACTTTTCATGTCTATTGCGGAAAACCTTGGCTATGCTTTCTAAATTAATTTCTCCACTTCCGCTAGGAGGTCTTTCCAATATTCACTAGCCACTATGGTAACCTACGAGGTCAAAAATCAGGGCTAGGACTGCTGCTCTTTTCTCATAGATATTCAAAGGAGCTGACACAAACAGGCCTTTGGCTTGTCACTGCCCAGGAATTCCCAAGTTTATAATCTGGTTCTGGTTAGGTCACTAACTCACCACTCAGAGGACCCCTAATCGTGCCTGTTTCTCCCACTGCAAAAGAGTTTAAGTTCTCACGACTCTGAGCTTTGGATGGCAGCATCCTTTTGCCCCTTTCCCTGGGCAGAGAGCACAGCGACAAATACAGGATCTTCTCAAAGAGGACTGTTTCCCTTAGCTGAGATAGATGCGGGATTGCTGAGATTGCGCAGTGGGCCGGGCATCCAGAACCCTTAATTTTTTTCTGTCTTGTCAAAACTTTGGTGGCTGGACGCTATCCCCTTTGGACAGCGCTCCCAAGGTCAATCCCAATGTCTGATGAGTAGACCAGACCGGGAGGCCCAGAGATGGAAAAGTCCGGCCCTCCGCCTGGGAGGGGATCTTGACCATGACCCACCACTAGGTGGCGGACTCAGTCCGTTCGAGAATCAACGTTTGGCCAAAGCCTTCGCACCCGATCCCCAACCCGCTTTTTTTTTTTTTTTTCGTCTTCTGTCCATTGCGGGTGGGGGTGTGGTTGCTTCCCAAACCAAAGCTGGAAAACATTTAATTTAGTGGATATCATTCCCTTCTTCTGGAGGCTCACGTCTCTAGCAACCACAACGAAGAATCTGGGAGCTGCTTTCACGTATTTTACGGTATTTTTGTTGTTGTTCTTTTCCTCCCAAGAGCTGAATGTACTGGAAAAAGAAAGACGCACTTGTCTTCAAAAAGCAGAATAGCAGCACTCGAAGATATTAAAAGAGACCGCTGCCAGACACTGGGCTGCTGGCAAGAAAAAAGGAAAGGAAAAAGAAAAAGAGAATGAACTTTTGGTCCCCACGGAAGAAAGCGGGGGAGGGGGCAAGAACCGGGCCCCACCCGGACTTGCGCGCCCGCCAGAGCGCAGGCGTGCGGAGGGTCGGTCTGTCTGAGGCTGGGCCGGCGGGGCGGCAGCAGCTCGGGGCTCCCGCGGGGCGCGGGGAACACTGCCGCGCTGCGCCGCGCCGCACGCGCGCTCACTTGTTGCGCAGTGCAGGAAAATCCAGCTCGCAGCGCACTCTTTGGACTCCCAGAGCGCTGCAGGTCTGTCCAGCACTCTCCACACCATCCACAGACCCGGCCCTCGCCACCGCCGATGCCGAAATGACCGCACTTCCATCCATGACTATGTTTAAAAAAAAAATAAAAAAAATAAAATTTCTTCCTTAGTTCTACATCGGAGTGGAAGCAGAATCCACAGGCCTGAGAAATCCAAAAGAAAGACTAGCTACCACCGTCTGGAAACTTAAGTCTACTCAAGTCCAACAGGGCGCCCAGTCTTGCGCCCCCTCCCCTAAATCATCGGACCCGCGTTGCCTAGTATGACGCCATCCCTAGCTGAAAAGCAGCGTTTTCTTCCCTACTGAAGAGATCAGCTTCAAAGTATTTTTTTAAAAGTTGGTTTTATCTTCCTTAATTTTTTTTTTTTTTTTTTAAATCTGGCCAGGGGAATAATGTCTGATTAAGGTCATTACAGTTATTACTATTTTTTTGTCTTTGACTTTTTCCAGTAGTTTCACTCACCGAGGGGTGGCGCTGCCGCACCACCACCTCTGAAACTCTGAATAGTTTTTTTCACAACCAAGTAGGTTGTGAGTGTGGCTACCCAGCAGGAGATAGAGGGAAGGAAGGATTTTGACATCTAGTCATGGCTACCATTTACCCAACCCATAACTAGAACTCTTCAAGGACTCAGCAAACGACAGTTTAAACGTTTAAGAGTTCCATCCCTGTGCACCAAAACCCAGAATAAATTAGTCTTTTCCAGAAAGCTTTAAAGGTTAAAAACCCTTTAAAACTGAGCAAGAGAGGGAAAACACAAGTGGAGAAGCCCTGCTTTGTCTGGCCGTCTCCTCCTTAAAGTCGCCTGTTTCACAGAATAGCATCAGCTTTGTTGTCAGTATCAGCAGACCCTTAAAATCAGCCAATGCTCAAGCCTGCGGTAGGAAAATGTTCCAAATAGGATACTAGAAGCTTCTATTTATAAACTTGGGGGGGGGATTCCCCATCTACAGGTTTCTATTTTGGCCTAACGCCTCAATTATAGTCATTTTAGCAAGAGAATACCCATTCCTGGCTGGCTTTCTCCATCCCTCCTCCACTAGAGACAAACAGCATTTCTTCTTTCAGAACTCTAGCATATATTTTAAAGAACGTGATTTCACCTTGCTCTTTTGAGCTCATGTTTGCTACCTCCAGGAACAGCATGTGGACCAGGGCCAGATACACTTCAGCTTGGGCTGCAGATGTATGAGGTTCTGTTTTAGTGCCAAAGGCTCTTGGTAGTAAATACTGAGCAAAACAGATACCTGTCTCCTGATAGTCTCTGTCTGTCTCTCTGTCTTTGTCTCTCTGTCTCTGTCTCTCTGTCTCTGTCTCTGTCTCT
>NW_004524704.1:2797638-2806270 GCF_000260255.1 Octodon degus
AAAAAGGGAAACCGGCTGTCTCTGTAGAGGAAGCCAGTGGCATCGCTGGCAGCCACAAACTGTATTTCTAAACAGCCCTTTCCCTGGTTCCGTCTCTCCTGCCCCAGTTTCTTTTCTGGACAGTAAAAAAAAATGTATCTACTGACATTCACTTAAAATTTTTTGTGAAGTAAAGAAAGCGTCATAGGATTTCCCTCCTGGAAACTATACACTGATTGAAGTAAAACACAAGCATAGAAAAGACTGCACACTTTCCTGGGAGAGATGATCGGCCTCGGAGGTGTCAGAGACCGTGGCACAGCTTTTGGAGCAGGTTGGGGGGCATTCTACCAGCTCGACTGTCAGGACGGCCAGTGTACCCCCACCAAGTCTTACCCTCTGCAGGAGGGGGCACAACACAGAAGATCATTTCATAAAAACCCATTTGGTTACGCTTTTGATTTCCTTGGGGAGTTTTAAAAGTCAGTATTGCAACACGAGTTCCATTTTTTTTTCCTCCAGAGTTCCGATAACACGGTAGCATAAAGGTAAAGCAGCCCCAAGTTCTCCAAGACATTTTCAGTGCCACGGTCACTACCTCCGGACTGGGGTGCCCCTCGGTCCTCCCGCCCCCAGCGCGGCCCATTACAGAAGCTCCAACTCGCTGCCCACTCCGGCCCTGGCCCGCCGCGGCCGCCTTCCCCCATTTCTCCTCCCTAGAGGAGGAGAGCTACAGGTTGCAAATCCAACCAACCTCGCGATCATTTTTTTCTTTTCTTTTCTTTTCTTTTTCCTTCTTCTTTGCAAAATCACTCACATAGCTCTCCCTCTCACGCCCTCGCCCACTCCTCCCGCGCCGGGTCCCCCAGTCCGAGCCACAAAGTCCCCTTCTTTGCTCCCGGGTCTTGCACTTTGAGGACCGCGGGCTGGGGCCCTGTTTGTCTTTCCTTTTGCCCGATGCAAGGACCTTGGGAACCTGAAGCCTGGAGTCCGCTATACTCAGGCCTACAGTTTGCCTTTTTTTACAGACCTTGCACCATGAGAAAAATAAAATAAAATTTAGAAAAGGGAGGGAACAACCGTAGAGAACCAACACAGTCACGCAGCGCCCAAAACACAAACACCGCGGCCGCCAGAAAACCCGCCAGCTTCTCGCTCTCTCGGCTGGGTTGTCCTGTCAATGTTCCCCTCGTCCCTGCACGCTGGAAGGCGCCGCAGGTGCAAACGCGCACCCCTTTCCCGCCCCCACACCCCCAAATTCCCGTCCCGCCATCAGCCTCTCTGCACGGGATGGGCAGAGGGAGCGCACGGAGTGTCCCGACTCCCTCGACTACAACCAAGAAAGAATAATTTTCAAAAAGTATTCAACATCCCCGTCCCCCCCCCCATCCAAGCTGAAAACCTCCCCAAAACACAAGAGGAAAGGGACACCGAAAACATTCGTCTCTCATTTAGGAAGATCACAGCTCTGAAAGGAAAAGAGTAGACACGATACTTCATCTGTGTTTATGACCAGAAAGGAGAAGAAGAAAAAAAAAAAAAACACCCGAGGAAGGAGTTAGGTTGCATTTTTCCTCCCAAATCTCAGCTCGGATGGAAGGCAGGGATCGTAAGGGACCAAAGCCGGGGGAAGGGAGCCACCCGGGCGGGCAAGCAGGCAACGGGCAGTTGCCCAGGAGCACCGGATCGGGGAAGGAAGGAGAGGCCGGAGAGGAGAAGGGTAGGAGGGAAGGGGAGCCTGGAGCCGGGAAGCAAGGAAGGAGCTTTGCAAGCCAGCAGAGAGGGAGAGAGAACAGCCGCACGAATCCAGCGCGATCACAAGCCGAACGCGAGCAGCAGCAGAAAGCGAGAGCGCGAGCGCGTCCTCTCCGCGGTCCGAGGCCAGACAGCCCCCAGACCGGCCCGGATCACCCCGAAACACTGCCTATTCCTCTCCGCTACGGCCGCCCCCTAGCTCCCCTCCTTCTCTCCTCCACCTCCTTCTCAAAAAACCAAAACAATCTAAGGGAGGGTGGCAAAAGCCTCCCCAAACCGGCCGATTCACTCAAAGACAACAAAAATAATAATACTAATAAATACATATAAATCTATGTCCTAGAGTGGGAGAGACGTGGGACTAGTCTTCGGCATTTATTTTAACACCTGACAGCTAGAATAAATAAATATATACATTTATATCAATAGATACACATAGGAAACTTGGAGCCAAAGCATTTGGCAAAAGCGGAAAAAAAAAGAATTAAAAGGTAAAATAATGATCATGAGCAGCGGCGGCGACAGCAGCGGCAACGGCGGCGGCGGCAGCGGCAGCGGCGGCGGCAGCAACAGCAATAATCACCTGGTGTCCGGCCTTTCCTAGAAACTTCTTGCATCACCACTTCTAAGAACCCCAGTTCTAAGAATCAACAGAGCTCAATTCTCGGAATTTGAGCTGCGGACTTTACCACTGCTATGTGGCAGGGGAGGACTCCGTGTCAGCTCGCCGCAATTTTTACCCCCTTTGGCCCATAAAATTAGCTCCAAGGCACAAAATTTTCTCACTGTCCTTCATGTTTTGAGTTTCTTATAGGATAATCGCCTTGGATATGGATGTTTCCTTCCGAAGGTCGGGGGGGACAGAAAGTAGCTCTCCCTCCCAGAACCCCGCATAATGGTTCGATCTGCTCCGCCACCGTCACGTGGGCTCCTCCTCTGTGACGTCACGTCTTCACTGTAGCAAAGCTCGGCCTCTGGAATTCTGAGAACTAATTTGCTATTCGGTGACATAAGAGGGGGAGTGCGCTTTGCTTTCCCGGGGTCTGGGGCTAATTCTTCCTCTCTTACCCATAAATTCAGCTCCTGGAGCTAAATACACAAAAGGGAACGAGAAATTTGAACCATTGGAACAATGATATTCCTTATAGGTTTAGAGAGAGGTGGGGGGGGGACAATAAACACAGCTTTTCTAGCTAGAATATTAGGCACCACGAGAAAAATATTTGCCAAGCAATTTCGGTGGGTTCATTTGCTTTATTTTTATTTGGGGCGGGGAGGGGAGAGGTGGGAGATGTTTTGGGGGTTTGACTTTTTGTTTCGGTGTGGTTGCTCGGGGCTTCTGGTGGTTCTATTTTGATTTTTGGATTCTTGCTTCTGATTTTTGCCTTTTGCAAGTTTGTGGTGTTACGTAAATCCTAGGACCCGTCTTTAGCTGGGGTGTGTGTGTGTGTGTGTGTGTGTGTGTGTGTGTGTGTGTTTTCTTTCCCTATCTAATCGCTCGAGCATTTTAAAGATATATTATTTCAATAGCGGTACTATTGGAAGTAGCTTACATTTTTGGTTATCTATGGCAATCCCAACCCCCACTTTTTTCCTTCGGTGCCGTTTTCCTTTTTTCTTGGACTTTTACTGAACTGAGGCTGTCTTGCACTTGAGAGAACTGTTCAAAGGATTTGTTTTAATTCTGTTTGTTTCTTTCCAGGACAGCAAGAGGTGGGTTTGTTTTCTGTTATTGTTGACTCTTAGGAAATGTCTTGCTGCAAGAAATGCGTGCGTTGGGGATGCGTGTGCGTGTCTCCTACAAAATTCTGAACCAGATGCATGTTTGCGCTTTGTCTTTCCTTAAGGTCTTGAATCCCCCCCCCCCAGTTTGTTTCAAGGTCGTTGTAAAAAAAAAAATCTCTTCAGTCTGTTGAAGGGGTCAGCCAGAGGGAATTCTGAAGGCCTGCGGTGCCAGTATCTCAGATACTGCTTGTATTCAGAACAGGCTGTGCTACAGCTAAGACACCAACTAAGACACGCTCCTCAGAGCACAGTTCTCTGGGCTCTGGAGCAGAGGTGAGGGCAGGAGGAGAGGGGGAAAGCTCTCTTTTTCTTTATTCCTTTACTTTAAAAGGCAAACGCAGTGCAGAATCCTTTCACTGTGAGCCCTGGTTTGTTTGTTCAGAGATGTTAGCTTCCCTATTTAAATGTTGGTTGGGGTTTTTTCCCCCTCCTACTCATCCCTGAATGAGGGAGACTCTTGTTTCCTTTATGTCTTTCTGTTCAAAGAAGGGTGTGAGGGGAAAATAATATTTCAGATTCCTCAAGAATTAACCCAAAACGTTTGGGCCAGAAGCAGCTTTCAAAGGTCAGGCTGTTCTGAGCTTTGGCTAGGAGAGTCCATCAGGGAACTCATTAAATCCTGAATGGTTTCTTAAAGTTTCCAGAAAATTTCTTCACGTATTAATTTCTAGTAAAGATATCTCCCAAAACAATCTGCCTATGGCAACCTCAACTCTGAGTTTATGATGGCGAGAAGGTTGCCACTTGCTTGCTGGCTTTATTGGAGACCTCTTATGCTGCCAGTCCCCTAAGAAGTTTCACTTATCCCAGAGAGTTCTGTCATCAGTGTACAACCACCCACAAACACACACATACACACACACACACACACACACACACACACACACACGCTCCTCAAAAGGCTGGTGTTGCAGGGTTTAGAACCAGAGGAAGTCCAAAAGGGTTGATTATTTTCCACAAGGCCTAGAACTTATGAAATATGCGTGCCTGTCTGTGAAATGTGAATATTTTAATATATATTGACAGATGGATTACTGCAGCTTCTGCAGGATTTCTGGAAAAATATGCATGGGCCTAATCCTGTCACTGTCATTAAAATGAGCATCGTCTCCCAAAGACGCAGGACTTGGACAAGTGCGGATTCTCACTGCCAGGCGGCAGCATACCTACCTTGTTAAGTGCCCCCCTTTTGTTTTGAAGTTTTGAGCGAACCCACTGGACCGAAAGGATACCCTGATTCTGCTGAGGTGGTTTTCTTTGTGTATCATACGTCTGATTTCTAGCTTTTGTAAGGAATCAGCACTTTAGATAATTTAATAAAAAACCATATAGGTTTGGTATGTAAATTAAATGGCTGTACTGGTTCTACAGTAGGATGTTTTTTGTGATATTTGGCCACATTTCTTGTCAAAACTGCCATATGCCACATGCCCTGACCCACACCCCCAATTTTAAACACACACAGCGGGTCCCTCTCATGTTCCTATTGCCACTCCACTCTTAGCCCCATGGGGGCGCTGCCGAGCAAAGGGAAATCTGCTCCCTCCGGCAGAAGGCACCGAGGTGGGGGCTGGGTAGGAATTCGTGCTTCTCTGGCCGAAGCCCTCTTAACTTCTCTGCTGGGAGACCCGGGAGGAAAGCTAACCCATCTGACACTGTAGATAGTTAGCCCCAGTTCTAGGCACCTCAAACCTCAGCCTCTTGTTTCTGGTCCCCAGTGCCAGAGTCCCACGTTTTCAATGTGTTTACATGCAAAAAAACAATTGACCGGAACAGGAGAGCCATTGAAAAGAAGATTGAATAACGGAAAATAAGAAAGATTACTGAAAATATACTAGACACTTACTTTTAGGTGCGCTTCTTTTTCTCCCAGCTGAATGACTGGTGAGGAAAATTGTGCACCCCACGTCTCAATCTCTTCAATTCCTAATAAGATATTAACTTCATCAAATTTCATCCCAATTTAATTTCTTCTCGAGTGTCCTTCCTTCCACTGTGCCTGGTCTCTGCCCAGGCAGTCCCCACTGGCGTTGTGATGCGGGCTTCCCTCCCTCCCTGCCTCCCTCCCTCTAGCAGTGTTCTGTTATAGCGGTAGAGAAAAGACTGGCGTGGATATATTCAAACATTTTTAAAACGTTTGAAGAAGCCCCGAACAGGACTTCCAGGTTTGGGATCTTAGAAATGATTCCTTCAGACTTTGGGACACTGTGTATCAACTGGTGTCATCACTTAATGGTCACTAGTTGTTAATACTCAGAGGACCAAGCCAGCTACTTTGCCTCGTGGATTGAGCATGAGAATAGATCTCTGAATACAGCTGTGGGGGTAAATATGAGCTTTATTACAAAATAAAATACCCTGGTCCTAACAGTACACCTATTTAAGGAAAGGAACGCATCTTACAGTTCCCTTCACAAAACCATCCCCACAATTCAGTTCTAGCTGAAAAGGAACCTGCCTTGAAATAATCTTGGTCTGATGTGTCTTTCCTCCTCTCTGCACTGCTCTCCTCTCTTCTCATCTTCTCTCTCTCTCTCTCTCTCTCTCTCTCTCTCTCTCTCTCTCTCTCTCCTTTCTCTCTCTTCTTTTCTTCCTCCATCCCTCCTTCCTCTTCTTTCTTTCTTCTTTCCCATACTGAGGACTGAACCTAGGGCTTTTACAGTGAGCTACCACTCCAGCCCATCTGTAACTTTTGCTGGTTTTACTGTTTGTTTTTTGAGGCAAAGTCTTGCTAAATTGCCAGGCTAGGCTTGAACTTACAATCCCCCTCTCTTAGCCTTCATAACCTCTCAGGAGCTCAAAACAGGAAGTGGGTTTTACCTGTCAGGAACCTTTTAGTATCTTGACAGGTCTTTAAATTAACAGATCACAGGATTATAGGTTTTGGAACTAGAAGGGATCTCACAGGTCACTCCTCCAGGATTCTTTTTTCCAGAAAACAGACTGGCCCCTAGCAAGGAGATCTGTAGAACCCTAAGAACACAACTGAAAATGGATCTGTGTGGGTTGATAGTCCTGTGTTAATTTAGAAAATCAGGTTGAGGGCTGGCCAAATAGCTCAATGGATTAAAGCACCTGCAAGCAGACGCAGGGGCCTGGGGTTCAATCAAGGGGCATGCTGTGCTGCCCCGCCCCCAGGTCGTGCTGAGACTGCAATTGAAACTGGGCGTGGTGGTGTACACCTGTAATCCCAGCTCTTGGGAGGCTGTAAACAGGTGGATCACTACTGTCCAATCTAGCAGTGCGACCCTGAACACCCTGTAGACCCTTCCCTAAGATACAAAAAAGAAGAAGAAAAGAAAAAGAAAAAGGTTGAGCTAATGTCTGGGTTTGGAGGTACGGATCTTGTTGTCTTTCAAAACTGAGGAGAGCAAGGCTACATCAAATCCTGCATAAACTCTAAGCTGGTTCTCAGAACCAGCTCCTGGGAGCAATGAGTATGGCCATCTTGACGGTTGTTTGGGCTTGATTATGCTTGTGACTTATGCTGTAGTACTTGACACTTTGCTTTGGATGAATATGAAAGATACTACCTATCTGACTTACTAAATTTTGCCTCTTTATTTTATTTACAATCCTTGCCTTAGAACTGCTTTAAAACAAGCTGTGTATTATCCTTGGACAAAAGAGTTTCTCAGTAAGTCTTAAAGGAGTTGAGGAGACCAAGGATGTAGATGAGTGGTAAAGCACCTGCCTAGCATACTCAAGGCCTTGTGTTAGATTCCCAGCATCTCCAAAGCAAAAATAAATAGGGCAGCAAGTTTAGAGACATTTAGGCAGAATGAAGAGGGTGATTTCCAACCACTGACTTGTAAGAAGGAAGCTTCGATGTCTAATTTTGACCCATACACTGCAATGGTTCGGCCTTTATTAATCTGAGATTTTTCCCCCCCTTTCTCAAACCTTTTCATTCTGGTTCAGAGTCCCCGCCCCCCCCCAACTACTGCTTCCCCCCTTTCCCATCTATTTAAAATAGAAATAAATACCTGCTGCTTAAAATAGAGAAGGGATGGGGGTGGGGCACGTCATCATTTATTTATTGCATTTGATCAGTGTTTTGAATAACAAGGTTTTCACTTCCTGTGAAACCCTAGCAGGAGGGAACCAACGCAGCAGCTGGATCTGAGGTAAGGCAGGAAGGGGCTGGAGTGTTTGTAAACTCAACAGTGGCTGCCCCGCTGCCTGCCTGCTTCTATCTGTCTCTGCTACCTAAGGCTAGAAGTGGAAAAACTTGATTTGTGTGTGCGCCTGCATTTTTCCCCTGTCTTCTTCCCCACACCGCCCTCTGTACACCTGACCGTGCACAAGCCTATCTGCGGCTGGCTCCATGGCGGGGAGAGCGGAGAGCGGAAGAGTGTGCCCAGGGAGGGAGCGCTCGGTACTTTTCCATTCACATCTCCACAGTGGCTTTTCTTGTTTATTCCAACCTCCTCCACCCGCAGAAACCTTTCAGCTGCCTGAAATTCGAGTCATTAAACTGCTCCCTGAGGTCAGACTACAGAGGCCCGGTGCGTGTCTCCTGCATGTCAGAGTCCATGTAACCTACGTGTGTACAGGGACCCAATCCTACAATCTTACTTAACTCCGAGGCAGCTCGGTGTGAGGGAAGAGGAGGAAAAAAAAATTGGACTCCTTGCCAAAACCCCTTGGTTTCCAATTACAGCTCTGCCTGGAACTTTTTAGGGGACTTTGAGCAAAACTGCTTGTTGCCTCCACTGTGTGAGGTACGAGCTAGGTCAGTGCGTCTCTGCGCTGAGCGCACCTGAACATCTAGACACATATTTACATAACTTGGGGTGTGGAGGAGGAGCTCGGTATGTGTGTACAGGGGTGGGGCAAAGGGTTAAAATATAAACTTCTAAGAGGGCAGCCCTAGAATCCTCTCCTCTATCAATTTTTAACCAATTAGAGATCAGAGTCTGTAGCTATGCTGAGTCCAAAAGCCGATTAAATTTTTAAACGTTAAGAGTTAAAGGACCAATGTGCTCTCTGTGAAAGCCTGAGAGAGTGTGCACTGACAAAGGTTATACAATCTGAGGTACAGGATCTCAGGACAAATCCTGAGGGCATTTCACTGACCTTCTCAGATCAAAAAGCTACAACTCTTGTTGCA
>NW_004524704.1:2806804-2831127 GCF_000260255.1 Octodon degus
TTTTTTTAAGACCTTGTACCTTTGATCTCCACCATTCATAATCAGAAGTGACACTTCCCAAGTGCCTTTTCTGCTTGATCTGCCTCCTCCGCCTCCTCTTCCTCTTCCCCCTATTTTTTTTCTCCAACTGTCCTAGTCAGTAATAGGAAGGAGATAACACTTGTTAACTGGGTAGTCTTGACCCACTGGCTCCATGTAGATGTGGAAAATATTTCATAACATTCGGAAGAAGGGACAGAAGGGGGAAAAAAGAGGGGAAGACCTAGAGAGAGATTCTGGGGAACTGGCTTAAGCATTACCACATAGAAAGTGACTGTTTGGGGTCAGGAGAAATAATTGATGAGGAGTTTGACCTTAAAACATAGAGAAGAGAAAATGAAGCAGTTTTGACCTTCCAGACCAAACTTGAAAGCAATGAAATAACACTTTCTATCAGTATTTTCTATACCTTTTCAATTTCTATTCTTTAAAAAGAAAGATCTAAGTTTTTTCAGTTCTGATTGTTGATGATCTGAGGAGGTTACGAGAGCCCATCCTCCTCAGAAAATAGCAGAGTGACTCCTGTTCGTTAACAGCGAGCTCTCTCCACTTAGACTGCCAGAGGTATTGGACTATTGTGTAAGCAGAATAAAGCCTACACATTGCCACAGTTTAAAGTCTCTGACGGGCAAGAACTGAAGGCTTGAGCTGTCCTTGGCCTTCTGTAATATAACAGAGATGTTATATCTTTGGAAACTGAGGCTCAGACAGAACGCAGTTGCCAGATGGACTGTCACTCACAGAGCTGGATCCAGAACCAATGGTTGTGTTCTAAATCCACTCTGCTTTTACACAGCATATTATGGAAAGAGAGTTGTAATGGGCAGCCTCATGAGAGTCGTTTGCTGTGGACTCACATTTAGAGAAGACCTCACAGTTAGACGTTTGACATTATCTCCCCTGGGTTTGCAGAGCAAGCTGAATGGTATGTGAACAAGAAAAGAAAACCATTATATTCAAGAACTACCTGTGGGCCCCAGTGCAGGACCAGAGTATCTTATGGCCCTGTGACTTAATGCTGTTCATAAATCTACAATTGTCTAGCAAATAGTACGACTATATTATTCTTATGTGTGTGCTGGTGCTAAAAATGTAAGATTTGAAATGCATTTGGTTTAGAAGCAATGACAAGCTCCAATTCCAGGGTCCACTACCATTCCCTGGTAACAGGAAACAAGGCTTCCTGGGAGAAAAGATGCTGTAGACTGGGGCAGGTAGTGCGCAAAATGAGACTGGAATGTCACATAGCACCACAAGGAAGGGAATTACTGACATCAAAATGACATCACAGGAGGCCCTTTAGGGGGACATGAGAATCTCTTGAAGTGCTCCCAATGGTCAAGGCTGAAATAACTGTGCAGCAAAATTGAATGTATTTTGGATTAAAACCCAGAGTATACAATAAATACCCTTAAGTCCACACTGCTATAAATACATCATGGAATAAATTAATAAATAGACAAGGAGAGGCCAACAACCCATGCAAAGAATACCAAGTAATTTATACAGATGCATTGTCCTCTAAGAAGGGGAGCATCAGTTGCTGCTCTCAACTGTGGGCTGGATATGGTAACATCCTCCCAAAGAGTTCGTTATAGAAAGGGAATAGGGGCAGAGTGACTTAACAGAGAACAACCAGGCAAACCCAATCTCAGCCAGCCAATCACAGTCTACAGTGATAATTCATGTTGAAGGTATAGCCTATTGACAGTCTTCTAATAATACTTAACCTAATTATGAGTGAAGCATCAGACAATACTTGTAGAAGGGCATCCTACAAATACTTGACTAACAATCCTGAAAGCAGTCAAGGTCATTGGAAACAAAGAAAGTCGGAGGATCTGCCACAGCCAACAGTAGCCCAAGGAGACATGACAACTTAATGCAAAGTGGTGTCCCGGATGGGGTCTCACAGAACACCAAAAGACGTAAGATAAACCTCAACAAAACTGAATCAGTGATGGTCTTAGTAATGTGTCAGAATTGTGTCACTGTTATAAATGTACTCATTGAAGATGTTAATAAAGGAGAAACAGCTGCAGTGTTCTCACTACCATTCTGTTAACTCAAAACTGTTTTTAAAATGAAATCTGCAAGTTAAGAAAATATATACATAGGAGGTTTGAGAATTTTTTCAATAGCAGAAACCTCCTAAGACCTCTGAAAGTCATGCTACCCACTCTATCATTTTCCTTGCATAAAGTCAGGGAAATGGGGGCACCTTGCTCATTCATTTAGTTTACTAAATGGAAAGCAATTTAGTTTCTGAATGCTACCATCTGTATAATGAACCATCAAGAAAACACTAGGGAAGTGCCAAAGGCCAGCCAAATGTCATTATATGACTCAAGCCACTTCATCCATCCATATAATCAACATTTCCCTGTGGAAACAAAGCCCTCAAAGATCTTTCCGTCAGTCTATATGGAGCCAGGGGACTTACCGCTGAGGTTCTGGAAGACCCAGATGCGCCCTCTAGAGCATCTGCTGTTTCATTGCCTAACGCCCACAGACGGAGGGGTCCCTTCAGAATAGGAACTCAAGATGTATAGAGAGGAGTAGTGGATCAGACCCCATCACGCTACAATTTGTCTTCATTATTTGCGTAAAACCTCGTAGTCTACATCCTGAAAGACTCCGTTCTTATCTTTCAGCTCACTAGTTCTTCCACTGAAAGAGGTCCAGAAAGGGCAGTGACTTACGAAGACCACTTGACAAGGTAATGGTGCAGTTGATTCCCAGCAAATCCACTCTGAACCATTTATTTCGCTGCAGTGTCTACTTTAGCACAATGGAGAACCACTACTACACTGACGAACGTTATAATTTCAAAAATGCTTCGTTAATTTCTAGCACACTGTCTGTTAACAATGGCTTTTAATTCTAATGCTGGCCCTGAGTTTTAAGTGTCTTTTGCCCTGTTCCCTTTTCTTGGACCACCCGCAGCAGTCTCTCTGCCAAGTATTTATAAGGCCTTTGAACCATCACTTATACTGATGACATACAGTGAGACCCATGTCAATTCACATGAGTTCTGCAGAGATATACTTGGCCCCACGGATCAGAGATCATAAATGTAGTCATGCTGTTCGACCCAGTAATTCTACTTCTAAGAATGTATCTTCAAGGCATAATTCCACATTTCAGGGAGAAAGATATGCATCCTAACATTTTGTCTAGCAAAATATCTGAACAGTTCCCATATCCCCTTATGACTGGGTTGGGAGAAGAGGTGTCAAGAGATAAATGGTTAAATAAATTACAGTAAAATCAATTCAGAAAAAATACAATTGAAAAATATGAATGACCTATAAAGTAAATAGAAACAGGTTGCACGTCTATGCATATGCCTATGTGTGTGTAGCATCTCACAACTATGTTTAAAAGTGCTCTTCATAGAAAATAGGCTAGATATAATAAGAATGCATAATTAACAAAAATATTTGCAGTGAACTGTCTTAGGGTAGTAGATTGTGGATACTGATCTTCTTTATTTTTATATCTGCCAAAATGTTTAATAACTATCTATCATCTATCTCACGCACACACACTTAAGACATGAAAACCCCCAGCTGATGTCTTTTAAATGCAGATAATTATTCACAGTTATGAATATTTGACTTAAAGTTGGAGCCACCCACAAGTGGTCCACAGCAAAAATGAAAGCGGCCCACACAGTCATGAAGAGGCTCTTTCTCTCTGGAGGACACCCGTCTCTACAACAAGAAAAGAAGCCACCACATGTGACCCTTTCTATGCACGTTGACAATAACAAGATGAAGTCGATTGGTAGCCCTTGGATGTGTCTCTCGCCCCCTGAAGCAGCATGATTGTCTTGTTTTTTTCATGTTTCACGACATTTAGAAATGTCAAAGGATTTCCTGGCTACTGTGTTCTCTCTGTGAGGCACTCGTGGGCTCTCCTGATAGACAGACCTTCCTTGGGTTAGTCTTGGGTCAACACGTCATTGATTTATTTACTTATGTATTTATCTATTTACTTATTTTTATATAACATGCTTTGTAGGGCATGCTGAGGGGAAAAAAAATTAAAAACAATGATCTCAGTGTGTCACCATCAGAGAATTGCCGAGCTGCTAAGAACTTGGGGAGGTATATCATGATTTGGGTTGCTGGTTCTCAAACAAAGGCATGAGTGTGGACATCAGAATCCAGGGACGGAGGAAAGGGGTACAAGATCCAATAGGACTTCTCTCCCCTGAACCACTGATGGTCATCCTCATTCTCAGCTCACTCTGTTTGCACATATGCTTCCTGTCTAAACACACAACTGCATTTTGTAGGGCAGACCCTGCGCTGTATGATGAGGCAACAAATACAACTAGACATGGGACCCTGAGCCCCAGGGGATTCACCTTCTACACAGGAAAGAAAGATCCAGAAAGCTTCTGAAATTTGCATTAAGTTACACAGAAGATCATGCTGGAGCCAGGATTACCTGCCAAATGTCCTGATTCTGAGCCCAGTAAAACTCCGCAGCTTCTTTGTAGAAGCTGTTCTCTGACCCCAGAAGCCCTGAGTCCCTCTCAGAGTAGGTTCAACCTCTTTAAGTGATCCAGTATTGATTAGAACAAAGTGTAATCCAGCCACCTCAATGCACCATCCAGGAAAAACCAATACTGGGTGTGTGTGGGGGGGGGATCTCCAAAGACTGGTGCACCTACAACCTCAGCTCTCCACACTATCACTGCTGTGTCAGCATTCAGGTAAGAGAGTCACAGCTCAGAATGAACACAGGGTTGGGCTCCAAGCCCATTATCCCACTTAACTGTGGACAGCCCATCCCTTTCTTAGAGAACCTAGGGCCAGAGTTTTACATCTTCCTGTATCCAGTATCTGGTAGGCACTGCTATAGACAGAATGCCCACCACTGTAGTACTCCTAAACATACAGCCTCCAGCAACATCCAGAGTGTGGGCTTCAGAACCCAACACCATCTCTAGTAGGAGCTGAGTACCTACTAGACCTTGATACATACTCAACCAAGGCCACATTCACTTTAGCCCTATGGGCACTCCAGATCTTATGATCATCAACCTGTAGGAAGTATCTTTAGGTCCCAGCCCTGCATCTGCATCAACTTCCATGACACTCTAGACAGCAAGCGTGAGGGGTAGGTCCATGGAGTTGGTCAGGAAGGACAGGTTGGATATTCAATAGTCAGCTTTCCACTTATAAAAAATACCCATGGTAATTAATTTATAAAGAGAGAAGGTTTTTTTTCTGGCTCATAGTGTTTAGAGATTTCAACCATCATTGACTGAGCCTGTTGCTTTGGTCCTTCAGTGATCCAGTATATTCTGGAAGAATATGTGATGAAGTGAAAAGCCATGTACATCATAGTGGAAAAGCCAGAAGAGACAAGAAATGGGAGGAGTTAGAGTCCCCTTATCTTCTTCAAGGGCATACCCTCAAGACCTTCTGGTAGGACTATCTCTTGGAGTTTTTACCACATTCTGATAGTGCCAACCTGGTGCCCAAATTTTTAGTACATGGGCCTTTGAGAAGACACTCTAAATTTAAACTGTTAGGTACAACTATATGTGCATGATGCCGCCAGGCAAAATTTAGCAATACTAGAATTAACTGGAAGTTCAGCATCTTTCAATGTCTAAACTCAGATCAATCTTGCTTTTTGGAGGCACAAGCACTAAAATTGCTCAGAAGAAAATGGGACGGAAAAGGCTTAGTGGGTGTGTTAATAAAGAGCATAAGATTTGATGACCCGATTGTGAATCAATAGACAAAGTAGAGCAAGTCCTCTGACTCCTTTCCAGACTCGTGTCCTACCACAACTTTCCACACTGGTCTCCAAAGCTTTCTCCAGGAACTAAAGCCTTTTGTCTACTCCACACCTAGGCCTGACTTCTTCCTCTCCCTGCTGAGCTATGTGCTCAAGGATCAGGGAGCATCATTTTTGTTTTCTTAGAATCGTGTCCAACACAGAATGCTCATTTTGAAAATGTTGACTGGGTGAAAGTAGGTAGAACAAAAAAAAAAAAATATGATGTGAAATCTGAGGATCTGAGTTCCAGTTAAAGTTCCACAACTGACTAAATTCTGTGGGTCTCAGTTTCTTGTTCTCTAAAGTGGCAAGGAGCGCATCAAAAGATTCCCATGAGAGTTAAGCACAAGGGAGGCAAAGGTGCTTTGAAAATTAGAACACACAATACAAAGTGGTTGTTGAATGACTGAGCGCTTTAACAAATGAGCGAACTGTCTCAAGAGTTTTGTGAAGTCAAGTTATTTGGTGACACATCTGAATACTCAGATTATCTCCCGGGAACAGTGTCATTGAAGAAGTGCCTGGTCTTGACTTTGGAACCCTCCCTAAATATGACCATTTCACTTCCCCAAATATGTTAACCCTTTAGGCACCAGAGGGTAGAAGTGGCCACTAAGGATTCATACTGATCCAAAGAGAGTGAAAAAGATCATCAGAAAGTCGTTTTGTTCTTGAAATGCAGAATTGGGAATGAACCGTTTTCCAGTATGGGAACTGAAATCCAGGGTTAGATCCTCCTTCTTGGTACCTTCTTCCTCTTTCTTCCTCCTCATGTTACCTTAGCTCTTCCCCACCCATCTCCTGTACCCAAATGGAAAAAGAAATGAGTTATTTTGAGCTAACTTTAGTCTTAGAAAAAACTACAAGGAAAATCCACATTTATTAGGGCTGGTTCCCAGGATCAACAAGATAACTCTTTATAAGATTTTTAAGCAATTGAGTTGATAGGTGAATTATCAAAATAAGGATTTAGGTGCACCATTCACCAAAAGCCTGAATGATAGGAAGAATGCTGGCCTAACTCTGTCCTAATGAAAGCATCCCTAAATTTATCCCTCCCATGTCACCAGCACACACAGAGCAGGTCCCATGAACTTTGAGGTGAACATAAAAAGAAATTCTGAGCAAGCTGGAGAGGGAGAAAAGCGAAAAGGAGCCTACGTGCTGCACAGAGTGAGGACTCTGCAGTCTCATCACTGAGCTAGGTGACGACAAGCAAGTACATGAAATAGTGGATGTTTGTTGAAAAGGTAAAAGAATAACTACCTAAAAGTATATCTCCCAATTCTGTGGTCTCTATCAATAGGCCCCTGAATGGAACACAGAATCTGGTGGACTCCATAGGTGCAGGAGCATAGAAAGGTCTCGAGGGACTGGTGGTGGACTGTGACCTGTGACTGCCCAGAACTCATGGCCTGTCCACCCGTACTTGCCAGCTTTCCCAGCTCCAAGCTCATTTACTTTTGCATTTCTGTAAGTGGAGCGAGAGAATACTGATACACATGGCATGAAAACTACACTCTTGAACTCACTCCAGAGTAGGTGACCTAGTACAAAAGTGAGAGCACTAAGCAGTGGTCACCAAGAGTGAAGATTGCCACCAGTCTACATGGTTATTATTATTATTATTATTATTATTATTATTATTTTGTATTTTAGGGAGGGGTCTGTAGGGTGTTCAGGGTCTCACTACTAGATTGGACTCATAGTGATCGGCCTGATTACAGCCTCCCAAGAGCTGGGATTACAGGCACGGGCCACCATGCCCAGTCTCAATTGCCTTCTCAGTGGGCCCCGGGGGGTGAGGATGACACGGCAGGCCCAGGGATCAAACCCCTGGCTTCTGCACCTGCTTGCAGGTGCTTTAATCCACTGAGCTATTTGGCTGACCCTCTGCATGGTTAAACAGATGCTCTCTCCTTTTTTTGTCCTTTATACTCATCTTGCTTGTAAGACCTCTCGCTCAGTAACGCTGGTGGAAGCCACACTCCTGCACAAAGCTGTGGAAATAAAGCAAGAAGCTAGTATACCGAGGAGGAACAAGGCAAGGGAAATAGCATACCAAGATGCACCTCTGAAACTGGGATAGTTCAGTAAGAGAACTGAGGAGAGGTACACAATTCAAGTGCTTAGAACTGAAAAATGCAGAGAACAGGACATATTCAACTGCATTTCCTTAGCGTATTACCCCTTACATTGTATTTTTTCAGCACAAATTAAACACTTGCTCATATATTCAGGTCTCACTAACATGCAACCACAAAAGTTATAAATTTAACTACCAATTATTACTTGAGGACTTAACCAGTGCGAGACTTTGCATAAATAAAAAGCAATTCCGATTCATTTCTAAAGGAACTTACATTTCTAGATGAGTCGACAAGTATTGCACAAGTGCATCCACAGATGGATATTTTATCAGAAGTAATGGTAACTCCAATTCAGATGATAAATAAGGTGGAATGAAACTGAAAAAGGGCATCATTTACCCGGATGTACAGAGAGTAAACTTTAAGCTGAGATTTAAAAGAACAGGTTGAGGTAACCAGGCCAAGCGCGTTGGGGAGTGTATGCCAAGCGGAGAAAACAGAGGTCAAGCAGCATTCTCAAGTGAATTTAACTATGGAATGTTTAGTGAACGAGGCCAGCACGGTGGAAGACAAAGTTGGGAGAAGAACAAGGGGCGAGATTACATAGTTCTACTTAGACCAGGGGCAGGAATTTATCATATATGCTAAGTGCATCATGAAACCATTCAAGGCTTCTATGCAGGACGGAGACATGATATGAATTTTGTTTTACGGAAACCATCCTACCTTTATGTGCAAGAAAGGGGCAAGAGGCTCTTTCCAGAGACTGTTGTAGAAGCGCTGGTAAGAGATAAAGGAGTGTGGGTCAGTGAAGTGGCCATGTAGGTGGTAGGTATAGAAAGATTTGAGACATGCCTTGAAGTTAGCATTGACAGGCTTTAACAGTAGATCAAGCAGGGCATGGAGGTACATGCCTGTAATCGCAGCACTCTGGGAAGCTAAGGCAAGAGTACTGCAACAAGTTTGAGCCCGGCCCAGGCAATTTAGCAATTTAGTGAGACCCTGTCTCAAAAACAATCTAGGAATGCAGTTCAGTATAAGCATCCCGGGTTAAATTCGCAGTATTAAGAAAGAAACAAAGAAGACACGCACAGTAATCATTTGAACAGCAGTAGGGTGAGGAGAGAGAGATCTCAGAAATGAATCCCAAGTTTTTAGGTTGAGAAGCTGTATCAACATGCCGTCATTCACTGAGTTAGAAATATAGCAAAAGAAAAATCTTTCTTTTGGAGGAAGTAATTTAATTGTTCCAATTCAGTTTGGAACGTAGTACGTTTGAGACAGGGGCCTTGAAGGGAGGTGTCAAGGCTCCTCTCGGATGGGGATCCAAGACTTGAATTCAAGAGTTGTCAGTTTGGAGACATAAGCGTGGGATCCATCAGCTTAAAGGCCCCATGTGAAGAACTGAAAAACAGTAAAGATAAAATTGTGCTCACAAGTAGCCAAGCTCAAATTCATGTCTCAGTTTAGAATGCAAATAGGACCCAAAGAAGTGAAATTGATGGTACAAAAGGTGCTGATCACAGAGAGTAGTGCTCTCTGTGCCAAGGGCAGGGCTGTTTTCATTTCATAGTGCATTCTCAGCATGTGGTATCAAAATAGTTGAGGCTGATATGTCCTTTGTATGGGATATAATTCTGTAGATGTAGTTCGTGGTGCCACACCATCTGCCATTTCAGTGGCCCAGCCCCCCTCTCCCCCAGTACTGGTGGTGAAACTCAGGACTTTTTCACTGAGTTGCATACCCAGCACTTTTTTACTTTTTATTTTGAGACAGTCTCATGGAGTCACCCAGGCTGGGCTTGAACTTGTGATCCTCTTGCCTCAGCCTTACCAGAGTGCTGGGATGACAGGCCTGCACTACCACACCCATCTCAGGAATAGTGAACAAGTTTGTAGTTTTAGTCAATAAAAATACAACTGTGATATAGAAGGTATTATTAGTTTGCATACTTCCTATATGCATAGGTTTATGTGCATATACTTACATATATTCCATTCAGAGGAAGGACATCTCACAGCAACCTAAGGCTACTGCAGAAGAAAGGTACAGGGAGGGGATATAGCTCAGTAGAATAAGCACCGGCCTGGTAAGCTCTAGGTCCTGAGTTCAATCCCCAGTATTGAAAAAAGAAAGAAAGAAAGAAAGAAAGAAGGTACAAGCACACACACAAGCAGTGGCTAGCATTGTCAGTGAGCTACAAGCAATACACTTTGTTTGACTGTAAGAGTATGATTTTTTCAGACTAAGAGTTCTAAGGAGGCATGAGATTTGAATAAAATAATGAAGTCATATCAGATAATGAGCATAACCCTGAAATAATAGACATTGAAACAACAAGCATAGCTTTGAAACTACAAAAACTCACAACTTATGCATCACTTAGTAATATTGTTCTAAATACTTTATAACTGTGAATCTGTTTAGTTATTATTACACCAATTCATAAGATGGATGTGTTACAAAAACCTGACACTCAAACATGGGCCCCCATTTTATAGACTGTAAGGTAAAGCATGAAAGGACTTACCAAGATCAAACAGCTAAGAGTAGCTAAGAGCTGGACTTGAACCCTTGGCCATCTAGGCATTGTTCTTAGCCTATGTACTCTACCACGTTAGGAATGCAAGACATAACTTTAACAACCAAAATAAAGAGGAGGAGTATTATTTCGGAAAAAGAGAAGAGCTGAGAAAATATCACAGAGATTGGGCAGATGCCTATAATGTTTTGGTGTTTTATTGTGATCAGTGAACTATTTAGCTGTGGAAAGTGGATTTTAAAAAACCCGGGTATTTAACTTCGCTTGACTTTGTTTAACTTCCTCCAAGTGTCTTTCTTTGACCATAATACTAACAATTAAATGCAGTTGTGCTGATTAATCTGAGCAAAGCCCAGTGCTATCCTTTTCCTCTGTATTATAATTTCATCCCTTCCATAGCTCTGTCTTGGTAGGTAGGTGATATTGCATTGCAAAAGGAGAAAGAGTTCAAATTCTGCCTCTACTTGATTTTTTTTTTTGAGAATTCTAGTTACTCCCTATGAGGTGTATCAGTTCCCAGCTTCATGTTGCACCCACTTCTTGGTGTGTCGGAGCCCCCAGGGATGGAGTGTAACTATGTGTTAGCATGTGGGACCTCTTTGACAGTGGAAAATACCAATTAATATCTTTGCCAAAATCTTCCACTCACTCTTGCAGTTGGCCAACCTTTGCTGTGTGGGGAAAGTCAACATTTAAATATGAAAACAGGCTCCTGTTTCCAAAAATCTAATTGCATTATTAGGAATTAGGTGAAACTGGGCTTTTTTCTATGTGGAGAAAGCTAGGAATAAGCCTGTCTGTAATACCCAAGTCTGGCTGGCAATTCGGAGCAATTGCTGAAGCGGTTGATGCAGTCCTGGACTGCACTGTTAGCAACACTGTGTCCAGCTCAGTGAGTACCCATTGTGCTTGCAGGACTTGGGGCACAGTTCTAGGCCCTTCAAGGAGACTATAAATCAGCGCCTACGGAAAGGAGCCAGCCGTCAGTGGCAAGTGCTGTCAAACGTAAAGAATGACAATCAAGTAAGAGCTAGGTAAAAATTCACAGCCAGCCCCAGGGGCAGTCAGGGCGGGATTCCTGAGCATCAGCTCTGTGTTTGTGCATGTTAAGGCTGGAAAGAAGGAAGCCAGTGAGCAGCCCTGTTGTCTTCCAGATTGGAGGGAGAGTCACGACCTCAGCTCGGAACAGCATTTGAGACAACAACAAAAGTGAAAGATAAGATAACTGAAGCTTTTCGTGCAAGGGGAAGGAGGATGGATGAAGTGAAAATTGGGACGTTTACTCTCATTTTCATGACTTGGGCTATCATGAGGACCTCATTCTCGAGTGCTGTTTGGAAAGAAATTCTCCCAAGCACCTCCCTGGCGTGCCAGTTACTAAGCCAGAGGTGGTGGTTATTTCTCTCTGCACCTCTTGCCTTGGTTTGCGCATCTGTAAGAGGACATAGCAAATGCTACCTTGCAGATATTCTGCTGAGGGTTAGTAGAGTGAAACACGGTGCATGACTTGTAAACATCAGTGTTTAGAGACAGCGCTGGTTTATATACTACCCAGCTCACCTCATCTTCAGGTTTGAAAAAAAAAAAAACCTTGACAACTCATTTAATGAAACTTCACGATCATCTGGACAACCCCTAAGGTGACAGGTGAGGAGGGAAGAGGCAGTGCGAGGCCTGCCCAAGAGTCCTTGTGCAGTTCAAGAGTGCTCAGAAAGCGAGACAGATGCCCTGGGAATATTTCTTTTTTCTTTTCTGCCAGAGAGTGAAATGTTGAAACATACTGTGAGCCCAGGAATCACTCGGCAGAGTCTTTACAACACAATCTCATTGTATTCTGACAGCAGACTCATGAGACACATAGCTGCATCTTGTAAGTCAGGAAGCCAGAGGCTCTGAGTGGGGATAGCCCGCCCTGGGTCACAGGGCCAGTGAGTAGAAGACGGGCGTTTAAAGCAAGGTTAAGTAAATCCGAACCCGTGTTCTTGACCCTGTACCATCTCGCTGCGTTATCTACCCCCTTGCGAAGACCAGTATCTGAAAGTCTCCATAGCGCCTACTGAAAATAGTGGCAACTAGGAAGGGAATGTTTTTGTTTTTTATTTTTTATTTGAAATCTTCCTCTGACTCACCACATAACCCTCCTTTGTGCTGCTCAATTTTGCAATCTTAAAATGGCTAAACGTACCCAATGACCTAGTCCTCTTTCACCCCTAACGTTCTATAACTGGTGAGTCACACGCACAAAAATCATCCTCCTTTGCTCTGAATCTGTGTGGTGCTTAACTACAAAAAATCACTTATTTAAGATTGTCCATTTTTTTTTGTAGAGTTTATCTGAGCTCGGTGTGTCCCTCCATCTGTACCGCTGCCATCCACCCGAGCGAACTCACATGACTGTCAAGCCATCTCGCTACCACACACATCAGATATACGTGCACATATACATTCAGCGGACCTTTATTATGTCACAGGCAGCTGTTCTGGAGTTGTAAAAGTAACACCAGTAAATTAAAATCCAGACTGGGACTTCTAGTCAACTAAAAGTTATTTATCATTTGTTATACCACTAAAGGTTTTTTTAAAAAGCTGATGCTTAGAATGAGCTGTGGACCTTGCTCGCAGCTATGGTATTCTTATCTCTTACTGAGAACTTAAGTCAAAATGCTGGTTTCTCCCGGATGATTTTCATGTTGTGCTAAGAGAAAATACTCATGGTTCAAGTCAGTGGGCTGAGCAAGGTGGGATACATAGGTTTGGATATACATTGACCTCCCTCCCTTGCACTTGTAGGCTTGTTTCTAATAGCTCAGCCTGCTGTCTGTCTGGTCCTCATTTTCAATTCATATGTTACTCACTTGTCCACACTCAGCCACTGAGGCAGCCCATCAGCACTTGATTGTTTTGCCAATGTCTCTGAGAAGGTAACCTAGGGCGCAGACATCAGACCTTAAAATAAAGATGGCTTCTTCTCACTCGGACACCAAGTGCCAGTGTGACTGGGGGAAGTCGTTTAACGTGCCTCCGCCTGAGTTATCTTATCTCTAAAGAAAAAAATCTTAATAACTAAATTGTAAATGTATATAATGGTGAAAGGAGAAATAAATCCCAGAATTTGTGCACAGGGAATAAATGATTTAGCTACTAGCATCATCCTCATGGAAACTGGTCATCAGTTTCTCTCCCCATATCACTTCCATACTCAAAAACCATTTTGTAGTGGAAATATATATATATGCAAAAGAGTAAGGATAGATATACAGCTACTTTCTCGTAGTTCAATGAGAAGATTTGTACTAATACTGTTTAGACAAGAGATCATGCCTGCATCTTGTACTCTGAATAACTCCTACAAAGACAACAACATGCAATGTATTAATAATTGTAACTGTCCTACTAACCTGTTTTGAAACTGCCTCATTACTATTTCTTTCTCATTAAAATTAATAAAAGATTATAAAAAATCAAACAAAGGCTTTTAAAATTAGTCACTGATTGTACTTTTCACCCTCTTTTCGTACCACTGGAGTAGATAATCTTCATCTAAGCCCAAGCAATGATTTCACTTGATACGCTCACACTTTTCCTAATCTTCTCCGTAGCCATCCAGCTCTGAGAGTGACTTACTTCTCCGCTGGCTACCTCAGTTGCTCTCCACCACAGGCTCGGGGGAACTGTGCACCAGTGTACTCAGTCTCTTTCACACATGATCAAGCTGAGATGGCAAGTGGCTGGTCCAGGGTCCCATTCTGGATTCAGAGAGAGGACTCCCACCCAGATCCACCGCCACGCTTTTTATTGTATCGAAAGCCATGGCATTTCTGTCACATATTAAGTGATAGGCAGTGGTGCTGTGGAAGAAATAACATCTGGCAAATAAACACCAGGGGAGAATGGGTCGGGGAGCCCAGGCCTGCACATCTCCCCTCAGCCCTGCTGGGCTTCCGTCTGGGCCCCTCTCTCCCCAGCCCTCCTGCTTCAGCTTGTCTGTCTATTCAGAGCCCCTCTGTGCCAAGGAGTTTAGCTCCAACCCAGGCTCCTCCATGAGGCACTCGGCCAAACATACCACCCATTTCTTCAACCAAACATTTGCTAGCTGCCTGGTATTCTGCTCCATTTGCTCTTGTGGAATTTTCTTCAAGGAAAGAGAGATCATAGAAAATCTAATAGCAAATATGTATGGCATTGATGGTAATACATGCTGAAAGAAAAATAAATCACAAGGAGGAGGGATGGGGCATTTCTGAGGGGAAAGATGCCACTTGGAACAGGATGGCTGGTCAAGGTCTCACTGAGCAGGTGACATTTGATTAAAGACTGAGAAAAGGTGGAGGAGGAAACAATTTGGACATCCGGGGAAAGAGCATCAGGCAAGTGCCCAGGCCCTGAGCCAGAGCGTGCTTGGAGCACTTGAGCAAGGGCATGGAGCCTGGATGGAGCAGAGAGGAGGGCAGGCCGGGCGATCAGGACACAGAGCACTTCCTGATGGACTCTTCACAGGCCCCTGGAAGGCCTTCCTATTATTCTGTGTGAGTTGAAAAGTCACAGGGTTTGCATAGGATCTAAGTTTGGTTGCCACAAATGCCTTGCTCTTCTTCATGGAGTAACTTAACTCCGAATCCAGAATGTGGACTCTGGAACCAAATTACTTGTGTTTACATGTTGATTTTGCCACTTATTAGCTAGTGTCTCTGGCCCAAGTAACTTGCCTAAACTCCAGTTTCCTCATCTGTAAATGAGAACGATGATTTATTTGCCCCCAGGAAGTTAATATGAAGCACTACTATTATACATGAGCCTTATCTTGCATGGTATCCGACATGTAGACTGTATGTTCAGTAATACTAAGGGTAATAATACATGTATGATTGGTTTTTTTTTTTGTTTTTTTTTTTACCTGGAAGCTGTTTTACAACATACCATCTAATGTTTCAAACATCTGTCCTGGGATATCTAGAGGGAGAGGCCAGTACCACCACTCTGACCTGACGGGTCAGGAGATTCAGGAAGACTTTTTGTACAAATGGGAGCTCACTCAGGAAAGTGAAGCATGAGTGATATGGAATTAGAGATTCATTAAAAGCTCTAGATATTACACAACTGATGTAAGGTCAAAGGTATGCGAGGATGAATTCTAAAATATCCATTGAAGTAGCAATGGAAAAGCATTAATAAATATGTGTATATATGAAATGCTGGACTGAAACTCTCTAAAGTGTTCATAATCAGCATCTCTGAATGATGAGATTGTAAGAGATGTTATTTTTACTTTACTTGCTTTCTAATTTTGTACATCAAACAGATATTTAAATTGGAAGTATATCTGCTTACATTGATTATTCATTTATTTCTTATTTTACCTAGTACATTTTCCCTCTTAAAAAAAAAACAAAACAACCCAATGTATTGGAAGTGCTGCAGTCATAATGTTAATCATGGGGAGGAGCAAGGATGAAATGAGACTAGGAAGTTCTAAGGTGTCAAACACTGTGTAGTCCAGGTCCTCATTTGATAAGTGGTGCCTGTCAAATCAGAGATCCCCCAGAGTCTGGAGAGAACCTGGGGCTTTACCCGCCTCGCTGTCTGCTCCTGGCCATATCTTCATCTCTTGGAGGTCTCACTCATGGCTGATTTTATGACCCAGATAATGATCAAGAAAGGAGGAGAGGGGAGCGATAGCCCTTCATCTTAGCCTTATTTGGTAGGAACTGGAAAATTTCTCTCACAAGCACCTACACTAAATCAATCCGCTTTCTTCAAAACCCTGGAGTGCCCACAGCAGCGTTCTGATCACAGGCCATCCCTCCTCAGGATTCCAGCGGCAACTCAAGAAGTGATCAAAGGGCTGGCAGCCGCAGCTGGAGAGCGGGCTTGGGATGCGTTCTGCCTCTTCTCACTCCTACCGGTGACAGATATGAGCTTGTCTGCAGCGACACCCAGGTCCCAACAGAGAGCTAGCAAAACTGGCCATCGCTCCAGAAAACCTTCCTACCAGTCAAGCTTGCACGTAACTGGCCACTCAGCTAAAATAAGTAGTGAGCCAAGAAATACATTTTCAAAGTGTGGTTTTAATACGCAGGATTTTATTACTGGCATTAGCCACGTAAGTGTGAGCCAGTGGATTTGCAAAGCCATCTTAAAAACGTAATCCTTTCCCTCGGTACTCAGATATAGTTAAGAAAGAAGGAGGAGGCCATGACTTTTTTAAATACCTATTTTTCTTAGGCTTTTTAGTAACTTCATGACATCTACAATCTGAGGATTTAGCTTTAAAAGATTATTTCATGGGAAGTATATGTAAGCTGTGGGTAAAAACACAGTAAATCAAAGAAGTGAAGACTATATTTTGACGCTTTTATCTATCAAGTTTACAACTTCAGGCAAAGCAGTTCATTTTTTGCCTCTAATGTCTCCCATAAATAGAATGGGGTAATATTCCTGTTGGAAAGATAGGGGTACTTTTAAATCCTACTATGCCATTTGGAGGCCAACAGACTGATATAAAAAAAAATTGGATATTATTATTTTGATTAGCTATGACTAGAATTAATTCTTAATGAAATTAGTCTTTGCACAATGAAATTGGTGGTCAGGTATATAAGGTTCATATTCCTGAGTGGTTTGAAAAAGAAAGTGGGAGAAACAAAAATAAATTGTTCTTTTTCCTGGAAAGCTTTGTTATTTAATCTTCTTCTTGGAGTGAAAAAAAAATCTGAGCCACACTGTACGGAACAGAACACTGATTTCTCTCTGATGTCACCACTCACCCAGTGGTCAGGGTCACTTCCTCTTTTTCACCAACAAATCTGAAGATCTTATGTTTGGACTTCTCTAGTGATGACCTCAAATGCTGCAGTCCCCTGCCTGCACATGTACCATGGCCTCAGCAACAACAAAAAAAAACACAGAGGAGTTTGAAAGAGGGTGGAAAGAGAGAGATGACATTGTTTTCCTTGGAAGGATGATGGCTAATGAGACTTAATGTAGTTTAGAGCCCAATAGTTTGCTTCAAAGAAAGAAAAAGGTCACAACAACCCCAGACAGGGGCAGGAAGAAGTAGAAGGAAGACTGTGCTGCAACTGGTGGTGTTACCACCCATTTGTGGTTCCTGAGAGCAAGCACCCTGCCCTGCATTGACAAGTGTAGGCTGGACTTCCAGGCACAAGCCTTCTAGGGATGGGCCTCTCTTCCCCATCGTGGGTTCAGCCTGAAGCCAGGTGAGTCCTGCAAAGCCTCTGAACCCTTCTTGCTCCCCACACTTTCAGCTGCCATGCCAGCGAGCAAATCAACACTCGCCCAGGGGAAAGAATGGGGATCAGAGGAGGCCTACGGCCTTCTAAAGAGCCAAAGAGCAAGAGCTAGGGCAGGAAGCCTCTTCAGTGCCTTCTCTCTCTCCGTGCCATTCTCAAACTCCTGAGTCATTCTCCACACCCCGCAAGTTCAAACTGAGACCCAGTAGCCTTTCCAGACACACAGAGACACTGCCAAAGCTTACTTTTGTACAGCTACGGCGATTTGCCACAGTGCCGTCCTTGTTGCATTTCAGATATTCTCCTGAATCCCCTTTCTCATGGTTGATTCCCAGTTGTATCAAGGGAAGACAAGTCTTGTACAGAACCAAACTAGAGGTCACCCCGAGTGTCGAGCCTTGAGCACTATAGCTGTAATTACACGAATTGGTTGATTGATGCAGGTTCTATTGGGAAATACTGTATTTTAAGGAAATGAAACCTTTTAACTTCTAAGTTGGCCAAGGAAGAATGCCAAGAAAAGAACTGGATTAAGCTATATAACAATCCAGTGAGCCTCGGGCACTAAGCTGGGCACAAACCCAGAAGGATCCAGACAACCTCAGGGGGCCCCGTGAGAAGTGAGCAGGCAGGTAATTGTTAGGTTGCACAGCAAATACCAATAAGGTGATCCTTCCCCCTCCTATTTGCCAAATCCAGGTTTGGGCACGTTATTGCCTCTGAAGTCTTCCCCAAGCTGCCATCTGTTTAATACAGTTACATTACCCAAATGTCCACAGCTCAGAATCTTGGAATCCCAGTGTCAGTAGTCGGAAAAGACTCAGTTAGCCCATGTGCAGTTAGCCCATCTCCAACAGGTTTTAACAACTCATTAAAAAAAATCTAAATATGAAACCTATTGTCTATATCCTTAGAATTGACCTGATAAGTAAAAACCATGAAACTGTTGAGGTTAGAGGAAAATCAGTGATTACTTCTTATTTGAATCTCTAATACGACTTCTCTATCGAAGCAGCCATTCAGCCTTTTCTTCAGTATCTCTAGCACACAGGCCTTTTAACTTCTCAAGGTGGCCCAGTTGGTGATTGGCCATATTTAGAAGTGGGACAGTTTAATTTGGGGCTTACATACTGGCTTAATTATAGGAAAGGATTCATCACAGCGAGAAATCACTTACCAATGATATTTGGGGCTCTGCGTGGCTGGTGACCTCAGTGATGCCAACAGGGTCCATGACTAAAGACTATGCCCAGCTCCCAACCTGTATGGAAGTCCCTGGTCAGCAGCGTGAACCATTAAAATGGTCTGCTGCATATAGTGTCCCTCCATTGCCAGGACTAGAGAAACATGTACGGAAGACTTAGGCATGGATGATGACGTCTTGTGCGAGAAGCAAATTTTGGTCATAGGGAAAGGAGCTATCTCTGACTTAAATTGATTTTAGTTTTTAAAGGTTTATGGGAAAACCAGGCCAGATTCATACATTTAGGAACATGAGATGGACAGTTAGCATCTCCTAGTACCTCCTTGTACTTTTATTGTGTGTTTCTTCCTCTCCTTTATCTTGAGCCTATGTTAAAGCCAAAAAACTATAGAATTTGTTTCCATATAGTAGAAATTTCCCAGAAGAAATTATAATTGATTTCCTTAACTTAATATTGGAAAACTGAAACTGAAAAAAGTATTGATCCAAAGTCACAGAACCCTTCAGAGCTGAAGCCAGAGTTCAGCATATAACCCAACTTCTACTCTACCCCAATATACTGAGCAGGAGTCAGTTTTGAAGGTCTTGGTAATGTGCTATTGAGGCAGGATCTACAGAAAGTTTTATGGGATACAAAACTGAGGCACTTATTCTTGGGTCCCAAGGTGGTAACCTTAGGAAATATGTATTGCTAGTGTGCCTCTTAAGCTGTCAATAAGCAATAAATAAATAGCAAACACTATATATTTATATAGAAGTACATGAAAATTATCCCCACCATAAGTTACATAGTGCATGCTAGTTACTGAGCACGCACTATGTTTGAAGCATTTCCCACACACGTCTCCCCCATCTTTCTGATGGTCTGCACATCAGCTTCGTGGCTTATGACTGCTTTGCAAGTGGACAAGCTGAGGATCAGAAGACACATGGCCAAGGCGGCAGAGCTAACATCATGGCCTTGTCTTCCTGGTTCCAGAAGAACCCGATTATCACCACGGCTACCTGTCTTTAGATGATCTCAAGCCTGTTGTGTGCCCCTCTCACCAACAAGCCCATAGATTTCATATAGTTGTTGCTGGGGTGGGGGGAAACTTGTGATTTTTTTTTAAGTTACTAGATTTGAACATCTTATCAGGCAGTTTTGGTAGTATCTCCTTCATTTTCTGTTGTGTTTTTCATATTTAATGCATTTATAGAAAATAAGACAGGGGCCAGCCAAATAGCTCAGCAGATTAAAGCGCCTGCAAGCAGACACAGGGGCTATAGGTTCAATTCCTGGGTCTGCTGTGCAGGCCTCGCCCCCAGGGTGCCTTGAGACAGCAATTGAGACGGGGTGTGGTGGCACGCGACTGTACTCCCAGCTCTTGGAGGCTGTAAACAGGCAGATCGCTATAAGTCCAATATAGTAGTGAGACCCTGAACACACTGTAGACCCTTCCCTGAAATAAAAAAAAAAAGAAAGGAAAAGAAAAAGAAAAGAAGGCAAACTAAGATCCCAGCATCTGATAGTAAGATGCAATGTCTGATGTATAAACATAAATAAATAAATAAAGTAAAGTTCTAAAAAGATTTCTTCATAATTTGAAAAAATTATTGCATTAACATATGTTTACATTAAATAACTATCTTCAGAATTTACAATCGGAACATTTTCATGTTTTTGCAACAGAGTTAGGTCCAGCATTTGGTTATCAATTCTGTAAACAAAAGTCAGCTTTTTCCTTAATGCATGTATATTTAAAATATACATCTTGATGTTTTAAATCCGTGTTTTAAACAAGGATAAAATCAGAATTGCTTTAATAAAGAAATATCTACCTTTGATGTTAGAGTAGATTTTTTTTTTTCAGAACCAGGGATTGAACTCAGTCCCTTGCACTTGCCGGGGAGGTGCATATCCTACTCAGCCATCTCCCAGGCCCCTAGAGCAGTATTTTTATATAGCAAAGCGAATCGTGGGTCCTATAGGTTCAGTGTCTTGTCAGCAAAAGAAAGTGTGATTGCATGATTTTAGGAGAATAATTGTATGGTTGCTCTTAAACTTTGGAGTTGGAGTCCGTAAACACAGAACACAGTGGTCCACTTGGAGTTCTGCCGCAGAAGACATTTATTTGGCAGTTCCGAGAAGCCCATCTCTGGGCTGACGGAAGAACTCTCAAACTTGTCAATAAAGTTGCTATAAAATGTAATGTGTGAGAACTGTAGTCTTATTTTATATCCAAAGGAAATGTAAACCTCTTTTCCTACAATTCACAGAGGACATTTCATTTTAAAAATACATTATCAGGGATAGGAGCAAAACAAAACTAGCTGACTTTGGTCTCACTGTGTAGTCCAGGCTGGCCTTGAACGCTTTGATCTTCCTGCTTCAGCCTCCCAAGTGCTGGGATTACAGGCATGCACCACCATGCTCAGCTTCAAAGGAGACAACTTTTAATGAGTGCTTAGTATAACCCATGGAGTTCACAAGTATTAACTCTTTGGTCATTAAGACAGCTTTGTGAAAGAGAAAATTAGTGTCTTCATTTCTACAAATGCCCAAGTTTACCCATACTCAACATGAGGGAGGCTTTGCTCAGAGCTAGCGAGTGACTCCAGGACCTGGGATCACCTAACACAGAGCTGCGCTGCCCCCATTGAATCCAGTGGGCAGATCATGCCGAGATGGCAGCCCACAGCCCAAGTCCACTGTGTTACGTGTTCACTCAGGATCTTTGTGGTTTCTGCCACCCCAGTGCCACCATCTTCCTTACCAGATGCAGCTTCCTATTTTGGTGGGTGAGTCATCTAGCTATCCTTCGTGATCTTCAGCTCAGTTTCCTCTTTCATGGAAAGCTTATTCATGCTCAGAACTGGGCTTCCTTTGCCACTCACCTCTGAAGGTTTTCTCCATCGCTCCCTGAGCTTGAATAATACTTACAAAGCCAACAAAATCTACTCCTTTTTAGATTTGGGAAACACCACAATTTATTCCCATCTTCCAAAATGTAAGGTCCCCAAAGCAGGACTCCTGTCTGATGTATTCTTTATTCCTATACCATCTGTCCAGTAGACGCAGCCTATTAAAAAAAACCATGGGGTTGGTGACTCCCCTCTGAGGACTTTCTGGACTCTGCAGTTTCCCAGACATCTGCATTAGTACTCATTCCTCCTGTTATAAACTTCAGTGAATATTCCCTACGTGGCCATTACCTGGAAGGGGAGATGAGCTCCTGTGCTTGGAGTGGAAACATCAGTGAAGATTCACACTTCCTTCACTCATTTCTTTGATCATGCATTCAGTTAACAGACCTTTATTGAGAGTATTCTGTCTTTTTGAAATAGGGTCTTGCTATGCAGTTCAGGCTGGCCTGGAGCTCACTTTGTGGCCCAGGCTAGTCTCCAACTCACAGTGATCCTTCTGCCTCAGCCTCAAGCCTGGCTACACATATACGCAACGGAGCTCTGATTGTTAATAAGTGGGACTGGAAATCCCTGGTCTCCAACTTGATTTTGTCACTTAATAGCTGTGAACTTGGGCAAACTTCTTAGCCTCTTTGAGCCCCTGTTTCCTCACTGCTAAATGTGATGACTGAAGGTCATACATGTTAAGTGGTCACTAAATTAACTGCTCTCATGGCTTGGTAAGTGCAACCAAGACAAATCAGATGTAATCCTCATTCTCAAGAAGCAGACAAACTAACGAGCAGATAAATTATTAGAATATGAGAGACAAATAAAAATATCAGAGGAGCTCAGACTAAGGCAGAGATGATATACAATAGGGGAAATCAGGGACGGCTCCTTCTTTTGGGGAGGTGGTATTTGGACAGGTTGGGACATGCAGACACGTAGGGGACAGGCATTCTGGGAAGTAGAAATGGGCAACAAACAAATGCAGGAATGAATGAGCAAGCTCATATTCTGGACTGCTGAGTCACTAGGCAATTAAAGTGACAGGAGTACAAGGGGCACAAGTGGATGGACTGAGAAATTCCTAGAGAAAGAGGTTGAATATATCTTGGAGCATCCCATAAAAAACAGACAAGGAATTTGAGTTCCAGCCCGTATGGACCAAGACTGTTTTCAGTGGGATTTGTGTGCATGATTCTCTAGTTTCATTTTGTTTTCAACTGTGGATGGGTATGTACCTGTGCATTCTCAATTTTCAGATTTATTCAGTAATTTATTCTTTCACCCTTGGGAAACTTGACTGGCTCCCAATTTGTCTTCACATCCATCACATCACTTAAGTGAATGAGTGGCCCTCCGAAGAAGGATTCCTGGCAGGGAAGATCCCTGAGTTACTAGGGAAGAGATTCACAAATAAGGGTCAGATGATTTGTCTGTGGCCATGCCTAAGACCTGAATAGGGCGGGATGTGAATTTTTTATTTTCCTATTCTGAGAGTCTTGCTTTTTTCTGAGGCTGGAGAAGGAAGAACAGGGGCGCTTCAAGAGAGACTTGGCACCCGTGGCCTGAGTGGTGGAGAAGAGGCAGTTTAATCCCAGGGCTTCCCGCTTCTGGATGCCTCTGGTACCCCTGGCTGTCCGCCTTTGCTGTGATTTGCAGCAGTAAGCGCTGCACAAAATGAAATCAGCTGTAGATACTTTTCTACTCTTCCGGCTTGGCCTGCTGGGTACCTTTTTTTTTTTCCCTCTGGCCTCATCCCAGGGTACCTTTTTTTTTCCCTCTGGCCTCATCCCAGGTTTCTTAAAGGGCTTCAAAAGAAATTGTTATTGACTAAACTCTGGGGTTATTTATAATGGAGATCCAGTCTCTCGATCCCCCTCCACAGAAGAGCCGGGCTCTTCATCGGAACCTTGGCGAATCAGAGGCCCCGTTTGCTTTATTTAGCTTTCAGGACATTGGGTTTTGTTTTTCCGAGAGAGCTCAAAAAGTATAAAAGTATTCTAGTCCCAAAATCTTGACCACTTTAAGTAATTCACTTTCTTCTGCTTTGGGTCTTATTCTCACATCCCCCCAAACCGCACACTCTTCTTTATTCCTTTAAGCAGCCGCAGAAAAAGGGCAGTTTGGATAAAGGCCAATTTCTTAAAACACATCCCAAAGACAATTTACTGAAGTGTAAATTATTTTCACAAAATATTTATCTAAAAATTTCTCTAGATCTGTGAGGTCCAAGAGGGAGGCTCGATGACTGTTCTGTGTTGTCTAAAGCTGAACATTTGTCCTCGCACATAATAAGCAGTCATTTTTTTTTATCAGTCATTTTTGTAAATGAATTCATTTAATAACTGTGCAAATATCTCTCTGCAATTAGGGCAGAGGTATGTTCACTCCCATTTTAGTGGTTTCCATTAGACTAAATCTCTGGGTCTCTCTCGGTCTGTCTGTCTGTCTGTCTGTCTGTCTGTCTGTCTCTCTCTCTCTCTCTCTCTCTCTCTCTCTC
>NW_004524704.1:2831227-2833136 GCF_000260255.1 Octodon degus
TCTCTCTCTCTCTCTCTCTCTCTCTCTCTCTCTCCCTCCCTCTGCTGTCTCTCTCTGTCGCTCACACACATCTACAAATTCACTTATGCTAAGTAGTATCTTGATTGTAAATCCCTCAAAACATTTGGAAAGTTTTATTTTGGTATAAGGCAATATCAAATATTGATTTGCTCATCTAAATTGTCTTTTTTGTTTAACAGTGACTTGGGCATAATGTGACGTGGGTTTTGGTTTCTTCATCTGTAAAATGGAGATAGCAGTAGAATCTGGCTCTTGGAGAACAAGTGACATGGTGGGGAATGCAGTTAGTTATTCCAGTCCCTCACAGGTGCTCAGTGGTCTCACAGTTAGTTCAGGCTGGGCTGACTCCCTATGTAGCTCAGGATGGCCTCCAACCTCCAGAAATCCTCCTGCCACAGCCTGCTGGATGCTAGGATTACAGGCCTGTGCCACTATGCCCAGCCTTCAAAAAGTGTTTTATAAAATGACAGTAATTTTTTTGTCTCAATGAAAGGTTATAATGGCAACATTATAAGCTATAAATCAACTTTCTCTTGTTAAAAGTTCAGAGATAAAAATCCAATAAAATATTTTAATCATTGATGTATTTATTCTACGTAGACTACCTCTCTGATCGATGTATTTGAAAAAGCTTCCAATAAAATAATATAAATAATATCATAATTAACATTTGGGTTAAGAAAAGCATGAGTCACTTATTGAAACCTAATATGTGTAGTCAGTCCTTGACGGACTACTCGGTGCATGCTCAAACCTTATCTGGCCTCATTGTGAATTTTCACAACCCTGTTCGGGAGGTGTTATCACCGATCCTATCTGAGGGGGTGGAAAGTGACTTGCCCTAGTTCTCATCACGTAGTATGTAGCTCGGGTTTGTAGAAGTGTTCAGCAGTCTGGGATCGCATCGCCATCTCCTTCAGCAGACAAGCCAGGAATCAATTACCCCCTTGGGACTAATGAAAGCCACCATGCTCCCTTTCCTAAGGCCAGGGCTTTGCTGAAGAGGCAAGAAGGCAATAACCCACTCTGGCACTAGGTAGTTCTAACTTAAATCCTGGCCCTATTGCCTTTCAGTTGTGTGACTTGGGGCCAAGAACATAGTTTTTTGAGTATCTACTGCTTAGACTATAAGATGAAACAAGGACACCTTGGTGGTAAAAATGAGAAGAGATCGTGCGTGCTGTGGGCAAAGCAGTGTAGAGACTGGGCACTTGGGCAAGCTGGCTTATGCATAAGTCCAGCTCTGGCTTTGAGGGCCTTGTGGCAGGAGAGTTTCAGCTGTCAGGACCTGATTCAGAAAGAAGTTGTATGCATTGGGTGAGAGGAAATGTCAAAATTAGAGAAACAAGATGAGGAAAAAGGAGGGCTTATAGAAACGTCATCCTGCCCATTGACCTAGGGGTTTGCTCGTGGAGTATAGGAAAAAGAATAAAATGATAATGAAGAGAATTGAGGTCTACACTTATTGTTAACTCAGTTACATGAGGTCAGAATTCTCTACTTTCTGATACTCTACTCACTACCTGAAAAGCACAAAGACATTAAAGAATCTGGTTTCTAACTTTCTTTTTGCCCTACTATTGTATCAGAAGTTCAGGAAAGCAGTCTGTCTTGGAACACGAAGTTGTGGGTGTCTATTTTGATTAATAAATGCCTATTAATTTGAAATGTGGGCATGTCCTATTTTGGTTCTAAATAACTGTTTCCTTGGCTTTATTCATACCTCTGGGAAAGAAAAGTTAATTATTCACCCAATTCCACCCTCCATCCTTTGTATCCCAGCAAACTAGACAAAAATGCCATCTCAGTCAAGCAAGAGTTGGGACCAACAGCCTCTCTAAGCCCTCACGTGATGTGACAAGGAAATGCAGCGTGCCTTCCCTCTAGA
>NW_004524704.1:2833541-2853787 GCF_000260255.1 Octodon degus
TTTTTTTTTTTTTTTTTTTTGGCGGGGGGACTACTAGTGTTTTGACAGCATGGCTTGGGTAATATTTAGGTCCCTCAGAATCTGACATTCACATCTTGCTCAGTACATATGTGGTTGGGCTAATGAACAAATCCCCAAGAACAGCTTCCGAAACCAGATTTCTTCATTCCCTGGTTTCCATCTCTTGATAATGGGAAGACTCAGGTGAGGCTGTCTGCCAGACGTGACCACTAAGCTTTTCAGGAATCAGTCACAGGACCAGGTTAATGGCTTTTAAGTCACTTATTGAGCAATTTGCATGGGGTCTTATATGCTTTGGGAAATTCTCACACCGCTTATTTTATGCCATGAGGTGGCTAAACAGGGATTTTTGTGACTCATATTTTGCAGAAGAAAAGATTGTGGTCTGGGGAAGTTAAGTGGCATGCTTAAGCTTACCAAGCACACTGGTTGAGCATGGATTTGAAATCTACCAAGACTCTGGGCCCTGTTCCCAGAGCTCTTTCTCTGTGTGCATCTGACAGCCACAAGGTCTCAGCCAGCTAACCAGGAATATTGCCTGCCTGAACCAAACCATCGGATAATGGAACACTTTATTAAGATAACGTGCCATGATGACCTTATCATCTAAAGAAAAATGTTCACATCAGTGTAGTCACAGCTTGGGATGTCACAACAACATCCGGTCTGTGAAATGGATTAAGTTACCCAGGATGAAAGCGAGGAGTATGAACTCTATATCTTGGTAGGAATGGGCCCGTGGTGGGAAGATAGACAGGACAGGACTTCTGGGCCCTCAGATCTCCTGGACTTTGTTTTGTGGATGACTCTACAGGTGTGCTCCGACATCTGGTGATAATCTCAGAAAGACTATGGATTTTCTTTTGCTCTCTCTCTCTCTCTCTCTCTCTCTCTCTCTCTCTCTCTCTCTCAACCAGGACTTGGTATGTATTCCAGAGTCCAGATTGGTTTTCAATTAATTATGTACTTCAGGTTAGCCTCAAACTCACAGCAATCCTCCTGCCTCAGGCTTGGATTAGTGACCATCGTTTTCATATCAGAGAAAAAATATTTTTCCCAATTTGATTCATCAGAGAGTATACAGAAAGTAATACAATTCTATGTAAGTGCTTTACAATTCTGTAAGGTTTCTTCTGTGTGTGTGTGTGTGTGTGTGTGTGTGTGTGTGTGTGTGTGTGCATAAGTGGCACTGGGGGCTGAAGCCAGAGAGTGTTGAACTACATGCCTGGCTATTCTCTTTTTTTATTTTTAAGAAAGGATCTCACTATACGACACACACATGCTTCTACGTGCTAGACATAGAATTGAATGAATACAAAATCTCTCAACTTAGAGGTCTTCTCTTTTAGCAGGAGAAAACAAAAGAATGGAAATGGGGGTGGGGTTCTGCCTCAGAATACATTAAGAGGAAGGAGAGAAAGAGCTTGGGGAGAGGAAGCGCAGCTTCATGGAGGTGGCAAGGTGTAGGAGTGGCACCTACAGCCACCAGGGCAAGAGGGGCCCTTCCCAAGGTCACCATGCCGAGGGCTCCTGTTGGCTATGCTTGGGTATCCTGAGGAAAGCAAGGAGGCACATGTGCTGAGCAGAGTGTGAAATGAGGCCAAAGTGTCAGCGGGGGAAGCCTGGGGCCCAGCAGGGATGGTGCTTTGAGTCTGGGTCGCAGAAGGAGCTATCAGAAGACTCAGGGGTTCCCTAGTGATGTCACTTGGGTTTCAAAAGGCTCACTGGGGAGACCTGACTGCTCGGCAGAGATGGAGTCAGATGGGTAATGGAGCCTGGAGAACACAGACGTCTGGCTGGCTATTCCAAGAGTGTAAGTCTAAAACAATTGTATTTGAAGCATCGTCTAAATCTCTGGGCCAAGTTAGAGATAGCTTACTGAATGATGTGAGAGAGAATTCGGGAAAACTGAAACTCAATTTTAATCAAACGAGCATTTCCAGAGTAGTGCAAACAAATATTGATTTTTAAGAAGCAAATAAAGTAATTTTTCCTTCCAACCGAGGAACACAAAGCAGTGTTCCATGTCACTTCTCCTGGTGTCTGCATGACGTGAACCATTAAGTGGGTGTGAGCTGAATAATTTATCCAATTCCCGACTGTTTAAAGAAGCAAAAGCAAACAGAGACCCTCAGGATTCTGAAGAAGTTACTGGCACCAGAAAAGCCCAAATTCCCTTAGAAACATGGACTATCATTTAACACGCTTAGAAAGAGGCACAAATTAAGATAGCCTTGGCAGATTCCTCACATTATAGATAAAGACACTAAAGCCCAACGGGGAGATAATGCTCTCAGGTCTATGCAGGTTACTGACTTTGGATCAAAACAGGATTCTCAGTTCAGTATTTTGCTTCCACTGTCAAAAGTTTTCCTCCTGGAGGACAGAGAAGGAAGTCAGGAGGCCAAATACAATCAAAGTACAACCGAGGCGCGGGAGGAAACGTCCCGGTGAAACTCATGACTGTGCACAGCCTGTACACACCAATCACTCCAGCCAGAAACTAACAAGTTTTCTTAATAAATACACTTGGTTTCTGATATATTAGAGAGCTTCAAGTCAACTGCTTAGAGCTGTTGGCATTGCGACCTCAGTCTTTTCACTGTCACCCAGCAAGAATGCCCTTTGATCCACACCAGCCTGGAGTCACCCTCTTGCCTCCTCAGTTTCCCTCTTATTTCTACTGGGCCCACAAATTCCTGAGGAATTGTAACCCTTCTGCTCAGAAGGCCCTTCTCACGGGGTTTTGCCTGGCAGGCTTTCAGCCCTTCAGGCCCCAGAGAGGGAGAAGCAGAAGAGACCACATCTGGACGTGCTGAGATGTCTGGAGAACCCCAAGCTTTGATGGTTTTATTCCTTCACTAAGAGGATTTACACTTTCAAGCCTTGGAATTTCGAAATATGACTCGCTTCAACTTTATGTTTTCCATGCATTTAGCATCGGAGATAGGAACACAGTATGAACCTAAGTATTGTAAGATACATAGGATTCTTTTGTACTTGTAATTACCATCCCCCTAAAAATAACTCACAAAGATTGGAAGCAAGGATTAGCTGCCTTGGAAAAGCACTAGGGAGCTGCATTCAGTTTGGGGACCCACTCCCTTGTCCCCACTGGTAAGGGCACCTTCTTTTGGGTCTCCACTTATTTCCTGGGATGGGGTGGGAGGGAAGAGATTGGGGCATTCCTGCCAGGACCTGGTGGACAGCCCCCAAAGTTCCCACATTCTCACACTGGGCCTTTTCTTCTAGCCCCCACCAGGCCCTCCCTGCAGGGCCCCCTCAACCCCACAGTCCCACAGTCCTCCATCACAGTCACAAATTTCACAATTCTAGAAATGTAGTTTGAATGACTTCTAAAATTCCATAGCACAGAAGAGCAACTGTGGTTGGCAGCAAATTATACACTTCAAGGTAGCCAGTGTGACCCAATCAATACATATTGTATACACGTATCAGAATGCCACACTGCACTCCATCCATGTAGACGATCACCATGTGTACACTAAAATTATTTTTTAAGAAATTTAAAACTTCTATTTCTATTCAGAGCAATACTTACAAGTGCACCTCCTGGTCTCACTGCTTTTCCAGGCACTGTGAAGCAATGAAAGAGAAAACAAAAATTCATTTCTTCCCTCAAGGAAGCCTAACTAGAAGAAGAATCTTACTGGGTGCATTAGTAATATAATTTGCGCATGGATATTTTTAAAGGGAATGCAGTTTTCAGCATCTTCATGTACTCTCATTCATTCAAAATAAACCCAGAAAGCACCGCTTAGAAACTCACTTAGCAGAAATGCTTTAATTAATCCATCAGAAGCTTTGAATGAACAAATCAAGGGCCTCTTTGTAAATGGGGGGATCAGAGACTTGGAAAACGACTGATTCTCTAAAATATTTGAAACATTTTTGTCATATTTTCACAATATTAATTTGTCCTATTAAAGAGAGGAGAGATAAACCCAGAATTTTTCCAAAAGATCATAATTTCAGAATAGTTAGAATCTAAAAGCTGAATGAAAGGTAGACTCCCCTGTGCCTAAAAGATTCAGATATCCATTTTTCTGCGCCACAAGTTGAGCCATCTCTAAAGGATGAGTTCAAATATTGTCTGTTTTCGAGTCACAGGGAGGGGCTCTGGCCCCTGAGGCTGCATGGCTGGCCATCTGCTTCCTTAGAACACTCAGCCTCACATTCACAGAAATTTTCACCTGACGGCTTTTGTCCTGGACTGGGCTCCCTGAGCCCAAGATCGTGGCTACTTCGCCTGCTCACTATACCTTGTTGGCAGCAGGTTTCTCTACGAGGTCAGAGAGGAAGGCTGGCTGTCTCGATCAGTTAGTTCGGTTATGGTTTAGCTGCTCTAACTCAAACTCAAAATAATAGTGTCTGAAACAAGTTAAAGACTTCTTTCCTGTTTACATTAAAAAGTAAAAGCAAGTGGAATAAGCGCTTCCCTGGCAAGCGCAAGGGCCTGAGTTCAATCCCTGGTTCCACCAAAAAAAAAAAAAAAAAAAAAGTAAAAGCAGGGCCAGCGAGACAGCTCAGTGGGCTAAGTGCCTGCTCAGGCCAGCACAGGGACTGGGGTTTGATCCCTGGCACCACGTGCTGCGCCAGCCCTGCCCTCGGGAGCCCTGAGCTGGCGACTGAATCTGGGCGTGGTGGTGCATGTCTGTAATCCCAGGGCTGGGGAGCCTGAAAACAGGAGGATGACTACAAGTCAGAGCTGCATAGAGACCCTGTACCAAATACATAAAAAAAGCACCCTGTAGAGAGTAGCGCTGGGGCAGTAGCTCTAAGATTGTGGGAAGCCAGGCCCCAGCTATCTGGGCTCATGCCAGTCTTCTCAGTTGACCTGCAAGAAAGTAGCCGTGCTGTTTACTCACCATAGCGCGTGTCACTCAGCTGGACAGAGGACGGTGCTGAGCCACCAAGTGAGAAAGTCCTTGTAAATGCTCCTAATAGTTATTACTTCAAAACAAGACACAGAGCTATAAAACAGAACAGAAAGCAGGTGAAGGAAGTGGTAGTAAATACTACCAGGCATCTGGGGGGAACTGAATTTGATTCTAAGCTTCTTGGAAACTAAGTGGAAAAAAAAAAAAACAGGTTGAGTTACTAAATTTCTTTTTCTAAAGAGATAAAATTTGTGAAGTCATCTGCAGAAGTCAGCTTTTCTTAATGATTTGTTAAAATTGAAATATTGTTCATTCCCAGTTAATTTTTAAGCATAATCAAGTGACTCTTAACTTGACAGAGCTAGCAGGGGGCAGGAAGGGAAGAGAAGAGAAGACAAGAAGAGGAAAAAAGGGGAGAGAGAAAGGGGAAAGAAGAGGAGGAAATCAGCCTCCCTCTAGCGCGCTCCAAGAGCTGTCTGCATTCCTGGATTCCTTCTTGCACAGCCCATGCCACTGTCCCTCCTTCTCACCTTCTGTTCATGTTATTGTCCTCTGCACCTCACTTTGGGCCCTCAGAGCTGCCACCAGGCAGGACAATGGTAAATCCATCCTGGTTCTACCTCTGCTTTGAGACATTTCTTAATCGCCTAAAACACTCGACTTGGGGATCGTAACCCACGCTGCCTTTGCACCACATTTGGCTGCTTTGCTTGCCTTCTTCCTCAATGTTCTTCTCAGCCTCTTAAAGGGCCGCTTGAGTTCCATTTTAGGTTGTGTGTTGGAGTTCCGCTGATTTTTACTTTCCGTCTTGGACCCTTGGCTTTTTTCACTCAGTGTATTGTCTCTAGGAAATGTTACCTACTCTTCAGGCTTTACTTTATTCTCTGGATTCCAATGACCCCCTTGTTTTTGATCTTTAGGTCTAAAGGTCGAAACCTGAGTTGTAAATCCCAATAATGAAACTCCTGCTGAATGTACCATACATACCTTGAATTCTGTGTGCCTTGCAGGGTGTCAGCTCCCTCCCTTACCCTTTTCTTTCCTCACATGTCCTTCAGTTCAGTGATGAGCCCTGCTGTGCACCAGTTTCTCAAGGCTGAAAACTTCCCATCATCTTCAACCTCCACCTTCCCTCATGCCCCACCCACCAACACTCAGTCCTCAGCTCCAGTCAGTTCTGTTTCCTGTCTCTGTCTCTCTCAACCTGGCTTATTGATCCTGTTCCAAACATTATTATCTAAATAGGAGACATCACATTTCTTTTTTAAAACACAATTTCTTTTCATTTATATATTTGGTACAGGGTCTCACTACATAGCTTGGACTCATAGTGATCCACCTATTTTCAGCCTCCCCAGCGCGGGGATTACAGGTGTGCACCACCATGCCTGGACTGGGTCAACAGCTCAGTGTACCCCGGGGTGGGGCTGGTGCAGCACGTGGTGCCAGGGATCACACCCTTGTCCCTGTGCTTGCCAGAGCAGTTGCTTAGTCCACCGAGCTATCTCATCAGCCAGGGATCTTACATTTCTGCCAGAGCTCTTAGCTGGGGTCCCTCAACAAGGAGTCCAAGCAACTGTCTTCATTCTGGAGCAACACCCTGAATTTATACTTGTCCTGGCCTAAAGCTCCTGCTGCTGGGCCTCTGTGGCCTGCCAAGTAGCCGTCACTGCATAATGGGCACAAGTGGCCCCACCTGATCCAAGCCCTACTTCCGGGCTTGTTTCTGTCTTCCTTCCAAATACTCCTCCTGAATTCCACATTCCTTCCAGCTGAGCTGCTCCTGCTCTCTGAGGCCCAGGTCTCTCTTGCGTCAAAATCATTGCCTGTGTTGTACCCACAAGAAACAGTCTCCCTTTCACTCTCATACCAGGGGGAATCTCGTTTTGTTTATTCATTTGACGAATATTTACTGAGCACCTACAACATTTCCGGTACCATTCAGGCACTAGTAACACAACAGCAAACACAAGATTCCTGCTCTTCACCTTTGTGGTCCTATTCAAGAGGCCCTGCTTGACTTTCCAAGAAGCAGTTGTCTTCCACAGAACTCTGTCCTTATCCCACACAGCACTGTCTCCGCTGTATCTTGGTGGCTTTTAAATCAAGGTCAACAAGCTTTTTCTGTAAAGAGACAGATGACACTAATAAATCTTTTGGCTCTGCAAGACATATAGACTCTGTCAGAACTAGTAAACTTAAGTTGTACAAGGGAAGGAGTCATGAGCTGTACCAGGATTGGACTGGCTGTGTTTCAATAAAACTTTATTTAAAAAAATACCGAAGGGCCAGCCAAATAGCTCAGTGGATTAAAGTGCCTGCAAGCAGGGGCAGGGGCCAGGGGTTCAATCCCTGAGCCTGCCACGCTGGCCCCAGCCCCAGGGGCGTGCTGAGATGGCAACTGAGAGTGGGCGTGGTGGCACGCACCTGTAATCTTAGCTCTTGGGAGGCTATAAATAGGTGGATCACTACAAGTCTGATATAGTAGTGAGACTCTGAACACCTTGTCGACCCCTCCCTAAAATACAGAAAAAAAAAAGAAAAATACTGAGTTAGATTTGGCCCTTAGGCCGAAGTTTGCTGACTTTGGGGCTAAATAGCTAACCTTGGACATTTTTATTCATTTTTATATCCACAATTCAAACATAATGTTTGGCACTGAGGCTTATCAAGAAAAGTTAATAGGTAAATAAGGAATGGCAAACGAACAAATTAGGATGGACCTGCTTACTCACTGTGTCGAGTGGCTGCGTCTCCTGAGTCATCAGAGGTTCCATATTCACTCTGTCCAGCCACTGACTGCTCCTTCCACCTCAGCAGGATGCTTTTCCTGCGCTGTGTTCATCTAAACATTCTGAGGTAAGCAAAAGGCATTGCTGAAATTTGGGCTCCTTTCGTAGTGGTTCAGTGGTTCAGTTTTAAATGTTTCGCCACTCTATACAGTCATCCCCCACAGCGCCGGTTTTATTTTTATAGCTACGATAATTACACTTTATAGATTGCACTTTTCGGACAGATATGTGTCACGTGCCCATTATAGACTTTTGCTCATTTTACTTGTATGTGTAGAGATACAGGCTGGCCTCCGAGACACTTCACATTTGGCTCTAGAGCACTGCAATGAAGGAAGCATAAGGAGCGAGCCACGTGAAGTTTCTGGTGTCCCAGGACATATACAGATCACTTGTACACTCTTCTCCAGTGTATAAAGTCAACAATAGTGGTGTGTCTCAAAATGTGAAGACCTTGCTTTAAAACTACTTTATTAGGGCCAGCGAGATAGTTCAGCGGACTAAGCACCTGCTTAGGTGGGCACAGGGAAGGAGGTTTGAGCTCTGGCACCACATGCCGCGCCAGCCCTGCCCCCAGCACACTGAGCCAGCAACCAAGTCCCGGCATGCTGGGGCACACCTGTAAGGCTAGTGCCAGGGAGGCTGCAGACAGGATGATCACTAGGAGCCCGAGCTGTGTAGTGAGACCCTGTACCAAATACATTAAAACAAACAAACAAAATGCTGTATCACTGAACATTCTAAGATTTGCCTGAGCTTTTAGTAAGTTGTAATGTTTTCAGTTGGTGGACCTGGCCTCTGTGTCAGTGACTGCTGAGTAATTAAGCTGGTGACACTGGGAATAACGTCTTTCTTTTCTCTTTTCTTTTTGTATTTAGTACAGGGTCTACAGGGTCTCACTATGTAGATTGGACTCATAGTGATTCTCTTGTGTTCAGCCTCCCAAGAGCTGGGATTGCAGGCATGCGCCACCATGCCCAGACTCAATCACGTCTCAGCATGACCTGGGGATGGAACCGGCACTGCATGCTGGGGGTGCAACCCCGGCCGCTGCCCTCTGTCCAAACAGGCGTTTCAATCTGCTGAGCTATCTGCCAGCCCTGCATGGGGCAATTTCTTATAAAAAGACAATACTGAGTTTATTGCTTCTATTGACGCTTTCACAAAACAATTCTCTGCAGCAACTGACATTGCTTGTTAGCATTCTACCCACAGTAGAACTTCCTTCAAGGGTAGCCACTCTTCTCCACCCCTATTGCTGCTTTTCAGTGAAGTCCACATAATCGTCTAGGCCCTCTGTTGGCATGTCAACGGTGTTCATCTTCACCAGGAGAACTTTTTGCCTCCCAGAACCCCTTTCTTGGCTCATCTATAAGAAACTCCTTACGTACCATGAGATGATAGCAATTCATTATATTTTCATCCTTCACTTCTCCTTCTGTTGTACCTTATAGCAGGTCTGCTGTCACTGTGTCTACTGAAGTTTTGAACCATCAATGTCGCCCATGTACTGTAGATTGGAATAAAATTTATCAAACTCCTGTGAATGGTCATATTTTAAGACCCTCCCATATATCATAAATATTCTTTACTTTTTGCTTTTCTATAATTTTTAACTTCTTCTTCCTTTCTCTTCTCCTTTGCCTCAGAGATGTCTTCCCCCATTAAGCTGTATCTCCAGTCACTTAAAACTTTTTTTTTGAGACAGGATTTCACTGAAGTGTCCAGATTGAGCTTGAACTTTCAGTCTTCCTGCTTCACTCTTCAAGAGGTAATCATTGAGGTAATCTCTGGGAGCATAGGCATGCACCACAGTACCTGATTTGATATGTAATTCTTCAATAATAAAACTTGAAAATCAAAATTATTTTGGGGCTACAAAATGGATTTAATATGTGCATGCAAACAACATTCTAATAATTGGATATCTCCATCAAAACTCTTGAGCAGTCAGCTATATTGTCAATAAGTAATATTATTTTGAAAGAATTTTTTTCTAAGTGGTGTGTCTCAATCATAGGTAAAAACGTTCTGTCAAGCATGTTAAAAATAAACATGTTGTCATCCACAATTTATTGCTTTCTGTATGGTGCACAAGTAGAGCAGACTCATGCAATTCTTGAGGGCTCTAGGCTCTTCAATGTAATTATTGAGGACCTTGGACACTCAGGGTGGTACATGAACGTTGACTTCAAGTCACGAGCTATATCAAGCATCTAACCAGAAAGGCAGCCTATCATTTGAAGCCCTAAAGCCAGGTATCAACTTCTTGGTACCTGTGCAAGTGCTAGATGTCATTTTCTTACACTATTAGCTTGTTTCATCTACAGTGACCATCAGTTCTCAGGAAGATGTCATCACTTTTACCTAGATGTTTTCCCAAAGATTTATGCACGCACTGGTGGGGCCTTAGGAGGTGATTGGATCCTAACAGTGCAACAGGCATGAGCCTATAGCTAAACGTGACGCTGGAAGGAGACGCCCGGTTGGAGGACGTGGCCCCTAGGGGCACGACCCAGGAGGGTCCACCCCCTCCCTGCTCCGTGATCTCTCTCTGCTTCCTGCTGCCATGCTATGAGCTGTTTCTCCTCTACCATGTTGCCCTCCCTTGGAGCCAGCCAACCATGGACTGAAAGTTCTAAAACTTTGAGCCAAAATAAGCTCTCTTCCTTTAATTTGTGGGTAGCAGGGATCACTGCATCTCAGCAACAGGAAAAATCACTAAGACGAATTTTGTCGAAATCCCATGGAAGTAAGGGTGTTGTTGTGACGACCTGGCCATGTAGTTCAGAAGCGTTTGGAATTCGTTCTAGGGGAAAATCTGGAGAGGTTTACAGATGCAAGCTGCCACAGAAGACCTAGAATGTTATCAGGCAAACTGGATAGAAGACTGTGATCAGAGATCAGGAACCAGGATGCCGTTAGAGACATCACTCAAACACTAAAGGACAGGCTCAGACACTTTCAGTTGGGAATGAGGACTCCTTGGGCAATTGGACGCAATAACATGAGCATTTTTCTGTGGCAAAAAAAAAAAAAAATATGCAGACTGCATATGTCCTGAGACTTTGAGGAGAATGAGATTAAGAACAGTGAACTAATCATTCTAGTAAGGGAACCTCAAGGCAGCTGAACAGTCAGCTGTGCAGTGGCTGATTGCTGGGGGAAAGGGCTAGCTGGCTACACCTTGAAGATCAAGAGCAATGGCCCTGCTGGATGACTTTAAAACTTTTGAATTTGGGCAGAAAGGAAGTTTTAGAAAGGTTGGGGCCTGCAAACTTAGAAGGGAAGATCTTGGTCTGAAAAGATTAGCACTAAAAAGAAGCCAAGGACTTTACAACAAGACAATAGGAAAACTAGCTTGAAGTCGTGGGCAAGACCCTATGCCTCCAGGTTCAGAGATCCAAAAGTGAAAGATTTTGCTTTGAGATGGGAGCCCTTGGGCCCTCAGCTCAAGGAAGGAGTTGGTTTCCCCGCACTCGGTTTGCATGCTCAACTTTCCAGACAGTATTAGTTGATACATTGTGTCAACTTGGCCGAATCAGCTCCGGCAGATCTCAGCGGGCGGGAGCCTAACCTTGCAGGTGGGCAGGGCCCAGGAACTGTGAAAGGCTTCCTGCTGCCCTGCCTGGCTTCCTGCGGCCCTGCTCCGCTTCCGGGGAGAAGTCCTAGTCTTTGGAGGAGCTTAATCTTTGCAGCGCCGCCAATTTGGAAGAGCTCCAATCTTCGATCTTCGCCTTGGAGCTCCAGTCTTGGCAGTCAGTGTAGAAGGAAGAGAGAGGCTTGATGGACGCCCCCAGCTGCTGCTCCTCCTCTGCTCTTCATTGTTTTCTGGCCCAAGAACTGCTGTCATTTGCCTTGGAGCCAGCAGAATATGGACTGAACCCTCCAGTAACTGTGAGCTGAATAAAACTTTCCTTCCTTCATTTTGAGCGTCGGGTATTTGTCCCAGCAACCAGTAAAAAGTAACTAAGACACAGACATTCCTAAGCCTCTGAAGTCATGGGCAAGATGCATGTTTCAGTTACTTTCTACTCCTCGCTGGGACAAATACCCAACACCTGAAATTGAGGAAGGAAAGGTTTATTTAGCTCGCAGTTTGTGGAGGCTTCATTCTACGCTTGGATGGCTCCCAAGAAGAGTGGCACATGGCAGAGCGCAGCAGTTCATAGCATCAGAAAACTGCGAAGAGCAAAGGGAAGCAGCCTCAGCTTCTAGCCAGCCACTTTCCCCTCTTTATATTGTAAACAAGCTATCCTAAGCCTGGGGGTGTAGATCTCACAGCCCTACAGCCCTCCTGTTGCACAGCCCTCCTCTTGCACAGGATGAGGATGTTTACAAACTAAGAATTCTGGCTCTCTGCTGAGTCATTTAATTAAACTTCTGAACTCACGTTGACATAGTGTATCAACTAGTATAATGCATAGGAGCCAAACAACTGCTCCAGCTCACAGCAGACCTTAGAGTCATCTACATAGTAGGAGCTTTACATGCATAGAGAATGCAAGGGCTGTGGACACAAGGCTCTCACCCAGGTTTCAGGAGAAGGGCTGGGAGGCCAGGGCAGTGTGCCCCTGAGCGGGCAATGCATGAAGCTGTGAGAGTGAAGCCAAAGGTGCCATGGAGACCCCAGAAGTCTGGAGAAGCTAGGAATGTGGAATGTGTGAGGAAAGCTACAGGATTTGAACAAAACCAACCCAGGAGAGAAACTATGAGGGCCACAGCCACCAGCAGAGCCGCAGGGGCAAAGCTGCACAAGCCGTTTGCAGCTTACCTCTTGCCGCATCTTGTCCTAGGTGCTGGACGTGAAACTATAGAATTTAATGTTTGCCTTGCTGAGTTTCAGTCTTGTTTTGGTCCCAGGCCTTTCTATTCCCCTATTTTTAAAAAACCCTTTTGAAATGGAAGTGTTTACTTCATGCTTTTGTGCATTGAATTTGTTTAACTTACTTTTCATTTTTGCAAGGGCTCATGAGTAAGAATTTGCCTTAAATCTCAGAGGAGACTTAAGACTTGGACTCTTCAGCAATGCTGAAACTGTTAGGACTTGGGGAACTCTTTGAGGTGGACTAACTGCATTTTGAATAAAGGGATGCTCGTGAGTTTTGGGGGGCAGAATGTTATGGTTCATATCTAGATGTCCCTCCAAAGTCTCATGTGCTCACAGGTGGAGCTTTTTAGCAGTGACTATCACGGAGGTGTGGTGCTCAGCCATGGATGAGGCCAATGAGGAGTTTATAATGGATGCGAACGTTGGAAGTGAAGCTTGGCTAAAGGAAGTGGGGACATGGCTTGGAGGGGGCCATCTACACCCCTCCTCCCTTGTTTGGTCTCTCCTTCCTTCGGCCATGCCAGGGGCTGTTTGTCCCATGTCAGGCCCCTGTGCCAGAGCTGCCCTGTCTTGGAGCCAGTGGACTATGGACTATAGACAAAAACATTTATAAACTGTGAGCCAAAATAAACCTTTTCTACTTTAATTTTGGGGTACTGGGTGTTTTATCTCAGGCACAAGATAAGTAACTAAGACAGGAAGCTGCCTTCACCAATTATCTAAGCTAGATCTTCTGGCCAACTTGCTGCAGTGTTTTTTCCATCAGCGTGTGCTGCCCAGCCTTGCATTTTTAGGTTATGGAAATATCTTCTTTCCATAAACCTCCTGAGTCAACTTCTGATGGCTTCAGGCTTTTCTTCTGCAGCTCTTTTACCTCTCTAGCCATCCTAGAACTGAAGAGTTAGGGCCTCTCTCTCTGGATTAAGCTATGGTTTAAGGGAAGCTTGTACCTGGTTTGATGATCTGTGCAAATCACTAAAGCAACATCTCAGCAAGAAGGCAGTTCCACTTTATTATCATCCATGTGTTCGCTAGATTTCACTTTTGATTTCCTTCAAAAACTTTTCCTTTACGCGCTGAGGCTGTAAATTAGTGGTAGAAAGCTTGCCTAGCAAGTGTGAGACCTGGGTTCACAAATTGGTAAGGTATTAGACGTAAGAAGCCCAGCTTTTCACCTGTCAGGGCTTTGACAAGACTTACTTGCTAATCCACGTGTGGAAATTTCCCATTCATTCGAATGCTTTTAGGAACCACTATAAGGTTATTAATTGGCCTAATGTCCACATTGCTATGTCTCTGGCAATAAGGAAGGCAGGAGATGGGGCAGTACGGGGAAGAGCCAGTTGGTAGAACAGCTCGAACATACATAACAGCTATCAGTTTATTTTATTTTATTTTTTATTTTTACAGGGGCCAAGGAGATGGCTCAGTAGGAAAAGCGCTTGACTGGCAAACGCAAGGATCTGAGTTCAAGCCCCAATTCCACCAAAAAAAAAAAAAAAAGAATTTATTTTTACGGAGAATAAAAAAAAAGTATCAGAAAAACTAGAACCTATGCAGAATTTCACCAAACAAAATTACAGGGAAAAATGGGGGCTAGAGAGATAACTCAGTGGAATAAGTGCTTGTCTGACAAGTGCAAGGTCCTGAATTTGAGCCCTGGTACCATCAAAAAAAGAACAAATATAGGAAATCAACAATAGTTGTTATATTGTGTATTGTTGCCTTCAAATCACTTGCTCAGATTACCAGATGTAAGCACACAAAATTGGTCAAAAATTATAAAAAATTAAAAAGGAGAGAGAAAATGTTAAGCATTAACTTCTCCTTTCAATAGACCAACAGAACTTAGCAGTACGATTACCTAAACTATCCTCTGTGTATACATAGTTACATTTCTTTTGCTCTTCCCAGTTGTTCCTTCCCTTTAAAAGATTTCTTTCTCTTTCACAATCTCTAGTGTACCTTTCAGATTTTATTAAATTTTTTGATGCAACTCATGGAACTCCAAACATTTACAGTAGTTATCATAGGGCCAGCCAGATAGCTCAGGAGACTAAAGCACCTACTTAGGCAGGCACAGTGACTGGGGTTTGATCCCCAGTGTGTCATGCTGGCCCCACCCCTGGGGTGTAATGAGAGGGCAATTGAGACTGAGAGTGGTGATTACACCTGTAATCCTAGTGCTTAGGAGGCTAAAAACAGAAGAATAACTATGAGTCTAATCTGTGTAGTGAGCCCCGGTAGGCCCTGTACTAAATACATTTTTTTTAAAAAAAGTTAACATCAAAGATCAGTTGACTGTAAATCGCCCCAATACTTAATAATTGAGAGGTGATCTGCATGTGACACAGAGACACAAAGTGAGCGCGTGCTGTTGGAAAGCCTGCATCAATAGACTTATTTGGTACATGTTTGCACAAACCAATTTTTAACAAATGCATTCTCTGCAAAGCATGGTAAAGCAAAGTCTGAGAAATCAAGGTATGTTTTATTATTCCATTTGTTTCATAAATATTCAAAGTCACCTTAATTATATTCTGAAGCAGATAGGATAGTAGAGAAACCCCTCAATTAAGTCAATATATAAAGCTTTTATGGCACACAGAGAATGAGCAGAAGTGTCAATGTGCAGCAGGAACAAAGGTGACTGAGATAAAGTTTTGTCACTAAGGGGCTTATATTGTGGATAGGAGATAAGAATGTAAATGATTACAATGCATAGCAAGTTGTAAGTGCTTTTAGGAAGGAATCGGGAAAGTGCTCTGTGTCTTATATAGGAAATAAAAATTCATCTTTGGCTAGAGATTAAGGAAGGCTTTGGCATGGAAGAATTTGACTAGAAATTGAAAGGTAGGTATTTGGAATGCTGATATGACAATCAAGGGCCTTTGCATCAGAGAAATGTACAGGTACACCAATGGGTTACTGGAAAGCAAGTTTTAATGAAGTTACATCCGGGGACTGGCTGATAAAACAGAAGCCAAATCCTTTCAAGAAGTGCCAACTCCATTCTAGTCTGGAATGCATTGATAATTGGGACATTATGCTCAGAGGCTGCAAACTGACATTCTGTTGTCATCCCCCTTGGAATAGAAACGCTGATCCTTTACAGTAATTAGCACCAATTTGGAGCATGTGTGCAAAAATAAATCACCAGTGTCCAAAAACACATACACTAAGTTCAAGGACTACAGAGCAAGTTTTTTTTATTAGCCCCACCTATATAAACAAAATCAGATGTAATTCGCACACAAAAACAGAAGAGACAAGGAGAGATCACAGTTCCCACTAGAAAATTATTATTTATATAAAAGCTCACAATGATGACTATCCACTGTGTTAGTCATGTCATTTAGATGGTGAAAGGATCAGCTTTCTTTCCTGAGGGCTACGAAGGAGAATTGTGATTCTGTGCCTGTTAAGTGTCCTGGTTGAAACTGGAAGGTGCATGTCCTCTGCAAACAAGCAAGTATCTTTGCTCCATCTCTCCCTACTTCTATCCTCACCATGTACCATCTTATCCTCTTCATGGACCAGAAGAGATGTGTCATCTGTCAAGGCTATCTGTGTTCTGCACCAGGAGCTCCTTTGTATACAGTCCTGTTGGCCCTGGCCCATGAGACATCTGTCTGTTGGGTAAAGTCTCAGGAGCTACCCTGAAGAAAGGTGGGGGTTGCTGTGGTTCAGATGTGGTTGCCCTAAAGGGTTCATGAATTAGAGGTCTTATCCTCAGTATGGCATTGTTGAGGTAGTAGGACTTTAAAGAGGTGAAAAGTCTTCAGGATGTGAAAGCTGCTGCCCTGGGAAGGCACTAAGATAATTCTCATAGGATGCTGAGTTATTCTCATGAGAATAAGTTAGTATAAAAGCCTAAACTTGACCCCCAGATCTCTGTTACTTCTTGTCTGGCTGTGTGATTTCTTTCTCGTTAACACTCTTTGCTATGAGCCCTTCATAGAAGCTAAGTTGAGTCTGGTGGAATGTATGCCTTTGGGTCTTCAAAGCTGTAAAATAAATAAAATTTTTCTCCATAAAGTTATTTTGCTTCAGGTGTTTTAGTGTAGTTCAGAAAGTAGACAGCAGTAACACAGTGGTGCTCATTTGGAAGAAGACCTGGAGTCCTTCTCTAAAGCACGCTGTATCATGATCAAGGATTGAACCCCACTCATGGCACTGAGTGACAGAACAGGGAGGCAGGCGGGACTTGGAGCTGAACCTGGGACATGGGAATGAATGTGTGTGTGTCATGAAAGGGTGTTGGCTGATGGGCCATAGGGCTCTGCATCCCCGCTGTGTCACTGACCTGCTTCCTGAACATGACAAAGTCACTTGCTGCCTTCCTAGGCCACAGTTTTCTTCTCCTTGAACTTAGAGATGTTTATTGGGTCCTCTTACTGTCTGAGGGTCCTGCATAGAGTTGTGCTTTTATTTGCCTCTTTCCATCCATTGGCTTGGAAAAGTTCAGTGAAAAGGAGACAAAAAGGGATGTGTAGGATCCAAAACATCTTTATATTTCTCATTCATTTAATGTTTCCATATTTCCTTTCCCAAAAGACTGACTATAGAAACACAGGATTGTGGTGGAGGTTGGGCAAAGCTCACAGGTAGCATGGTGGCAGACACCCGATCATTGCAATCAATCTGAGAAACAAACACATTTAAGCCTGATTCCGCCTCAGAACATAATCAAGGGCTACAGGACAGGGATCTGCTTAAAGTGGATGTTTACAGGAGTCAAATTCAACCTTTTGATTCTAAATCTTCTCCCCATTGTGTCTTTATTCCTCTTCCTTTAGAATCTCTAACCTTGAACTGAGGCTAGGCAATTAATGAGAATGCATCCATTTCAAATTAAAAATAATATGAGTGGAGTTTGGCAAAGTGCCTTAATTATATGACCATTTGTTTTTGCAGGGTTTCACTCATTTTTTATATTTCTTCCAAGTTATTGGTTGTTGTTATTTTTCATTAATAATTAATATTATTTCCTTTGCTTGCATAGAAATGATTGGGGTTTTTGTGTTTTCCCAACAATTTAAAACTCAACTTAAATGTCTCTTTCTCTGGGTATATTCCCATTGACCAGTCAGTCTGTATCCCCTGACTCTCTGTTCTTTCCTCAGGAGTGACCTCAAGAATTATTAGTTTGCCTGTGCACATGTTTATCTCCTGTAAGACATGGAAAGTTCTTTAAGAACTAGGAACAACTTTACATCCTTGTTTCTAAAGGCTAGAAATGCTGCATATGTATGTTTATTGGATAATGACTGGAAGAAAGAATGTCATCCTTACCCTGATTGTGCCTTTGTGGCCCTCAAGAGTAGACAAAGCTTAGAGGTGGCCTCTGTTTCATTCTTTATGCAGAAGTAATGTGAGTAAAGAGAGGGCTGAAGCGGCTGGTGGGGTTCAACAGTAGTGCCCTTGCCTAGCATGCACAAGATCCTGGGTTCAATCTACAGAACTGAACAAAAGAAAAAGGAAAACAAACGATCTTAAAACTCCCAGACTTAAAGATTTTGCATGAAATGAGAAAGAAGGGAATTTTGTGTGAAATGGCAATGAAGCTCAATGATAGAGTGCTTGCCTGGCAAAGGCAAGGTTTGACCCCTAGCCTTGAGGGGGAAAAAGAAAAGGGCAGGTCTGTCCTGGCTGTATCCCATCACTTGTCCTGTTCTCCTGGGCTGTGAATTCATGACCACTCATGGGTGGCCTGAGAACACAGTGACTCTACACACACTCAGGAGATGGGGAAAGGGCAAGAGACAACTCATAAGCTTGGCTTGCTAGGCTCAGCATGAGAGTATCCCAAAGCAACCCCCTGCTGGCTTTGGCCAGGGTCCTGGATCTGTCCTCTGTGCATGCATCGGTTTGGGAATGTGGCAAGGGTCAGGTACTCGCAGTCATACCCAAAATGGATCTGACAAGAGTAGCACACTATAGCCTCTTTTCTCAGACACAGGGAGGAGGAGAGAAGAGAGAGGGTGGACAGAAAACCATTAGACTTCTGTCCAGCATTTCAGGCAGGAAAGTAAAGTGGACAGCTCCTAAACGTTGGCCAAAGATAAGTTGGCATGGTGCTAGAGAATGACAAAAAGTCCTTGTGTAGAGGAAAGAGAAGAGGGTGTGGAGGGAAGATATGGGAACAGGGAGAGAAAGGCTGGGAAGTAAACCTGGGAAGCAGGGAAAGCAGGGAAGGAGAGAAAGAAGATTGGGTTAAAAGGAGAGAAACACACAGGCACCAGAGACAAAATAAGCTGAAGAGAGGCAAAAGGAAAGTTTGGCGAGAAAAGAGGACCAGCAGTGAGGCTAGGCAATTGATGAGTGAGGCTAGCCAGGAGATGGACCTCTGAATGTGTGGCTCACCTGCTTTATTCAGGAAAGTTCCCTCTGTAAGCCTGGCACTGGGTGCATGTGTGCACAGAGGGAAATGTGCTGACTCCCACCCAGGCCCAGGAGAAGACAGAAACAGGTCAGTTAACCTGGGTGGGTCTCTTCCACCAGGATTTGGCACCTGGCCAGGCCAGGTCAAGGACTCACACAATCATTAAGCTATAAAAGGGCCATCAGCTGCAGGGCTGGACCAGCTTTTTCACCTTGAGAAAAACCTTCTTCCTGTGCCCACATCTCCTGCATCAGCCTGGCCACTGCCTCCTTCTCCAGGTCCAACTTGGGACCAGGTGAACCTTGCCATTTGGAGTCTGAACAGGCTGCATGAGGACACTCTGCAAGTTAGTGCTGCCAGAGCAACCATGTGCTAAGGTGATCCTGGGCAGACCTGTGGGTGGGGCAGCGGTGGTTTGCAGTAGGATGCTTTCATGACCCGAGACCTCCAGTACACGTCAGAGGGGGGAGGAGGAAGGCCTCTGCGATCCAAGCTGAACAAAAGCTGGGCTTATAACCCACACTTTCATGATTTTTGCAAGAGTCTTTGAGCGTCTATAGTGCACAAGGCACTGTGTGGGAGGCTGAGGCTACTGAGAAGTAAACACGTTCCGTGACCTCAGGGGAGAGCCATTGCAACAGAGCCTCCTCTACCCAGCTTAACGGAGGCGTTTAGGGAGCCCAGAAGGGAATGTGGCAACTCTGTTTTGAGGAAAACAAGATATTGAGGAAGAAGACATTTGGGCACAGCAGTAAAGGCTGAGTAGGATCCACCAGCCAGAGAAAGCGAGACCCAATGTAAAGAGAGGTACGGAGACAAGTAGGAAGCCGCGAAGGAGCACAGCGAAGTGAAGCTAGAGGCTGGGGGTAGCAGACAAGGCTCCAGGCAAGGCGCTTGGATGGGATGGAAATAGAGGTGGATAAGGACAGACACAAATAACGGCTGAGACACCCAAGGTTTCAGTTACAAGGGAACTTAGAGATGATCTGGTTGCCTTTGTCCTCTTATAAGGTATGTATGTGTGCATGCCTGTGTGTAAAGTAGACCTGACTGAAGAGTTGCTGGGTTGGACACAGTGGAAAGAGGTATCGGAGCAATGGACATGTCTCAAGCTAATGGTGTTACTACTCGTCCTCTCCAAAAGAGCTCTAATAGGAATGTGTGGTTTTTTTCCCTAGAGTTCCTTTCAAGTCTTCACCCATCCTTCTCCGAGGGCCTCACGACTGGTCTTCAGACAGGATGAGATGGTCACAGGAATCAGAGAACATGTGTCTCTTTACATCTAGATCTATCTTCCTTAAAAGCCAGGTGATATA
>NW_004524704.1:2853977-2882887 GCF_000260255.1 Octodon degus
CTTCTAATGCATTAATATTACCAATCAAGATCATTTCCTAAGTTAAATGAAATCTATTGTTGTGTATGTTACATTCGATACATTCGATGAATTGTAGTGTGGGTATTAAACTGCTTCTTTTAAGATATATTGTGACAATCATTTCCAATGTTAGACCTCATTTTCAGCTTGGCATTCCATACACTAGACACGGCATCAACTATTTTTCTGTTGATAGATATTTAAGATGATTTAACTTGTTTGCTTTTATGCATGATGCTGTCACATGTGTATCCTTGCATGTGTGTTTTGTTTTTGCGTGTGGATCTTTGCACACCCTTACTACTGTCTTTATGGGATCGATCTCTAGAGGTGAAGTTATTAAAGCAAATGCACATTTCAAATTTTACTGAGAAGAACATCATTCCTTTTAAAAAGATCATACTGGTTCATTGTCTGACCTATAATTACTGGTTTTATTCTTCCACACTGAGGCCCCAGCACCAGAACTACCTCTGTGTGTAACGGTCATGGAAACGGTGAAGGGGATCCCATTAGTTGTCCCCTAGAACACAGCTATGCAGAGCTGGGGACCAGAGTCCAGGACTGTTGTCGCTGTACAGTGAGATAGCGCAGCTAAAATACTGAATGCTCAGTAATGTTTGCTAGGCTATTATTAAAGCCCACGCCACAACACAGGCTCTTGATGAGCTCTGACTGCCAACCACTGGCTGAGTGTGGAAAGTGACTAGGAGGGCAGGGGGCTCCAGGCTGGCATCCCTGGGCGGCTGTGAGGCCCTCCCTTTGCTCACTGTGCTCTCTGCCTGCCTCCTTGCAAACTGCCCTGAGTATGTTGAGTCACTTCTCACCACAGCCCTGTCCCCAGAAGACGAGGAAGTGAGACAGTATGCTTTCTGACACCCACCAGGGGCTGATGGCTATTGGGGAGGATGCTTCAGTCATGTGCAGGTCCCCAAAAGGGATTGGATATTCCTCCCTCAGGAGCTGTTGGATTCCTGAAAGTTACCCAGAAAAGAGATAGACACTGCGCTTATCCCATGACTTCGTTTTCATAGCCTCCTTCCTCAGTTAGGGTGGAAACTCCTTAAAGCAGAGACTGGTCTTTAACCTTTCTGTTTTGTTTTATCATCCCCTCCACCAAGACAACCAATTGAAGAGCACACAGCAGGCGGTTGGTACATAGGATGTAGGAGTAAGTTGGAGGGACTCATTTGGGGTGTGACTTAAGGAAATTACTCCTTTTGGATTTATGACTGCTAGGAACTGATTGATTAAATTACCACATGTCTATTTTAAACTCAACTCCACCTTTGCAAAAAGACGAACTGTCCTCAGAAGTGTTCCCACGACAAAATGAGACTAGCCTCTGTGCCCTACACTTCCCCACAGCACATCCTACAGTCTTCAGCTGCAAGAAGGTGTCTGGGTAGGTCAGAGAGAAATGTCTGGGGAAATTGGATTAAAGAAGGTAACAGCCCCTGGAAGAATTTGGCCCCAAAACTGAGGACTCCTCAATCAATATGCATGACTTTCAGAATTCCTATTTTAATCAGCAAAACGGAAATGAAATTCCCAATGTAGCTTTTAGTTAAAAAAATAAATTACAAGTGGTACATGATATTCATGCATGCCATTTCCTCTGAAATTCTTTTTAAGAATTGAAGAAAATAACCACTTAACATACTGGAAAGAACGCTAGTGAGGAGTCCAGAGATTTAGTTTCATGCCCTAAATTTATCACCTAATAGCTGTGAGATCAGAAGCAGGCCTCATTTCACTCCTGCAAGAATGAGAGAGTTGAGCATACGTGAACTCCCCTCAACTTCAGTGAAAATGAGCCGGCAATTCCCTGATTAGTGATGGGGACCCGCCCATCTGTCCATCCTCTCTGTAAATATGTAGTGGATTCCAGCATGGACAGTGCCCTGGAATTTGAGCATTTATGGCCCGAGTTGATGACCTTGATAGCAGCCGCAGTTGTCCAAGCACCCAGTCTCAATTTTGATTCCTCTTCCTCCTTGGGCTCCTAACTTCCCGGCAGCCCCTGGTGTCTGCTCCCGCTCTGTGTCTGTGTCTGGCCCATCCTACCCCTTGTATTCTCCTCACTCGATTCTCTTAGTCTCACCAGCTCTCATATGAACTACTGAAAAAAAAAAAAAAAAAAAAAAGCCCTGAAAGGAAGGCCTTTTCTCAGGCCCACCCTCTTCTCCCAAAATCCATAATCCATCTGTGCCTGCAATTGTCTACAATTTTTTACTCTACTCATTTTCTGAAGGTTTGAATGTTGTGCAAAATGTTGTGCCTGGTCCTGAGGAGCTCACAGTGCAGGAAGACACGCGTATTAGCAGGTAAGTGCAACGTGGCCTGGGGCTGCAGTGGCAGCGCTCAGCAGGCTGGTTTCCTCCACTCCTCTCCTGAGCCCTCCTCCTTGAGTTTTCCCTTCTTTGTTATTCTCTACCTTATTTCTCACATCCTTTTGTAGTTTATTGTTTACCTGTTTCTCCTCTTGACCTGGCTTAGCAATTTATGGCAGGGATCTGATAAGTTCAAGTCATCCTTCCACATTGGAAACCTTGACCAGCTTCAGGAAGAAATCCAAAGCTTTGCGCCAGGCACTTAAAGCCCTTGAGAGTTTGATGCTATCTTTCCAATTAACTCTGCCAATAAGCCCATGTTCAATTCCACTCTCTTCCTCTCGCTTCATATCTTAAATCTCACCTTCAGCTCCATGGCAGCTTGGACTCACCCAGCAGACTCAGCGCTCACCACCCTGGAGAAGCAGCAGGCCCTTGTTCTGGGAACACCCCCTGCTCTGTGCCTCCCTCTTCCCCTGCCTACACGGCTTGTGTCAATACGATCCTCTTCTCTTTTCAAGGTCTAGATTAAAGTCTATCCTTTCTAAGAACTTTGTAAAAATCAGAGCCAGGGGCTGGTGAGATGGCTCAGTGGTCTAAAGCACCTACTTAGAACAAGCTTCGCAAAAAAGCACAGGGACCACGGTTCAATCCCCCAGCACCACATGCCAGCCAGCCCCGCCCCCTGGTGGACTGAGCTGGCCACACACACACACACACACACACACACACACACACACACACAAAAAAAAAAAAAAAAAAAAAAAAAAAAAAAATCAGAGCCAGCCATTCAGCATTAATTTCCATCTGCTCCCTAATACTTCTTATAGTACATGTTCGGATGCATTGTGGTCTTCCTTGCAAAGGTTTTGTGAGCTTTCCATTTGCATCATAATGAGACTCTGGAGCTAAGTGCCTGTATCATTTGAACTGTTGGTGTTCTGCAGCAGAGAGCTTAGTGCCTGACACTCGGGCTAGTGCTGCCCTGAGAAGCTGCCATCTACCAGTTGTTGCACAGGCCTTAGGATTCTTGATGCCCATAACAGGCCATGGAAGTGGGCTCAGAGAGGCAAAATGAAGTACCCATGGCACCAGCAGGTAAGACAACTTCGATCTGAACTGGGAACCTCTGGCTGGGTGTGGGGACACACCCCGGTATTCCTGGCACTCAAAGAGGCTGAGGTGGGAGGATCACAAGTCTGAGCACAACCCAACTTAGGAAGACCCTCTCTGAAAATGAAAAACAAAACAAAACAAACCAGAGCAACAAAGGGCGATAAATGTAGCCTAACACAAAGGCCCTAGGTTCCTACAAAGCACCATAATATGTGCTGAATGATTTTGTAGCCATTTGGTGAAGAGGTTGAAGAAAAGAGACATTTCCTGATTACCTGGGGAGATTTTTAAAAGATATTTTTGAAGGAGCTGCATCTGATGACTAAATAGGAAGTTGACAAATAAAAAAGGTAAGGGTAGGCTAATAAGAGAATAAAATTTGAGGTAAGTTCCACAGAGGATCAATAAAGGATGCCTTTGAAGAGAAGATGGGAGCTATTTGCTGATGTACTTCTCCAGCCAGACTGCAAGTAACTGAGGGGAGGAAAGGCCTCTGTCTTGCTGAGGGCTGTACCTGTTGCCTCTGGCCTTGGAGCACGAGTAGAATGAGTGTCTTGCAGGAATCCATCTACTCAATACCACCTGAGCATTTTATGCATGTGTAACTTGAAACTCACTTTGGGCCTACCATACTCCACACCCTCATTGCCTTTAGGAAGGCTTGCAAAGGCCAAATCAAAACTTTTAGACCCTGAAAGTGAAACGTGCAGTCCCTAGAAAGTTTCAATGACCAACTCAGTTTCACTGACTGGCTGAGGAGAAAGAACCAAACCAACAGAACCAGCTCTGAAAAAAAATCGAGCAAGAAGAAAACATCTTTCAGTTCCAAGAAACTCTACTATTGTCAGTAACGGGTCCCCTGCAAGGGCTTCGGTGACGTCAGTTTCATTTCCAGTAGTGAGTTTTACCTCCCGTCTCCTGGATGACGGGCCAGGGCCTCTGACTGGCAGCCGTGCTGTGCTGCACCTAAGCCGGCGAGGTTCTTCTCATGTATGTGGGTCTGCTTCCCATCTCCTCCGTCTGTGTTAGAATAAGCTACAAGCAAGCGTGTGTCTCTGAGAACATTCAGATCCCAACAGTTGTTAAATCAGTGAGTCAGAAAATGGCTCGAAGTAGAGTCTGAGAGCAGGGAGATAAGCTTGAGAAGTAGAAAATGTATTCGACTTGAGGCAGTTGAACAGGCCCTGTTTCTCCTCAACCTCGTGTGCCTCGGTAGCCCTGGGTGGGCCTAGTCCATCCCCTCATTTCTCTGGGCCTGAATTTCTCTTTCTAACTCTGACATATTTGGCAGATCCTCATTAAGGGAGGAGGAAACAAGTGCTTGCCCAGTACTGGTAGCTGTTTTTAAAACGGGGATACTGCTGGAAAACTTCCTGTGTGCAGGGGAATCTGGGAATGGAAATGATTTTTCTTTTCTTTCTGTTTTTTTTTTTTTTCTTTCCTCCGATCCAGAGTTTTTCAGCCTTTTTTCTATGAGGAGCTGCCCTGAACACTGTAAGTTATTTCACAATGTCATTGATGTTTATACACTAGGTACCAAGGACACCCACTTCCTTCATCCTGGTTGTGACACTCCGGCATGTCGCCAGACTTTGCTAAGTCTTCCTTTGGGACAGAACTGCCCCCAGTCAAGAATCCTAGGTCCTCCATCACCTTCTCCTTCTCATGGAAGCCTTGGAATAATGTGACTGAGGGCTACATGGGAGGGCATGAAAACCAGGCCCAGAGACACTTCCTCTCTTCCCACCGAAGATGGGGTGACCCAGGGCATACAGGAAGCTGAGAAGCACTTGAGAACTAGAGGCGAGAAACCAGCATCTAAGACTCTACAGTGTCATTGCCCGACTATGTGACCTTCGTAGTGGTCCAGCTTACCCTTTCTGAGCTTCGGAGTGTCCACCAATCTGAAAGCTATGATAGATCTCTTTCACAAACTTCCTTTTTTTCCACACCCATCACCACAAGGTTGTTAGGGGGATAGAAAGTAATGGGTGAGAGACACTGGGAGAAAGCACAGGGCAAATGCCTGTTGTCACTATGCAGATTGGTTTTTCTTCTTGAGCACAAAGAAAAAGAACTTTCATTCTTAGATATTCTTTTTTTTTCCCTGAAGGTAGGAATGGACCAAGCACAGTGACACATGCCTATTGTCCCAGAACTTGGGAGGCAGGGCACAAGGCTGTGAGTCTGAGACCCACCTGGGCGACAGAGTGAGACCCTATTTCAAGCCAGGCCACCAAGCTGGAAGAGGTCTAAGTGGTTCATGTGGTGAGCACTTGAGGCCTTCAGGCCCAGGAGAGGCTGCTGATGGGTTAGGCCCTGTCCTCAGAGTGGGCATCCTGGGCTTGCACACAGCTCCTGACTGGTCGCAGTGAGGCTCAGGGCAGGTGGCTTGCCGACTCACTCAGGCCAAGTTCGAATCAGACTGGCTGCTCTGAATTCCACCCTGTGGAATTCTCAGTCTCCATACCTACTTAGCAAGCAGATGAGGGACTCAGTCAGCAGGCTGGTGACTGTCCCCAAAGCTCAGATAGCTGAGCATCTAACTAGACTTCTTGGTCTGAAACTTTTACGGTTCAAGGAGTAAGTTCAGAGTCAAAGGACCCATGTAGCCCAAACATGCAACTGCTTTGCTTTCAGGACCACGCATTCATTCCTTCATGGTGTAGGGAACAGTGGTCCAGGGGCTCGCTTTGCGCTGGCCCCGCGCCTGCTAGCTCTGGGCCATGGGCAGCCAGCAGAGATGATGGACGCTGACCCGTGCTGACCAGTGTACCTCTCGGAGCTCACAGTCGCCTCTGAGGCTCGAGGTGACTTCAGATTGCAGATGTAGAAGTTCTGACGAGTACATCTCTGCACATGTCTTTGCTCTTCTGTCCTTTTAGGTCACTTTTCCTTCTCTTTCTGATAGATAAATGTCATCTGTCCCTCAAAGTGTACTCAAACGCTACCTTGAATTCTGCCTCCAGAGTGTAATTAGTCTCAACTTCCTATAAGTCTTATAGCTCCGTGTGTGTGTGTGTGTGTGTGTGTGTGTGTGTGTACCACATTGTAGGGCTCAGTTGGCCCACAATAGGCAAGAAAAGGGCCAAGATAAAGACAGAGCACACAGAAGAGTGTGGTAAAGGTTGCAGAGAGAAGTTAGGTGCAGTTCAAAGGAAACAGAGCTCTGAGCTTGCTCCCCATCTCCTCCCTGGCAGTCTAGGTCATAGCACCTTTGAACACTCTCTCCACCTTGGATTCCAAGCAAAGCCAATGCCATTCTAACCCTGGGCCTAAGGGGAAGGAGTAGTTTTACTGTGCCTATGCACTCCCCACAGCACATGGATCACAGAGGAATCCTCCCCACAGCACCTGGATCACAGAGGAGTCCTCCCCACAGCACCTGGATCACAGAGGAGTCCTCCCCACAGCACCTGGATCACAGAGGAGTCCTCCCCACAGCACCTGGATCACAGAGGAATCAAAGAAACATATAGGACACTGAACCAAGGAAAGCTGGTTGATGGGGTTGATGGTTGTAGATATTGACAACAAAATTGTCAAGCTGAAACTATCTGAACCAAAAGCCAGCCATCACGAAGGGTGGTATGCTTATGATGTTTCACTATGAACAACGAAGCAGCACGAGAACCAGGAATCAGACATGAAAATGTACCTCTCCCTTGGCAAACTGGAAAGAAGTGGGGCTGCAGGCTACCTCATCGGGTTGAGTCTGATATCCAGATCTGTGTAGTGGCAGGGCTAGAAGCACTGTCTTTCCCTCATGATTTAAAATCATAATTTTGGAAATCACCAACAAAGCTCTCTTTCTTATTATTCTCTGGTGAGGATGATGTAAAAAATATCCAAATGCTAGGGATAAGAGAAAAAAATGTCACTAGGAGGAGCTGAGTATTATCTGAGTTTCAGTGTCATTTTCTTTATGTAGTGAAGAATATACTAGGATTAATACTGTGCATTAAAAATGTGCTCATTTTTTATATAAACAGTTTATAGGTACCAAACTCAAGAGGTATAAAAGGATAAGTAGAAGTCTCTGGTTTGCCCTTGCCTCTCCAGCTTTCTCCCAAGCCCTGTATAAATCCTTCCAGAGGAGTCCTTTGACTGTCACTGTGCATTTATCAAGTGAGTTAATAGCTCTACCTCCTTCAAGGTTCTCAGGAACCAAAACTTGCTTGTAAGAAGGAAACCTATCCCAAATGCAATGCATCTCTGGTGATAAAAACACAATTATGCTACCTTTGTGCCATTCACATAAGCAAAATTAGGAAATGCAGCTCTTTCTAAAGAATGCTCCAACTGGCTGGCCGCAGTCGGCGTTCCCCCACCAAGACGCACTCCCTTGATGCGCCTCTGTCCCGGTGATTTCTCACGGGTTTCCAGTACCCAAAGTGGCGCGGAAAGCTCCCGAATATACAGACCAGAGCCTGCAGCTCTGGGATTGTCAGCATTGGACATTCGCCCCAGCCCAGGCCCCTACAGGCAGGGCTCTCTGCTCCCAAGCGCTGATCTGGCAAGGGCTTCCTCCTCTTGTCTGCCCAAGGGTGTGTGGGAAAGTGGGTGGGGTAATTCCAGTTCAAATGAAGCAGCATACAGAGTCATTTCCATAAATTCATGCTCAAAATAGAGAAAGCCATTCTATGCTTACCAAACTCTGTCATCTTCAAACTTATCTCCTTCCAGAGAAAAGGGGGTGAGCAGAGGAGTGGGGCTTGGGATATCGTGCAAGCCAGCCGTGAGTTTATATTGTCACCAACCCTGCTGCCTGACTACTCATCACCCCCACCCCATCATGGGCTCCCCCCACCCAACAGCAAGCACTTCTGGGAGTTTTTCAGGAACCGCTCCAGTTTGTAAGTTTATTTGTCAATGAAGTGAGGTTCCTTCCCTCCTCTCCTCTCCTCCCAGTACCCATCTGATAAACTTACAGAAGGCATCTCCGATTCACAACAGCCCCCACCAGCCCCCCACAGAATAACACATCGTCTGGCAACAGGAGGCGTTTGATTACATTTGGAAGGCTCGCCTGCGTCAACTCCAGTTGTCCCTGCCTTGCGACTGATGGGCCTCACGTGCCGCAGCCAACAGTTTGCCTTCACCCACTCCCCTCTCCTAAATGAACCTTTCTCAAGGAAAACAAGAAACCTACGTGCCACCCTGAGTGAGAGACGCAGGGGCTGCGTCCCGGCATCACATCGCAGGCGTGGCAGGCACGGCAGGCAGGAGCACCCGCTCACTCGCAGCCAGAGGGTTTGCAACAGCAAGTCGCGCTTCCGGTGTCTCCTGAGAGATATAAATACCCTGCGCCTTCGCCTCTGTGTCCATTTCAGCCCACGAGTACGGAGTTCGCTCTGAGTGTGGAAGGCGTCAGGCCGCTGCTTCCTTCAGCAAACTTTTCTAGCCTCATTCCCACCATCCTGGCTTACTTACTCAGTGCTGCTCTGCGGGCAGGGTTACGGTGCTCCAATGATGTCTGCGTGCTCATCCATAGAACCTGCAAACTGTCATTTTGCGCAGCAAGGAGCAACTTAAAGTTACAGATGAAACTAAGCTTCCCAGAACTGATTTTAATATACACAAATCTGTGGATCCCCTGTGTGACCCCAATGTCATTACAAAAGTCCAGAAATGGGGAAAAATAGTCAGAATCAGAGGAGTGGCATCTTAAGTCTCCACCTTAAGGGAGACTTTGAGGATGGGAGAAGAGGTCTGTGAGCTAAGGCAGCAGGCAGTCTTTATGGTCTGCAAAAGAGAAGCAAACGGGCTAGGGATGTAGCTCAGCGGCGGAACATCTGCCAGGCATGCACAGGGCTCTAAATTCAACCCCCAGCTCCAACAAAGGAAGCTTTTGTCCCTCCTAAAGCTTCCTTGGTTTAATCTCTTGAGACACATTTTGGAGTTCTGACCTCAGGAGTGATAAGATAATGTGTCTGTATTGCTCCAGCAGCGATAGGAAGCCAATGCAGCTACTACTGTGGGTCAGCCGTGTGCTGGGCCTGGGCATTTGCACCACACATGCTTTGTACTTCGGTTCAACCATCAGGATCCAGGGAAGAAAACTGAAGCTACTTTAAAAGCAGAGGAGGGCTAGTGCATGTCATCAGCTCCACCGGTCATGGAGAAGGTGGAGAAGCCAACCCAGGCACTGGCAAGAGCTGAGACTGCTACTTTGATGCAGCTAAGCGGGACTTGCAGAGGCCACAGCTGGCCACGGTGGGAGCTGGAGCCCTGCAGGCCAGGCCGGTGGGTGCTGAGGCCCCAGAGAGGACAGAGCTGAGCCAGAGGAGCTGGTTGAGGCAGAAAGGGAATGAGAGATTTATGTTGGCTGTGTCCTCCTCTTGCCCTCCAATGTCCTGCCAGTACTTCTTACTGGCTGCCCAGCTGATATGGGAGCTGGAACCTGCAGGCATCAGCCCTTGGCAGTGCCCAGCTGAGAGAGAAAAGGTGACAAACAGGCTAAAAGCCCTACAGAGGAAGGACTCCCCCCACCTTTTCTCTGTTCGGCACCATGAATCTTGAAACACTACTCATAGTTTAAAATCCAAGTTCTTCACCATGGCTTTAAGACCCTCCACGGCTCCCGTACCCTCTTCCCCTGCTCTCCTCTTATCATTCACAGCACCCTGGCCGTTGGGAGTGAGTTCTCTCTCCGGGGCTTGCACTTCCTGTGGCCCCTGTGGAACTCCCATCCTCGTATCTCGGCCTTCAGTGGTCACGATTCCTCATGTCCATCTCAGCTTGCATGGTTTTTGGGGAGAGTTGACTCCTTTCTCCATGTAAAACAGGTCTTCCTCGCCTAACGTCAGCATCGCTCCTCTGCCTCATTGTGCTGTATCATCTGGAGCGACCCCAGGTAGGCGCGCACTTGTGTAGTAGAAACTGCTCCAGCCAACGTGCTCCCAAGATTGACGATACTGTCTCATTACGGCTCTGTCCTTGTCATTGGCATCAGTGAGCTCTTTACAGAAATGTGTTTCTTCCTGGGAACTGAGCAAGCTCATTTCAAATTCTTTCCAGTTAGGTGTGACTGGGCTCTCGCTAATGGTACATGAGTGGAAATTCAGGGTGCAATCCAGGCCTGGCTGTGAAATCCTTTTGCACACTCTCCTGCGAGTTTCTCCTCTCCTGCCAGAAAGTGACAAGGCCCTAGAGAGTGGAGGAGGCGCAAGGCGAAGAAAATCCAGGCTAAGAAAGAACATCCAGTGATGGAAGTGCAGAAGAAATGTCCCAGAAACCCTCAGGAAGTAGGGGCCGTGTTAATCATGACGTTAGCTCCCGACGCCAAGAGTAGTGCCTCGTCCATAGTTGAGGCTCAACACGCAATGGCTTGACGGTGGACTGTCAGACCCTTGGTAACGAGGTGCTCAGTGAGGCGGCTTCTTCTTCCCACCTTCTCTGATCTACCTACCCCAAGGACAGGAAGTGCCATGCCAGTCCCCACACGCTTGCTGACTTCCACTGTAGCTGAACCCCACAGCGGCTGCTCCTTGAAGTGTGTCTCCAAGGTCCAAGGTGGTATCAGGGAAACAACAACCAGAGAAGCACACACTTAGGTTTTCTAAATAAAATGTCCTGTCTCTGTACCTGTCAATGCTTGTGTGGCTCCTTAGGGGACTCTTCACTTGATCCTCCCTTGCAACAACACCAGAAGGTAATTACGACTGTGCTTCCCATTTTACAGATTATGAAACTGAGCTCAAAGGGCTTAAGTCTCCTGCTCAAGAGCCTCCCGTCCTAAGGCCTGAATTAATTTGTGATGTGCTATCAGGAGGTGGCTCCAAGCTAAAACTTCTGCACCTAGTAAGAGCTCAGGAAACTTGAGAACCCGAACTTCTGAAGGGATTGGAATGACCTCCCAGAAGATCAATGGAAGGCCCAGACGGCAGCTGGGACGGCGAGGACTGCCTGCCTGCGTCTGCAGCTTCCTACTCAGCTGGGATGCTGCGGTGGCCGTGTGACTTAGCACGTGTTTCTGGGTGGTCTGCCGGGTTGCCTAAACTTGACAGCATCACAATTCCCCCCTCCGCAGTGCACCCCCAGCCCAGTCTAGCGGCCCCTGTGCTCCAGGCCTGCCCTTTTCCATACATTCCTTCCTCCTTCCTGTGCCAAGATTTCAGTGGACGTCTTAGAGTGGGTTCCAGGCCATTTCGCTCAGTGAAGGGATTTGGGTGAAAGTTTCCTCCCACTCACCCCAGGCCTCAGATAACCCATCAGGGTGTGACCAGCCTGTGGGTAGGAGGGGGCAAGAAAAGCTCAAGGAGATTTCCAGGCACAGGATTGGAGTGAAAGGTCTAGCAGCTGCTGTTTTTAGCCACACTAATCTTGCTGAACAAAGTATGTCGGTAAGAGGTTGTTGGGAAAGCTCAGGAAAATGCCAAGGGGGGACGTAACTTGTCCAAACAGGGACCGCCAGGAGGGTGCCCAGCAGCCTGGATCATTTGCCAGAGAACAGAGGGCAAATGCTGGGCTAGTGGCTGGTGGGGCTGATGGGTGAAGAGAAGGCGGGTGAAATGACCAGGGTGGTGCCAGACTCAGGCTTTCCCAGCCGGGAGACGCTCCCGTGTGTGGAGGCCGGGTGCCCCGCTCTGTAAATAAATCCCAGCTGCTTCATCATGCAGGCTGCTCCACATACCGCGCATCTGAGGTGGGGTGAAATACAAATATGCCTTTTCATAATAGCTTTACACCTGGAGCAGCAGAGGACCGGTTTATTACCTCGGTAAACAAAAGTTAGAATTCAAGCAAAGTACAAACTTTGCCCAAGGCACTTCTGACAGTGCACTTTGTGTTTGTGAAGTGAACTCGATCTACATGAACGTGGAACTGTGGCAGGCTGGGCTGGTGCTTTCTCCTCTTTTCTGTTTTCTTCCCTTGTCTGATTTCCAAGGTTTAAAAGTTCACATGTATGAGCGTGCGTGCATGCGTGCGTGCATGTGTGTGTGTGTGTGTGTGTGTGTGTGTGTGTGTGTGTGTGTATGGGGTTGGGGTGGGGAAATTTACTTTGGCTTTTTCCAGCATTTTGAAATCACACTGTTTAGAGTGAAAAAAAAAATTGTGAGCCAGTTTATGATATTTTCATAAAGAGATATTGCACCCCTTCTCGCTCTTGGCGACAATTAGGGTTTGTGAGGGGGAGACAGGGTAAGTCAGCTAGGGCAACACACAAGGGTTTGCCAAAAAAAAAATTTCACTTAAAGCATTGAAAAATGATGAACATTGATTCAATGCCCATTTGGTGCCAAACACAGAGCCATAAAATTTCTGTAACCACCATTTCCTTGACAGAAGTGCCCATTTCACAGGTGAGGAAACTGAGGGGACAGTTACCAGAGGGATGCAGAGGTCCGTTTCCTAACTGTAGGTCGAAGCTCTTCTGCCCTGCGCCTGCATCACTTGCCTCTTGGGACCACGTGCTCGGGGCACTCTGACTTGCTCCTTCTGTCTCCCCCACCCTCCTGCCCTGCTCTCTGCCAACACTTAAGGAAGTGGTAGATCTTCCGTGTGCTCTGGTGCATTCCTATCCAGCAGCTGTCCCTCCTCTTCCCAGGCCCTGGCCATCTGGACCACCCTCTCACCACTCACCACCCCATGCAACCCAGTGCGAGGGATCGGAAGCATGTGGAACAGCTTTCTCTTCAGATACATGTAAGCGTTAGAGCACACGCGGCGATACCACATCGAGAGCACGTTTCATATTTAGTTTCTCCACCGAGGCTTCTGCTCCCTCCCATTCCCCAGCTTGAATAAATCAGATAAATGACAGCAAAAACATCTGAACTTTTGAGATTCCTTTCCAGAACAAGCCTTTGAACCTGAAGAACTTTACCCATCTCTGCGTGTTCACTCCTCAAACATTCAGCCAGGGCTTGCCCATAGCATGGCTGAAGTGGGTGAAATTTTAACTCTTTCCTTCACAGATTAATTCCCAAACCTTCCAAAATAAGACCAAACTCATCAGGCTTAGTTTTTAAAAGAAATCTCATTAAATGGTTCAGCATGTGCCTTTCGCCACAGATGAAGGATTTCTTGAGGGAATATATTAAACCAAAGCTGGTGGTGTCATGAAGGACCTGTGTACTCAGCAGTCTCAGGACATCAGCATTGAGGGTACCCAGGCTTCACAGTATTGCTAGAGAAAACCCAGGCTGCTTCTCCCAGATCCCTTCCCACCTCCATCCCTCCACTGATCCGTCTTTAATTGGGGTCCTTGAGGAGCGCCTGTGACTTTATGTATTCCAAACTTGAAGAAAATGATTGGAATACGAATATGTCCTGCTGCAGGACAGACTGCAGCTGCACATGGACTGAGCACAACTCCTGTGCAGATGCCCTGCTGGGAAGAGGAAGGGGATGTCTGGCTTGTAGGATGGAAGCTCAGTCCAGGATGCTTGCTTTGGAGCCTGGGCGAGTCAGTGGTAGGTTGTTAGCCCTTGCATAAGCAGTACCGAACATGTAGTGCCTTAGAACAACCTTTTTTTCTCTATCACAGAAGGGGAAACTGAGGCTCAGACTGGAAGAAACAAGGCCAAGGCTTACACAACCAGCCAGCAACAGGCCTCTGGCACCCCTGGCCAGGGCTCTCTGCTCTTCTGTACTCTTTATAGGACCTGGGCAAAGTGACATAAGAAAAAGGCAAAATGCCCATTGCCCTTGGTATGGGTTCCCCTGCCCTGGCTCTGTGTCACTGCTTATCTTGGAAGGATGTTTATCCTTATCTAAACCATTGCCTGAAGAACTTACTCAAAGTTAAGAGGTCTTACTGTAGTTTTACAAGGTATAATTCTAGAACAGATGAACAATGTTTAAGGAGAATTCTATCTTCTCTGCTTCCAGTTAAAAAAAAGCATTCTTAGTAGCTTTTAAATTTCCTTTTCTCTTTAATTTTGCTGGGTCAGCCCTTTCCGCCTAGTATGCTGCTGGGTTCCATAATTTACATGGGGGACAACAAATGCTACAGTCTGTAGAGCCCAAGGGAGGCACAAAGGGGCAAGCACCGCCTGCCTGAGTCTGACAGAGCGCATCGTTGATTGCTCAAGAGTATAACTGCAGAGGTGTTCTCCTGGAGTCTCAAAGCTGACGGCAGCTGTTATCCATCCCATGATGGCTTCCAAGGAGATCAGCGTCACCTCAAACAGCAGGCTCACTGTGATGGCTTGAACAGAGCTTTCTCCTGCCTGCGTAGGTCAGAACGTTGAGGTAGCTTTTAAATGTCTTTGTCTGTGATTCTCAGGTGCTATGGGTCCCTGTCCCTGGGAAGTGCAGTTAGCTCAGCCCTGGATTCTAAACTATAATTAAGAGAATGCTGGGATTTTATTAGGGCTAAAAGGAAGTTTTGTGGTATTCTGGGCCATATTTTTCAGTTTATAGGTGAGGATGGTAGGCTGAGAGGGGTGAGGTGCTTAATGAAGTGATTCAGCACATTAATAGGCTACTAACCATACAAACCATCCAGCTGGCTGAGCATGTGAACAGAGGTTTCTATGGAGCCTCTCCCTTTGTAACACACAGGCTATTTTTATGAATAGCAAATGGATTATGCCCAGCTCTGGAGCGCTGAGTTCTTGTTGTAGCCGGGACTTAAAGGATCCACAGGTATCTTTCGGAGGCGTGGATCACGGACTGTCCTGGCCATCTTTTGTTTCCTGGAAAGATTAGTACTCTGAAGTCAGGGCTATCTTCCAAGATTCCATGATGAACCACAAAGGCACAAAGACAACATGCTGCTCAGGGTCAGGACACAGAGACGTAAATCCCAGGCCTTCCTCTCTCTCTGACCTCTTGGGGATCTTGTCCAAGCCACCACCTACCTGAGTCTCTGTCTCCCCACCCGTGGGAGGGATTTACTCAGTGAGCTCTAAGAATACTTCTGCTCTCATTGTCTCCAGATCTATATTGCAAAGTTCAGGACTATCTTATGACTAAAATATGGTTTTGCGAAGCCAGAAGTCAATGGCCACAGGATGCACTGCCAAGATTTTGAAACCGTAGAGGGTAAATGAGTTCTCCTTCCAAAACAAAGGTTCAAATTGTCATTAGCTATCTGCATCCGAAATGTTAATGGTAACAAATTTGATTTTATCTTTCCCTCTATCACCTTCTTAATCTCTTGGTGTCTACAGTTACTTGTCTGCCTTCAAGGACAAGTACATAAACTGACAAATAAACTAATAGAAGAGCAATAGAAAGCTCAGAAACGTGATGTCTTTATCACCTTTTCCTTTCATGGGGTATAAGAAAAATAATATGTAACAAACATTTATAGCATACCATGACACTAATATACTTTCATATATGATGCTTAAATAATCAGTGTTCTAATGTCCCCCTTTTCAGGACAAAACTGAAGCCCAGAGATGACATAATTTGCTTAGTATGGCTTAGGTTTGAAATCAGTTTTCCTAACTCAGATTTACCACAATTCTAACTTATATCCATAAAATATAGTCATGTTGCTTAGAAAAAAAAACAACTTTCTATGTGTAAAAGAAATCAAATATACAAACACATTTTTTGGGTCCACCAAGAACACCACCATGTCTTCCTTGGACTGCAACATCTGAACATCTCTGAAAATGGACCAAAGAACGTAAGTCATTAGTTTGACTTTCCTTAAGAATATAGGAAGGACTGCATCCTTAATCCAAAATTATCCCAATCAGAGCTATTTATAGTCCAGGGACCATGTCACACTATGCAAGCACCAAGTTGTTGTCCTGACTGCTCCTAAGTTATTCAATCCTGTGGTTCTCCTAGGAACATAAACCCATGAGGCTCCACCTGAAGAACCGGTTTCTGATTCAGGGTCTCCTCGCAGCCCATGGACCAGTTTGGGATTAGGCGCCACAAGTTCACCCGTCCATTTCTTGGCAGCCTTGGGCACGTTCCAGCACACTTCAAAGCTGGTGCTATGAAGATAACTAAGGTTTATCCATAACCTAATCTTCAACCCCGGTCCCAGGCCAGGCCTAGACTCCAAGTAAACACATGCAAGGCTGCTCTCTCCTGTGCCTGCTTCTGGGGCCCAAGGGATAAAAGCCAAGGGCTATAGCAAAAACCATTGTATTTTTGCATTGATTTTCTGCAGAATAAAAGCTGTCATGCCCATTTTGCCATCCTATAATTGCTGGAAAATCAGAAAATATTAAAGCTGGAAATGATACCTTTGTTCAATCCTTTCTTCTTAAATAAGTTACTGAAGTTCAGAGAAAGGGTGATTCTCTGAGGATATCCACAGTATGGGTCATGGCTGAGACTCCAGTCCAGATAGCCTGGCTCGAGCCTCTCACTGCTGTTGTCCTATTGCCCTGATAATGGAGTGGAAAAGACATTGGCCTAAAAGATGAAGGAGCCAGTATTTGTTAAATGAAAAAGCACAACTCAGTGGATATATAGATCTGCATCTCCACAAGCCACAGTGCCTCCTGGTTCCACTGGGCTGATTCTGGGGCCTACTGACAAGACGCACAAGCTACCATCACTACTGGTGTCACGAATGCATTTTTCACTGTTTGCACATCACCTGGCCTAAGACCAGAAGATGAATCTTATTCTCAGGACAAATTAATACTCTTTCAGGACCCAAGGCCCTGGCTTCTTTGGCGGTGGTATGTGGACCATACCTGCAGTTCCTAGACTCCTCATCACTACATTATTCCATACTAACACTGGCTACAAGGGACGGTTCATAGAATATCTGGAATGCAAAAGAGAAGTTGCCAAGTTTTAGTACATAAAGACCAGAACAAAGCTCCATGTGCAGGCGGGGGGTGGGGGTGGGGAGTCTTCTACATGCTGTCCCTTACCTTGTTGGAATGAGACAGGAGTTGATCTTTCAGTTCCTCTGCCTGCAACCCATCTATATCCTAGACCAGCACAAGGCAGGACATCAGATTGTACTGCAGGCCACCACCTCTGGCCCAGAGATGGCATCAGAGAGGAATAATTCCCACTGCTTCTCCTCCTATATCCTCATTTCTGTTTCTTGACACATTGTCTTTCTGACTTCAACTCCAGCAAGAACTCAGAAGCAAGTGCCTCACGTAGAATGGCCAGCTAGCACCTACTGCCAGATGGAGCAAGTCTCGAGAGTAAATCTGTACCTGTCCCACATTCCTCTGGTGGAGTCCTCGCTGGATAAGAATTCTCTGAATCACTCGGAATTAGCCGCTTTCCTGCCTCGTGCCTCCATGACAGCGCTCTCCACTCCACACTGTGCATCCATGGTGGCCGAGCCCTGACCATAGCTGAGGGCTGCTGTGTGTCTTGTGTTGATTCTGCGCCTGGAGCAATTCTGAGCACTGCCACAACCTATTGAGGTAAGAGTTGTTATTATTCCCTCGGAGCAACAGGAAAGCAAAGCGCGTTGCCCATCCTTCACTACTTCGAAGGATGACTCCAAGAGTCTAAACCACACAGCCTGGCCCCAGAGCCAGCTCTGTTCCTCTCCCTGTGCTTCAAGGAGCATGTGTCACCTGTGGAGGAATGAGTGGCCCCTCTATTTAACTTGAGGAGAAAATGAGTTTTCTATGAAGAGGAGGGAGGTCTGACAAACACGGATGCACAGGGGCCTAAGGCCCTGCAGCCCCTTGAATGGAGTGCTTCCCAGGCTGGAAGGTGACACTGTAAAGTGATCCATAATCAAGCTCTTGTTCATGGGCAAGAGACCTGCCAAGTGCATATCACCTGAAAGCCACCAGCATGTTTCACGATGCAGCATGGCTCTTGACCAGCCTGCTCTTCTCCCAGCCCAGGCAGACACCCCACCTGGAGGTAGCCCTCTCTGTCTGTGTATTCTATGGTGTCCTTGCCTGGAGGGCTGGACCCGGTGGCCAAGAAGGGTTCCCAGGTGCCGGGCAAGCAAGTAGTGTTTTAATAAAAGCAATGAAGTAGGACTTTAAAACTACAGTGTTGTGTGTAGTAAACGTGGACTAGGACTCATTTATTTTTTCATGTAGTTGTCAGCTTCTAGGTATCCAACTGAGAATTAAAATTAGGATTTCAAATCAGAGTATCTAGGATTATGGTCTTTACCTATCACTCAATAAGCAACTGGACTTGCTCTATTCCCTATGCATAAGGACAAGAAGTTTAAGGCATTTATTTGTAATACACCAAACATAACCATGCATACACACATATACAAGGAATGCAGAAATAAAAGATAAGAAACATATAGAAAAAATTAAAATATATGCACAATGGAGTACTATTCAGCCATAAAGACCCATTTGAGCCATTTATAGGAAAATGGGAGCACCTTGAGACCATGCTTCAAAGTGAAATAAATTAGACCAGAAGATTGCATGTTTGGTTTCTTTTACATGAGAAATCCAAAGGATAAAAACTTTAAGTGCAAAATTAATGATAGATGATTGGAAACACAGAGACAGACTTTGTGGAGATGGGAAAGAGAACTGGGAATGAGAGAAGATAGGAGAAGGAGCAGAACTAAGGAAGATCAAGATGTGATCTATCTCTACATCACTGATAGCTAGCAATTCTTCGCAATGAACGCATTTATTGCATCTCACATATAGTGATAGAAAATAACAATAAAGCACATAGAAGAAGAAAGTGGTGAGGGATGAAAGCACTTCAACAGCACAATCAAATGCCACATTGCTCTTCTAGGGGAAGAAAGCAGACAGAGAAAGCCTAGAAGCTTTGTGCAGGGGTTCCACCATTTGGTCAGGAAGGCGGACTCCACGGCGGCCTCTGTGCATCGCTGGTATCCAGAACCCAGACTACTCAAATGAACAGGTACCTGGCACTAGAAGTCATGGCTCATGTTTGTGGTCAGAATTAGAGCTTCCAAACAGAGCCAGATCAAGATTTCACTTCGCGGATGGAAATGCTGCTCTGTGAAGACAGAGCCTCCAGTTCTTGGTCATGTTAGCGACGTGAGAAATCCCAGGAGGTCTCCGGCCAGGAAGCAGCAGGGTCAAGCTGAGCCACTGGGCTCTGGCCTCACGGGCTGCACCTCCTTCTGTAGTCTGCACCCTAGCACTTCCCCTCCTGCTGGGAGGGGTGCCTACGGCACCCCCCATGTCTCTTCTGTTGGATGCTAAGACAAGGGAACCAGAGTGCAGACTTGAGGCTCTACCGGCAATAAAATGCTTTGGCCTGGTCTGTGGCTTCTACCCTTCCTGGGACTTCAGCCCGAGCTCCTAAACTCTGTTTTGTCTTTCTACACCTTCTCTCTCTTTTTTTGTTTTTCCTTTTGTCTTTTTGAGACAGGGTCTGGCTTTGAGCTCATTTTGTAGCCCTGGGCGGTCTTGAAATCACAGTGACCCTCCTGCCTTTCAGTCTTTCTACGCCTCCTGAGAGTTGTCTCATCCACACAGCAGCTGCCACATGCATCCTGAAATCTCCCAGATGGGAACCCCACAAGCAGAACTTTCTCCATTCAAATATGAAGCAGAGGAAGGAGCAGCTCAGGAGGTAGGCTTCCTATTGTCTTGCAAACCTCCTCCTTCAGGAATGAAGGGTGCCTGAGAACAAAATAGCTCCTACACAGAGGGCTAGTATAGAGGTCCAGTTTCAACCTTTGGATGACACTGAAGCTAGGGAAAGGAGGAGTGCCCTGCCTTAAGGCACACAGAAGGTGGTGGGCTGGGGCGGGAAGATTCTTCTTGCAGGGTGTTGATGTTCTGTGCTTCAATGAGTCAGGTCTCATTTAAGTATTTTCATTGTTTTAAATTTGATTGAAATGAACAGGTTAGAGAACATGAACACGTTTTCCATTTCCACTGCGTGTTAGCTTCTCACATTTATGTGCTTCGCATGACACTGGAAACAAAATCACCAGCCTGTATTGCTTCCAGATGCTGCTTGCAAACATCTCAATTTTTATAGGAGTTAACATTTTATTTTTCTCAATCCTACAAAATCTACATTGTTGTAGTTTGTTACAGTAGTCCAAGAAAAAATAAACAACTGTAGAAAGTATTGAAAATACAGTTCTACATGTGCATGCATTTTTAACTTTTTATTTATCCAGCTAATATGTTACATGTCAAAAATTATAGAATAGAAATGAAAAAGAAAATCAGAATAGCTTATAACTGCACCACGCAAAAATAGTACTATTTATATAGAGTTACTATCTTTCCATTCTGTTACCTATGGAAATATATTATCTACACTATGACCATATTATTATATTTTATGTGAACAGTACATACTTTTTTTGAAGAGTTGTCTCTAGAAGCAATTGAGAATCTTAGTCACTGGGTCTTTAGGACTTAGCAAGTTCCTACATGAATGGTCAACCTCATTCTCGAAAGCTCTGGGAGCAAGACTTTCCAGTTGCAGATGCCACCAGTGGCTCCACAAGTAGAAATGGACCCTGGGTTGTGTTACCAGGTGTCTTCCTTTCGCTACAGAATGCCTGGGTTTCGCAGAGAGCTCTCTGCCCCTGAACACCTGAGATGGCCTCCACAGTTCCTGTGCCACAGAAGCAGAAGCAGACTCTCCGAGAGATGGTGCATGAGGCTGAGCTCCAGCCTCAGAGAGGCAGGGCCAGCCAGCAGGAAGCCCAGGACTTGCCATCCTATCCCAGCACTCTCTGTGCCTTCCCCTGCATGAAGATCCCGAAGGAGGTCTGCTCTTCACACAGGGACACATGCCCAGGTGCACACACAGGCACAGACCCCTTAAGCACTCACCCTAAGTAACCTAGAAAAACAAGCATCCCCAACCAAAATGCCGCTAGGCATCTGTAGGGCTCCTACTCTGGAAGGATCTGCCTCTTCTTGTGGCCCTCGCTCCATTATGGGAGTCTGATTCATACTTAAATCTTGTTTGGTGGTCAGACCACCCACAGCACAAGACCATCTCTGCAGGAGCCAGGATCCCTCCCATGGGGATTTCCATCACTGCACCATCCATGCCCCCTGGGAATGCTCTGCAAAGCAAGCGAGGTCAGGAGATGCAGAACACTAATTCCCAAACAGCAGACACCCAGGGAGCACCTCTAAAGAGAAAGATGCTGAGCTAGGCTGCGATGGGGACCCTGAACTGAGAAGGCAAAGCACCGATCTTCAGGAACGCACTCCATAAACTTTAGGGTAGCTGCACAACACTACACATGTGCTGTGCTTTCTGACTCTCGGGCATTGTCTCACCTGATTCCAATGATGTGAGACTTATATGCTCCAACAGATGAGGAGCATCACCCAAAATCACCAGGAACCTCTGGCCTCAAAGCCTTGTGCTTGGTCTTGCTTGCTGGATCCCTGCTAATCAGAGAACAGGAGGCTGTGGAGAGACTACAGATACCAAAGGTTCAAAGCAAACTGTGAATGCCAAGTGTGCTGCAGACAAGTGCCCTGGGCCCCTCTTCTGAGAAATATCCTGGGCAGGCCCTAGCCCCACCCAGCACATAGGTATACTGGGCATTTCAGATTATTACAGCTTCCCCTGGGGTGTTGTCACCTATGATCTCCCATCTGGTTGAAAACAGGACGGCTTCCTGGTACTCAGGCTTAGAGTCCCCCTTCAGAATATCCAACTATTAAAAAAAACCCAACTATTGTGCACAATGTGGTTTCTCTGAAGGAAGTTATGAAGATGTTGAGGCAAGGAGAAAGTAGATAAGGAATGTCACAAAAATACACACACTGGTATTGTCTGCTGTCTGTCCATGAAAAGGTCATAAGACATCTATATGGATGCTGGCTGCTGCTGCATGATGGTCGTTGTTCTGGGGACCACTGGCTGGAAAGGAATGACGAAGACACGTACGAGGTGAGGCACCTACTGCAGAAATCGAAATGAGACACAGTGGAAATTTAAGTGTGGCTTTAAGGTCAGGGAGTAGACACCGAGAAGCACGTCAGAGAAAGAGTGAAAGTCTTCAGGATTAGACAGTGATGAGAAGGGAACTGAAGAAGGGAAACAGAAGGCGCGTCTTGATTCTGACTTCCTTACACGCCACTACTTGCTCTGATTGTTTGGTAGATTCTCCAAAGTCACAGTGGAAGTGTCACCGTGGAGCAAGTTGGGGCTTAGGGTAGAGAATAGATGTCTTGGCAAAATGCTGTGTAGGTTCTAATGGGTTATTCATGGGTAAGTTAGCAGTTTAATACGTCATACCAATAAGCGACTAATTTTGTAACTGAAATTAAATGCTTACCAATTCGAGAAGCTCAAGTTTTAAGGAGGAAGTGTTAACAGATTGGAAAAACCCAGTAAATTTTTTTTCAGAACAAATTATAGGAAACCCTCAAAGCACCAACATCCTGCAGAGATGTGGCTAGGGAAGGAGAACAGCACGCGTAGCATCAGGGGACACCCCAACCGCTGGCGACCCCACCCCCAAGCCCAGCCCAGTGAGGTCAGCAAGGCCGCTGAGCTCTGCACTTCTGTGGGTGCTGCTTTTGCTGCTGGCAACAGTGAAGGGCCACATTTCATGGCCTCACAGGCGGCTTAGCCTGCCACCCTCCTGAGAAGCAGCTCCTCACGATGCCTCGACGAGCCATCTCTTCAGTGTCCACTCTTGAGGTGTGGAAATGTGTCACTCAGGGACTTCAATTCACAAAGAGGTCTTGGTTTGGTTCCTTGGATTTTCCAGGCCCTGCACTCAACAATGGAGATGTAATAGTGAATCAACGGATCAAGTCTTTGCCCTCACAGAGCTTTGCCAAATTTCACAGCCCAAATAGACTTTGGGGGCTGACTAGGTACAGATAATAGGAGAAGGAAGACAGGCAAATAGAATTCAGAGTCTGGAGGGATGACCCAGCCTCTCGCTTACATCCTGCCTGGTATTAGGCAGGTTCACACAGCATGGGAACGGGGATAACCTCCCTCCTTGTAATATGCTAAGGAGGAAGTAAAGGGAGGACACACATTTTGACTGGAAAATCACTGAATAAATGTATATTATTGTCTGTGAGGTGTTTTATTTCATATTTGAAGATAGAGTCTCATTATGTTGCCCAGGGCAACTTCAAACTTTGGGCCCCCCGCATCAGACTTCCAAGTAGCTGGGACTACACATGTGTCCTACACTATCTGGTGAGATTTTCTTTAAAAGAAGAAAAGGGAAGAAAATAAAAAAGGGAAGGGAAGAAGGAAATATTCAGTACATATGTGAATATCCTGGAAAAAAAGTGCTAAATGCCTATCCAATTGTTTCTTGTTTCTTCTGTCTCTTGCAGTTTCTATTTACACTGGTGTCCAGTTCCCAGACAACCAGTCTATGAAGATGGTAATATTAATTACTGTGATGTAGGTCAATATTTATTTGTATAAAAGAGGTATGTATTTCATATTGCTACATATATTTCAAAAATAACACACATACACTGACAATTGTTGTCTTCCTTCTTATTTTTATGAGCAGATCCTGCCTGGGACCCCTGCCTGTGGCCTTCATAAAGCCTCTGAAATAGTTTCCAGGTGAGCAGAGCATTTTGATGTGAGAATCTTGGAATGATCAGAGTGAAAGGTGTATGCAAATCATTAGAAGTTACAGAATAAACAGAAATGTTTGGATTCACTCAAAATCTGAAGTCAGAAAATAAGAAAAATCCCTGTATGAATCCTTGTATGAACAAAGAAGAGCCATTGCTTCAGACAAAAGAACAGTCACATACAGTGATACCTCCATTCATGAACTCTATTCTCAGGGCCAGCCTGATAGCTCAGTAGTCTAAAGCACCTGCTTAGGCAGAACACAGCAGCTGGGGTTGGGTCCCTGGCGTGCTGTGCCACCCCCCCCCTCGCCCCCGGGGCACGCTGAGAGGGTGACTGAGACTGGGTGTGGTGGAGTGCGCCTGTAATCCCAGCACTTGGGAGGCTGAAAACAAGAGAATCACTATGAGTCCGATCTATATAATGAGACCCTATAAATCCTGTAAACCCTGTCCTAAATACAGAAGAGGAACAACAACAAAAAAAAAGAACTTTATCCTTTCAATGATTCTGGTTGCAAAGTAAATTGGTTGAGAGCTGAATTATATTTCCCCATAAGGACAACACTGAACCTAACTATGGAATTTGATTTGGCTCTCATCTAATTATATTTGTGACCAGAATTATGGAAAGAATTGAATTCATGGATGAGGTACCACTGTATACATATAAATATATTTATGACAATTGCCTTCCATGTATGTAAAAATTAGAATGCATGCATTTCGCTGAGTAAATATATCTTATCAAGACTATCATACATGAGAACATAGGCTTCAGTAACTTTAGAAATGTATTAAAAAGTGTGGGTTTTTTTTCAATTTTATGTTGACATTTCTAGTCTTGGAAATAAGAAAATGATACCTATAGGTATGCTATGAAAGAAAAAGGCCAGTGGTGTTTATGAAATATTCTTTGTGTTCTAGGGACCACGTGACATCTGTGTCACCCCTGGTGCACTCTCCCTCTTGTCTAGGTCTATGGATATGTGGCCTTCTGCCTTGCACACTGTCAGGATTCCTGCTGCTCCTGGGCACCGCTGGATCCCTTCCTCTGCATTCTTTATCTGGGTGACTGCTCCCCTTCAGGATACTTCCAGACCCAAGTCTGCCTAGGTGGGCAATGGTGAGCCTTTTAGCACTTCCAATGACACAAACAGCATGTAGCAGCGCATAGGCCATAGGTTCCCCACCCCAGACCTCGGTTGTCCCGTTCTGTATCTCCCTGCAGTGAGCACAGCCCCATCAGATACCATCACAGGGCTCAGCACAGACAGTGGTCTGTCTTCCTTATCAAAGTTCAGGAGGAAGTGGGCAGCTCCACTTTGCTGCTGTCCTGAGCTTCGTGCCCCGGCAGTGCCTGGCATGTGGAATGCTTCCTACAACAATGGCTGAATGAGCAAGTTTGGTTAGTCTCAATTTTCAGATGAGAAAATGAGGCTCAGAGAGCTGTGGTGAGAGGTAACACTTAGTGGCTATCAAAGCCAGCAGAACTCGGGAGTTGAAACAAATGGCTCAGTTGTTCTTTCAGTTACTATCCACCACACTGGGAAAATCCTGGACTCTGACATTGACCCTGTTTCCCCCTTGCTGGTCTGTAGTCAGAAGACATTATTGAAAAAGTGCCTCAGAAGAACATAAGCTTCAGGGACCAGCAATGGACATGGATCCCAGCAGCACCCCAAACCTCTGCTGGGGCCAGATCACTGAATCAGATGCAATCCAACCCAGTCTCTCTGCACTTCTTCTGCACGCCGCACCCAGGCTGCAAGCTTGTGGGAGTTTGGAGATGAGCACCAGATGCAGCCTGACTTCCTGGAGGCCGAAGGCCTCTCCCCAAGTGTTGAGATAACACAGATGAGAGGAAATAACCCCTCAGCCAAAGGAGGCAGGTTAGTAGAGGTCAAGGGGCCTCTGGCTGGGGTCTGATTGTCTGCCTCCACCCTTCTCCACCTGGCCCTTCCAAGGGCCACTTCCCAGAGCTGTAGTTTCTGTACCAGTTTGCTGAGTGGACCTGAAGCAGAGTGCTGAGCAAGCCAGATCTAGCCCTCTGTCTTGCTTCTGCCTTGACTGAACATCATGGATTCACTGTGCCTCTCCGTAAGTCTTTCACCAAAACATAAGCCGGACTTCTTGAATATGACCTCGTGTAGAGATAAGGTCTGGAATATAACCTTAGTTGGAAATAGGGTCCCTACAGAGATAATCAAGTTAAGCAGAGGTCATGAGGGTGGGCCATGACCCACTACGACTGGCAGCCTTAGCGAAGAGAGACTTTGGACAGAGACAGATGCCAAAACAGACAACACCTTGCGAACACAAAGGAACTCTCTCTGTGCCAGAGAGAGACGTCTGGAGCAGATCTTGTGTCTTCAGCCTTCAGAAGAAACCAGGTTTTCCAATACCTCAGTGTAGGTATAGTGCAGACATCGGAGTCAATAACAGCTGTGACTTGAGCACTCAGTCTGTGGTGCTTTCTGACCACTGTAGGACACCAGTACGCCTTAATCTTCCACGATACCTCTCATTGCTCTCTATTTTGGTTCACCTAGATTCTGGGCCCATTTTTACCTCATCAGATGGCTTTTCAGGCCTCAAAGTCTGCCAGCCTTGGATGAGACCTACTCAAAGATCTTCGTGAATGCTTTCTCCTCGCTACCCTCTGGAAGTCTTTAACAACTAAGAACTGAGGCTCACATGCCACTTCACAATGTACTGGACTTGATGGACCCCTGCAGGGCAATGGTGTACTGCTCAGTGTCTAAGGACCGGCTTCCAAGGGAATGACCAGCAGATCTTGGTATGTTGTAGAATTGGCCAACTTCCCACCATGGCAGGTTTCAATTGCTGAGGTGACCTCTCTGAAAGTGTAGGTAGGAGGACTGGCATGCCATTGCCTCTGGTGAGCTGGCAGGAAAGACTGGCACTGCCACCTGTGTTCCCAGTCCCCTACAGGGCAGCCACTGAGACATTGGCACCTAATGGCCCTGTGCCTGACCTCTTTAAACTACCTGATCTGAGAGTCAGGAACCCAGGATACTATTCCAGCTTCTTCTTTTGACTTCCTGAGGGACTTGTGGTAAGAGTGGCTGCTGATCATTTGCCTCAGTCTTTTTTTTTTTCCAGTACCAATCCAGGACCTTGCGCTATTCAGGCAAGTGCTTATTCTACTGAGCTATCTCCCTGGCCCTGAGGATCATCGTTTGCAAAATGAAAATGTGTGAACCAATGAGGAGCCTAAGGGCTGGTGGTTTGGCACTGAGAGTGGTAGGGGGCCACGCTAGGATTTGTCACCTCTCTCCACCTGTGCTAGTTGGCCTGTATATCCTTAAAATATTGGGGCTCTCAGTCAGGTTTATTGGGAGGGGTTCCATTGCTTAATGAAAATGAGAGTGACCTTTTGAGGTCTTCTCAGCTGGAATGTTTTGTGTGTTCCTCCCTGAGCCTGGACTAGAATTTTCAGCCCCACCCGAGGACATAAAGAGGAAGCACAAAGTGGGTACTTGAGAGAAGGCAAACCATCAGGGTGACCAGGGCCCCAAAGAACAGCACAGTGGATGAGCAAGGCCAGAACCCTGGATGGGCCCAGGGCTGCTGCACAGGTCTCAGGCGTTGTTGTCCCAGAAGACCCCGCCAGCAGTTGACATGCAGGAAAGAATAGTTCAGCTTTCCCTTGGACAGCACCTGGGTCTAGGGGGTGGGGAAGGTGGCAGCTGCTTAGAAGCCCACAGTAACACACAGCAGTTAGGGAAGGAAGGCTAGAAGGCTGTACTGCGCTGAAACTGCAGAGGTGGATTTGAGGTCTCAGATTGCCAACCTTCCCGATTCCATGCAGCCTCCAGAGCCCACTGAAGGCCCTTTTCACTCTCTGGGGTGCGGGGTCTGGGAGAGCAGGGCATGGGTTTCTGAAGAAGGGAGTCCTCTCTAAAGCTGGGATCCACCTCAGGTCCTGGCAGGTCCGGGAAGGAGTGCGAAGAATGCAAGAACAGAGAACACCATCTCTCCTGCTCATGAGACCCGGGGTCTGCTGACAATGTACAGAGTGGCTCGAAGGGGCAATTTTGGGTCTGGGAGAACAGGTAGCAGATAACAGTGATTGTGTATGTGACAAATCGCGCATCACTCAGTCAGAAGCAGTGACAGGGATTGAGCCTGTTCTCAGGGGCCAGACTTTTCATTAGGGAGTACTGCTCCTTGCTTGGACCTTCTTTACACTGGCACTGCTGGCCCCCCATTTTCATCCTGGGTTGGCCTCTGAGCCAGCCGTTTCCCTGATGGAGAGCAAAATATCTTTTTCTTGCACACCACATTGACAGGATGGCATGGCATGGGACTGAGTAGGCATTAGCCCTGAACACTGGGGCCAGGGAGAAGGGGTCACAGCTCCCATGTGGGCTTAGCATTCCTGGAAGTGGCAGCCCTTGAGATGATCTGTGCTTCTCTCTCCCCTCTCCAGCTGGACAGAAGGGTTTGGAGAGAGGATGATGAGACTTTCGTGCAGTCAAAGGACTTGATCTCTAGAAGGGCCTGGTGATAGAATTTGGATCAAAAAAATCATATTGGTTCTACCATTAAGACTTCCAGAGTCCAGCTATTTCTCTCTCTCTCTCTCTCTCTCTCTCTCTCTCTCTCTCTCTCTCTCTCTCTCTCCCCCTCCCCCTCAATCCTCATAGTCAGGCCGATCAAGCCACACTGGCCTCCTTGTTCCTCGAACATGCCCCGCCTATCACTGACACCTACTTGAGTACCTCCCTCCTCACTCTCAGCCTGCTGAGATCTCCTCTTCACTTTATTTCTTCACCAGCCCCAGGTCCGCACCCTAAGCCCCTGAACCTGGAACTTCTGCTCCCTCATGCTGCTTTCTTTTAATTCCCCAGAGCGCTCAACACCTCTTTGCACAACAGGTACTTTTCCTACTATCCCATTGACTAGCGTCTGGCTCTGCTTGCTAGGATACAACTCTGTAAAAGCAGAGAACTTAACAAAACAAGGGGATACAGATGAATGTCCATTTTGTGTC
>NW_004524704.1:2883372-2887639 GCF_000260255.1 Octodon degus
TTCGGTTACTAAACTCACAGAACAGTTGCAAAAACAGAGCAAAGAGCTCCTAGACACCCTTCCTGGGGCTATAACATTGCCCCACATCCCCTTTGAGAATGATTTAATGATGTTAATTAATATTAGCATTCATAGTCCTAACAGGGACAATACCTGTAGAATCCTTCAGCTGACAAAAGGGCTCTTCTTTGATTTCTTGTACCTTTTGGTGCCTTAGCCCACTGGCTGCTCCCTACAGGTCCGAAATGGAGAGGATACAGTTTCTTATATTCATGAGTGGGTAAGAAGTGTGGGCAGCCCCCAGGGAGACGACCTCCTTTCCAAGGTCACACAGCTGGAGGAACACAGCTGCCTCTGGGCAGGACTGATGCCCTACTCCCGCCCTGTCTCCTCTGCTCCACTTGGGATCACAGGGCCTCTCTGAGAGAGTGCAGATGGCAGATGCCCCCTGAGCAGCTGTGTCCCACACCGCCAAGGCTGTGACTCACCCACACTCACACCCTCCCATCACACATGCTCCCTTTGGTCAGAGCTTCTGAGCCCGTGCCTGCGGTGCCAGGGTAGGAGGTGGGCTGCCAACCCAGGCTGACCACAGGGCGCCCAGGTTCCTGCAGCCTGGTGACTGAGATGCCATCTGTCATTCACCATAACTGCAGGCCTTCTCCTGGCTCTGGGAGGCAGGAGAACCAGAGCCTCCTGCCTGTGGTCTAGTCCATTCCTAGAGGAAAACATGAGCAATTACCCCGAGGCCTCAGCTTCTGCAGCTGTCAGCTGAGGAGCTCACGTGGGTCTGAGTGGTTCAGGACTCCATGGTCCTTAGCTTTCCCCTCCAATGTTTTCTAGATATTCAAGGGAGAAATTTCAGAGCTTGATCTCCTAATGGAAAAAGTGTCAGGTGGAGGTAGAGGGGTGAGAAGAGGAGGGAGGAGGGGGAAAGGGAGGGAGAGGGAAGGAGAGGGAGGGAGAGGGAGGGAGAGGGAGGTTGGATGTGGATGCTACTGTGGCGATCAAAGGTGTGGATCTAGGTTGAGTCTGCAGTCAGCGGTCAAACGGAGTGGTAAGAAGAATGCCCACCCCACACGTCATTCCATGCCCGTCCCCCTGCCCGATGTCAGACCAGGCCCTTGCTTTCTCATTCCCAGAATTCTGCAACAGCCTCCACTGTGGCCACCTGGTCATCAGGGCTCTCCTCCACCCCCATCTGCTCACCACCATCCCAGGACATTCCTAAAGCACAGCTGTGCTGTGCGTCCTTTCTTTCTTAAAGTCCTTCCCTGGCTTGGTTTCCAGTGATTCATCCAAGTAGCCAACCCCCTCCACGAACAAAGCCTCAACCTGTCTTTCCCTGTGCATTCCAATGATTCCCTAGGCCCATACAGGGCTCCTACAATCTATTCCCCCTCCCCCAGGCAAGCGCTAGCTGTCCACCTCTGCTAAGGACCGGAAGATGGTCTAATAGGTGGGAAATTGGGTTCTCAGGCCAGAAAGTTAGAGTCTCCACAGATCCATGGCCTTGAGAAGGTTGTGCTAACTAGTACTGTAATGGCCCCTCTCAGAGGAACTCCAGGGAGGAGGAAAGAAGGCCTGAGAGCAAAGGCCACACAGAAAATTCTGGCAAGTGTGTCTTGTGGTCTAATCCTTCATTCCTTGCCCAACCAAGCAGGAGGTGCTGGATGGAAGAACAGAGGGATGACATCACAGAGAGCTCAGGGAGGAAAGAAGGACAGAGGAGGAACCAGCTCAAATACGGAAGGTCGATGTCACTTCCCAAGTGAGGGGATGCAGGCTGACTGAGGGCAAGTTCTGAGTTAGGACGGTTTTCTTGTCATAGGTGAAGCCACCAGAGAGTCCAGGTTGGAGGTGTTTTCTCTTAACAGGGTCCTGATCTGCCCCAAGAGACCCAGGGTATGATAGGGCAAGCCCTGACCAAAGTGGGGGCAGTGTGGGCAGTACGGGCAGGGACTGTGGGCAAGAAAGCTGCGCTCCGCTCCGGAGCCGTCTTGGAGAAAGTCATCTGCTCTGGTCTTCAAAACAGAAACCTTGGGCTACATAACTTCTCCTTCTTCTCCTTCTCCTTCTCCTTCTTCTTCCTCCTTCCTTCTTCCTTCTTTCTTCTTTCTTCTTTCTTCCTCCTCCTCCTCCTCCTCCTTCTCATTATCATTATTATTATTTTACAGGTTATCACTGTGGTAGATCCTTGTTTTTTCATTTGACATTTTGAGACAAGGTCATACCAAGTTGCCCCAGCTTGTGACCTCCAGCCTCAGCCCCCAGAAATGGGATTATAGGCATGCACCTCCACACCAGCTAGATGAGTGATTTTTAAAGTTGGTCCCCAGAACATCACACTCAAGCCCCAAGTTATGAATACACACTGTCACTTACTGAACCAGCAGCTCTGGGGAAAGGCCTGCTACCTGTTTTATCAGACTCTGCAGGATATTTCAATGCAAATATGTCAAATTCGAGAGCCACAGAGCTAATCCATGGGAGGTTTCAAAGTTATCCATATTTCCTTTCAGTGTCTGTGATTACAGGGAAGTGTTTTCTGTTTTTGTTTTTGTTTTTTTCCAGTAAACCCTTAGGTAGACACCTCCCAATATGCAAAATTGAGGAAGCCAGTTTCCATCTGGTTGAGTAAGTGTGAGGCCCTCCCACTCCAACCCTGTCCTTGTGCAGACTTTGGTCACTTCAATCCTGAGCCTAAGACTTCAAGGCCAGAGCAGAGCTTAGAATTCTGAGCACCTCCCAGGTTAGCACCTCTTTGAGTAGCCCTCTCAGGGAGGGGGATGTGGAGGCTCAGGGGCAGGCCAGAAGGGAGCTGAGACAGGGGTGCAGATAGCATGGGCCCCTGTTCACCACAAGGCAGCCCAGCCACTGTGCCACATATGCAGACGCAAGGCAGGAGCTGCCCTGCGTTTGGAGGAGGCAGCAGTCACACTTCATTTTCACTCTGGCTGCTTTTGGAGGCAATATGGCACCACTCTGATTTTTATATCCTCCTTTTTATGAAGCTCAGCAGATCGTGTGAAGCAGTCAAGAGGCCTGCGGAAATCATCATCCGGACCCGCAAACATGCTGTCTCTGTCTCTCCCCCTCCTGCCCCTATGGACAGATGAGTCACTTGAGTGACTTTCTCGTTACATTGTCTCTAGTGACGAGGACAGCGAGGGAAATCTGAAGGAGAGTGTGGGGCCACCAGGGAACCTGCGGTGGGGGAAGCTCACAGCAGAGACTGTGCGGCTGGAAAAGCAGAAGTTCAACTGCTTCGGGAACTGCCAAATGTCATACATGACAGCTGGGGGCCTCTAAGGACAGAGAGCAAGAGAGAGGGCACATACTCCTTCCTGAGCCGAGACAGCATCCTTTGCCCCAAAGCAGTGACCCTATCAATAGCAGAGGGCAGGATGGGTGCAGGAAGAAAGAGAGGGGCTGGGCACAGCAGCGATGTGAGAATGGTCCTTGTCCTAGTGCCAGCCCAGAAAGTGTGTGCCTCATGCCACTGAGCAGGAGGAAATTTCTGTGGTCTGGGCACTTCTGTGATACTTTCCCAGAAGGAGAGGAAGTGCCGCGCTGTCGGCTGCCAGTGACATCTTCCCAGCACAAGAAGGCAGCTCCTCCTGGGCCACTTGTTGTGGGACACAACCCGAGGCCCTCTACGGCCCTGTGCACTGGTTTCTGCACCTGCCAGAGGGAATGAAAATAGCAATTCCCTTCTCTCTCATAGGGACACTAAGAAACACAAAAACCAGCGTTGGTCATACTAGTACCTCTCCTCTGTCTACTGTTCCCAGTTACAACTGCTTTGTGCCATTATGTGATCTGATTCCACATTAAAAAAAAATCTATCATTTATCTATCTATCTATCTATCTATCTATCTATCTATCTATCTATCTATTTGGTAAAGGGTCTCACTACGCAGCTCGGACTTGTAGTTATCCTCCTGTTTTAGTCTCTCCAGTGCTAGGATTACAGTTGTGCCACCACACCTGGTTTCAGGGCCAGCACAGCATGCAGTACCAGGGGTCGAACCTGGGTCCTTGCAGTTGCCATGCAGGCACTCAGCCCACAAATTGTTGTTGTGGGAGAAAGGAGATTCAAGAAGGACAGATACTGGCAAAGTCAAACAGCAAAATGACGATGAGATAGGTTTCTTGAAGTCTGGTTCATTATTTTCTTCTGCTGACTTGTGTTCTGTGAAATGTAAGCTGCTTTTTAGAAAGAAAGAAAGAAAGAAAGAAAGAAAGAAAGAAAGAAAGAAAGAA
>NW_004524704.1:2887739-2928959 GCF_000260255.1 Octodon degus
GGAAAGGAAAGGAAAGGAAAGGAAAGGAAAGGAAGGAAAGAAGGAAGAGCGGGCCCCTCCTAGCTGTTGTTCCCTCTCATCGCGTACGCTCGAGTCCTCATCAGACAATATTTCATTTTCCCCATTCCTGGACTTCGACAGTTTCTCTCCATAAACACTGGCTCCTCGTTTCCTGGAGACATGCTGGCAGAAGACTTGGCTGTGACTTCCGCCCTATTTATCCCTGAGCCCAGACGGAATTCCTGAAGATTCCATGGGGCTTGTTCCATTTGCTAGTTCTCAGTTGGAGTCAGTGGGAAACACTGCTTTCCTGCGGATTCGAGAGAGCTTGGCTCTGACCTTTCGGACTATTCAAACACGGAGACTGTGTGACTTCATAATGCAGAAGAAAAGCATTTTGGGCCAGCACAAAGGCATTTAAGGGGCAGGGGCTGCCTAGGAGGATTGCTCCTTGGAGTTGGAAACCCCTGAGTTGAGATCCTGTAGAGAGGGTGGGGCTTGGGCAGCGGACAGCTCTTCCCCACAGGCTCCCATGTGGCAGGTCCCTCACCTGTCTCTGAATTCTCTCTTCACCACACTACTGAAATGGGGGAGGCAGCAGCTGTCTATATAATACTCTGTGAGGGTGCAGCAGCAGCCCTGGCGCTGTGGCCAAGTATTACGGGACACGCAGCTCTGCCTACACTCATCTCCCAGGCATTCCAGCGTGGAATATTTGGAGAAACACAAAATGCCTTCGCTCAAAGGGATGACGGAGCAGTCACCATGCCAAACCATCTACTATCTCAATATAGGCCCTATAAGCCACTCTCCGGGCAGCTCGACTCCTCTACTGCCTGTGAGCTCCATATTCCAAAAGGCAGCCCGTTTCTTTGTCATACATCTCAGCCAGGAAGCTCTGAACTATCAGGAGCAAAGTGGTTGCTTTAAATTTGCACTGCTCCCCACTAGTTCTGTCCTCTGGAGGACACCCCAAAGAAAAGCCGCCTTCCATCCGGGTTGGCACCAGTAGATTGAAGGTGGCTTTAACGCTTTAATGATCTTCTTCCGAGGGGGAGTATGGTTGCTGTCTGCCATGTCCAGTAAAGGTGAGAAAAGGCAGCAGGACCCGTCCTTCCCAGCCCCTAGGAGTTAGGAATGAGGCTGCTCTGTGTATCCTCACGTCTCTGTGTCCAACGGTGATAGCCAACCTGCCTGTTTTACTACATAGCTCATCACTGAAGTGTGAGGTATTATTCCTCCATAAAAAAAACACTATCAAGCATTGAGAAGAAATAATTTTTTTAAAGGAAAGGAGGACTGAGTGCCCGAGCAGAGGATAGAATGCACCGAGGATGGTTTCAGCATGAGGCGGAAAAGAAAGATGCTCGCTCTGCTGCACACACCTGTGGCCCTTGGAAGGGATATTTGTCACAGATGGACCGGGCTTCTGTCAGGTTCCCTGGGGCCTGCAAGGCCACCAGCCTGTCCCCTGCCATGCAGGATGTTCAAGGCTGCAGAGATATACAAAACAGCATTCCCAAATCCAGCAAGAAGAGCTACGTACTTTGTGCTCATGGTAAAAGAGTTTTCTGATAGCTCAGATACCTCACATTATAGGATTTCTGTCTCTCTCTCTCTCTCTCTCTCTCTCTCTCTCTCTCTCTCTCTCTCTGTCAGAAGAGCAGAGTAGGGGAAAGGAACAAGGGATTTGAGTCCAAAAATCTAGGTGTGAATATGAGCTCTCACTTCTTAGCTGCATGATTAATGCCCAAGTCATTCCACACCTATGAGCCTGAGTCTGTTTCTGAGTTGGTATAACAAAGGAAGAAAAGTTTCTGCACACTGTGTGTGTGGGGGGTATGGGTGTGTGTGTGAGAGAGATTTGAAGTTTCAAAAGAGCCATAGTTTCTTTTGTTAATTGCATTAATTACTCTTAACATGAGAATTCCTCCAAATCTTCCAATCATACAATATTATCAAGCACTAATATATAAAGAAATGGGTTTCTATTACACTTCATTTTGGGGGGGGGTTGTCAGATTACACAAGCACAACCCTGAGTCTCCATCAACCAGTCACTACAGATAAGAGTTTGCTAACTCACAAGTGCTTCTCTAAGGACAAGGACCTGAATCGCGTCTTCCACTTGGAAATCTTTGCGATCTATTGCAGAAGCACACATGCGCACACTTGCTTATCTTTGTAGTGTGCCCCTCAGGCCACCAGGAAACTGTCAGCCTCAGAGTAACTAATTACAGATCTACGTTGTACGGAGAAGGAGGGTTTAGTGAAGGCTTTACCTACGCAAACAAATGAAATTAATCAAAACACGCACACTGTACTAGGAGTGTGGGAATTCTCGGCCCTCATGCATTGGGTTTCTGAGTTTCCCATTTGTTGGCTGTGTAGTTTTGGACAAGTCTCTGTTTTCTGACTGGTTCACAATCCTCTCTGTCTCCTAGGATTGTCATGAAGGTTCATTGGGGTAGCAGCTCTTCCAACACACACACATGAAGAAGTCATTACTGTGTGTGTGTGTGTGTGTGTGTGTGTGTGTGTGTGGCTGGCTCAGCCCACCGTGGGGGCGGGGCTGGCGTGGCATGTGTTGCCAGGGATCGAACCACGGTCCCTGCACACTTGCCTCAGCTTGCCTAAGCAGGCGCTTTAGACCGCTGAGTATTGCTATTTTTTATGTCACACAACAGGTATAAGATTTCAAAGGGCAGCAGTAATAAAGAAGGCCGTTCCATGCTGAAGGCAGAGTCTGAGCGAAGCACCAGGAGAGGAAAGTTTTCGCAGGAACACTAATCCTTTGTGTTTGTACAGTAGCGTGTGTGGGTGATCACAGGGCAGGGCCGGAGGCAGTTGGAGGTATGACTAAAGAAGGAGGTCACGGATGGCGGAAGGCTAAGGAATCTGACCTTGGCAGATCAGGGTTTTGACAGAAGAGTGCACCCTCTCTGGAGGGCGTGCAGACCAGGCAGAAATGTCAAAACGAAAAGCACTGGTAGTTCCTGTGAGTTCACGTATGCACCGAGTGTGGCATCCTCCCTGGAGCCTTGTGATCAGCGGCTTGTTGTCTTTTCTCCAACTAAAGTTATTCTGAGTAAGTGACGAGGATGCCGTGTCCAGGAGGCCTCCGAGTACCCACTCTGCTGTTTTCACTGCGCAAGCTCATGGATTTGTGGATCGGCTCTCTGTATTTAATCATGTAAACACTCCCCCATGAGATTATCTTTTCCAAGGATTTCCAAGGAACTGTGGATTTACAACAATACCTAAACACAAGCAAACAACACCGTCGCGAGAGAGCTCCTTTTCCTCCTCTCCTGGCTTTCTTTGCACTACATTTTGGGAGTTTATAAGCAGTATCAACCTAAGCAGATATAACAAGAGGTAACACATCCTCAAATTTAAAATTATCAGGGAAAATGCTTGAAATACACAGTTCTACACACACCATTATTGATAACAAACCCTACAGAAAGTGTCGATTATGCCTTGAGATAAAAATAGTATAATGCCATTCAGATTAACATTCATTTTATTCCTAATCCCATGTTAATCTCTTATTTGTCATTTTTAGTTTTCATTTATTCTGATAATGTGTGTGTGATCTACAGTCATGATTTTACACATGTGCCTACATACACACTATAAAGTGAAAAGGTGAACAGGCTAATCTTTTTCATCAGTGGTGTCACATGTGCAGAAACATTTAGAGATTGCTGATAGAAGCTCTAGGAAGTTATGATTGACCGCATTTAGGCGAGACAAGCTTCACTGAATTTTCTCCAGGGGGAAAAATGTATTGTACACAGAATACAGTGGGGTGGAGTCTGGAAAAGATTATTAAAAAGCTTGGCTGTTTCTCTTCCCAAAATATTGTTCCTTCTTCCCTGTTAAGGGAAACCACCGACCTTCTCAAATCCCCAGCAAAGCCTTGCGAGGTATGTAGCCTGAGCCAGCACTCCTCCGCTGCCTAGGCAGGAACAAGGCTGCTGAGACATCTTCCTCAGTAATTTCCTTTCCTCCAGGTTTTTTGCTGCAAGGGAAGCCAGTTCTAAGACAGCCCCTGGCTGTGACTTGTAATCTGAGATGCGGAGGTTTGTCTTGTGATGTGGAGATTCCAAGCTCACCTGCTGGAAAGAGGCAAAATTCCACAGCAGGTACAGGCATGGGCTCTGAGGCCCAAGAGCTTGAATCCAAGCCCCAGCTTGGCCGGATGTCAATGTGTTTACTGGAGCCGACTTCTTGGGTTCGTTTTTTCAGTTTCTCCATTGGTAAAGTGGGGATAATCACCCAACTGGGTTAAAAAAAATTTGTAATTCTGGCCAAGAGTGCATTTCCAAGATTGGTGAGTTGGTCTCATTAGAAAGGAATGAATTGGGACATAAACTGAGGGGCCCGAGGCAGGGCCAGGAAGGAGGCTTCCTGCAGTGCAGATCCTTGCATCTCTTAAAACAACTCCCAGACAGAAATGTCCACCTCTGTGGTAGCCAGTGACTCCAGGATGCCAGTTCAGAGGGCAGCAGTGGCTGCTGCGGAGTTGCCCTCTCACCCTGGTTCACCTGGCTTCTCTGCTTACTGCCGCGGTTTCCTGTAAGACGTGATGAAATCAGCGGCCTGTGCAGCAGTGCTTCGGCGCATAGGTGAACAGCAAGCTCACGGCCAGTTCACCCAAGCTGTAAATGTCCTTAGGGCTTAGTGGATATCACATGCTTTCATTGCCCAAAAAGGTAACAAAAATACACTAAAACCCCCAATCGGGAGGAGCGGGGTATCTACAGGTGCTGCCTTGAGTATTTACAGAGTGGATGCCACAAAGAAAAAGACGAGTGAGTGGCCCTGCTCTATCAGAGCCACTGTCCTTTGTCTCAGGAATCAACAGGAGGCCGAAAGGTGAAAGCAAGTGATCCAGCCTTCATGCCCAGAGCTGCTCCTGTACATCGGACTGGAAAATTTCCCCAATGCTTTCCTCCATGAGAGCAATAATAGTGGAAGTCTTTTACTTGGCTCTTTATTACCTCCGTTTTCTTTGTGTCTCCCGGCAATGGGGAAGGATTATGATTCTCTTTTTATTTAGAATAAAATTGAGGCCCAGAGACTTTAAAGAACCTGATCTCAGTCACAGAGCTAGAGTCAGGGCTACAGCTGAAGAGCAGAGGCCTCCCTGCCCTGTACCACTGTGTTCTCTTATTTTGTTCATGCGATCCTCACAAAACACTCTGAATCTTTTCAGGTCTCGGGAGAAGGTAACTCTTGCGTCTCCTCCGTCGTCTTTCCCAGCCAGATCTAAGCACTCCACTGACAGTGCTTTATTAGTTTCTCTGTGATAACACATACTACACCACAGCATGACGGTCTTCCAAGCGTCTTTCTCATGCGTGTGAGATCTTTGAAGATCTGCAGCTTCACTTAACTCATCTGTGCATGCCCAGCACCCAGCCCAGAACCCAGATGTAGTAGGTGTTTATCAATTGGATGCTGAGTACATTCAGGCCTATAAACTGAATGCCTTTGAATGCCTCTGTGCTTTTCAGGTTGGAGTCTGTCCTTGAAGTCCCTGCTTAGGGTCTATGATGATGTATCCTTCTCTTTTGGACCTCTATAGGATCATAATCTCTAGTCATATTCTAGAGCACATCCATGTTGTTTGTCAGCCTGTAAGGCTCTTTAGAAAAATGATTGCATCTGAGTGTCCCATGAGTCCCTTTTTAGACTTGGGTCAGTTCTAGGCCAAGTGGGTGTATAGTTAAGTGCCTGTGCCCACGCTCACATGATTGCCAGCAGTTTGGTAAGAGCTGGTGAGACAGGTTGGTGGCAGAGCCTAAGGTACTTTGGCAGAGACTTAATTGGTAGCAGACAGAAGGAGCTGATGGCCAGGAGCCCCGCCCCATCCTGGTTGATCAGAACGCCCCTGTCACAGTCACAGAAACTGTGCCTCACCAATGCCTTCGCAGACGGGAAATTCCTTGAAGACAAACAAGAGATCTCTGAAATGATCGAACCGTGCGGCCAAAAGCTACCACTGCAACTTATTTGTGTAAAGAAGTGTGAACTAGAGGGTCCTTATCAGAAAAAGGCAAAGGCAAAGGTCTGTCTGTGAACTAGCTGGATTAGAACAGGAACAAACCAGGAAGTTGGAACACCAAGCTAATCAGCAAGGAGTGAGCCACGAATTTAGTGTGTTTAATTGAAGGAGGAAGACAGTGATTAAAAACAAATTAACTTAAGGATGCAACCTCCAATTTTATAAAATTTTCAGCTTTTTTGACCCAATAATTTCCCCATTGGAAATATATTTTAAGACAATAATCAAAGATTTGACAAAAAGATGGCAGAAAAACAGTATTCTTTCTTTTTTCATTTTTTTTATGTATTTGGCACAGGGTCTCACTATGCATCTCGGGCTCATAGTGATCCTCCTGTTTCAGCCTCCTCAGTTCTGGGATTATAGGCATGTGCCATCATGCCTGGTCTTGGTGGCTGGCTCAGTGTCCCTGGAGGCCAGACAGTGCAGCATGTGGTGCCAGGGATCAAATCCTGATCTCTGCACTTGCCTAAGCAGACACTTAGTCTACTGAGCTATCTCGCCAGCCCCTGAAAAGCGGTGCTATTGATAAGAGAAGTAAATTGGAGGTAACTTAACTATCTCCAAATGATCTTTTAAAGCCAATACAAATTATAATATGCTCACTATAGTAATATTTAAAAGTCATTTAAATATGTAGCTATTAGGACCACCTTGGTATCATTTATTTTATGATGCTTAAGAGAAAGATCTGAATGCAAACTCCTATTTGTACCGCATGTCCAACACTGTGGCAAAAGCACGCTTTTTTGAAAAAGACAGGAAAGAATGAAAATAGATGATTTGCAAAGATAGTAAGCTTGTGGGTGGCTTTTTATTTCCATAATCATGGTATTATGTTTTTGGATAATTTAAAAAAAAACTTATGTTAATCTGAAAGTTAAAAGAATAACACCTTAACAAAAGATTCATTTTGCAGAGGAGTCATTTCAGAGAGGTTCGTCACTAGCCGTACTTCCGTTCTTAACTTCCGCTTCCAACACGGGTCCAGTTCAGGTGTCTGTCACTGGTAAGAAGTTTGAAATTGCATATGTGAAAAAGAGAAACACATAGGACAGATAGCTATCATGTGGGTACAGATATAGACTTAGATATAATTTCCCTTGAAAGTTAGGTCTCTCATATATCAACTGCCTAATGCAAAGTTATGCCTGTACAAGAAGAGTGGAGAGGATAATGAATATATGGATTTAAATGTCCTTCCGAATGCATGAATGTTTGCTAATCAGGGTAGATCATGCTTAAAAGATTCATATGCGAAAGAGTTCTTGTCTCCTTTTCAAATGTTTCCCAGTTGCCTGGACACTACCTATCTCTTCCAGAGCACCATGGTACTAACTTCTATCACTTAGTTGTGTAACATATCTTAGCAATTAGAAAATACATCTTTCAGCTCACACAAGACTAGCAGCCTATGTTTTCCATAAATATTGAAGTCAATAATGAGAAGAAGATTATCAACAAAAGTCCCCAAACATCCTTGAAGACCTTGATATCTATCTGTCAATCCTGTTTCTCCACCTCTTGGAGACAAGCCTAGCTCTTCCCTGGAGGATGCAACACCACATTACCTCCATGTCCATTTGCCTGAGAGAATAGCAAACAAAATTGCTAATAAACTTATTATAGTAGCACTGCTACTAAAAATGAACCATATGTTTGACACTTTTCTTCCACTTTCTAACCTTGCTGTGAATCACTGTGCTAGTCACTTTCTGGTCACTGGAACACAATTCCTGACACTCACAACTTAAAGGAGGAGAGATTTATTTCACTTTGCAGTTTTGGGGGGATCAGTCCATGGTCTGCATGGTCTGCAGGGCAGAATGATGTGGTTTGGGGAAGTTGTTCACCGGATGGTGGGCAGGAGACAGTGAGAGAAAAAAGAAGCTGAGTACACCCTTGAAAGTCTCCTCCTCCAAACATGAGACCTTCAGAGTTAGAAGTTACAAGTGATAAAGTAACATGATCACAGAAAATAACCATATACATCTATTAATTAGATCACTGATATTTTCACAAGCTTTTAAAGCACTAATGCCCAAAGTACTTCTGAGGACTCCCCATTTTATAGGGAAAATATCTGTAATCTTTGTAACAAAAACTGCAAATAGTAGCATGCCTGTTAGTAGTCAATGGGTTCAAAATTTTCTTTGAAATGGTCAAGTTTGATCAATAGTCACTGGAACAGAGAATCTAGTTTGACAATTATCTTTCACATGAATGTCATTGTAGAATGCTTTTTGGCAATCTTTGAAAAGAGGAATAAAACTGAAAATTGTTTTTTTTTTGTTTTCCACTTAAAAGATATAGTTTTTAATTTTTACAGGAAATACAAAACTGATTTTCACATCCTGATTTTTTTCTTTTGGTATAGTCCATTGCTAGTTGTTCACATGGCTTCGGTCCTGGAGACAGTTAGTTAATCTGAACAATGAACTTTCAATTTGTTACTTTTTATTTGTCTTACATGTTTGGGATATTTCAATACCACATTCCAAATAATGTCTACTAGATCCAGAAATTTTCCTTTTTATTCCAGAAAAGAATTTGATCCCCCTGGTGCTACCAAAAGCATTATTATGTTTGGCTGAATGATATTATTTTTAAAACTTCATACTAACATCCAAGCATTTGCTCTGTGGTCCATACAAACCATCCCCAACTGCTGAATGGTTTGACATAAGTGTTTGGCTTCTACGTACTGTGAAAGCAATATCTGTTCCTGAGAAAGCCTGCTTGGCATGGTGAACTTTGATCTTTTCCCAGGCTGGCATGTGAACCACAGCTCCCAATCGCCAATCATGAGAACAAACGAGATCTGCCACGGTGTTCTGTGTTGCCAAGCCAGTGTTCAGTAGGTTAGAAGAATTGAAATATGTTTTCAAGTGGTAATTTCGACTTTCAATGACTTTATCAGGATGTAATTTACGCCAAGTGAGTCAAGGAGCAACTACATTACCAATGCTGGCCTTTATTTTCTCACCTCACAAGATAAGGCCTGGCTTCTCCGGATGTGCTTCATTTTGCTTGTTTAAATCACTTCAATTCTAGTGAGGTAAGCCAGTCACTTCTTTTTTCTCTGCAAACTTCATGCCTAAAAACTTCCCATGCTTTGCCATTTGTCTTTTCCTTTTCTTTCATTAAGAGAAAAGGCCAATTTGGGTGCATTTATCCCCCTATTTTTAATGCAGTTGTTATGATTTGTGTCCAGTTGTCCCCCCAGAGTCTCATGCAGTTATGGGGCAGACTTCTAGAGCTGGTGATTAATTCATGATCCAGTGCTGGGCTTATGGGTGTGAACACTCCACCCGGCCTGGGACAGATGGCCTGAATGCAACAGAAGGAGACAGACATGATCTCTGTTGCCCTTGTTGCCGCTGCTCCTCCCATTTGCTCTTGCTGTTTTGCTGTTTTCTGCTGCTATTAACAGCTGCCCTCTTCCAAGTGCCGCTCTGCCTTGGAGCCAGCTGAGGATGGACTGAAACCTTCACTAACTGTGAGCTAAATAAACCTTTCCTTCCTTCATTTTGGGTGTCGGGTATTTTGTCCCAGCAGTGAGAGAAGAGCAACTGAGACAGCCGTCTACACTTACTCTTCTTTCAGTGATGGCAAATTGTACTCTTCTGTATGACAGACACTGGGTGCATGTAGACATTTAAATTTAAGTGAATTGAATGAAGTTAAGCAAAGGTCTTATTCCGGAGCTGAGTTTCATAGGCTCAGTAGACGCATGTCTAGTGGTTCTAGTTTGGACAGTACAAATAAAGAACATTTCCAGGGTAGCAGAAACTCCTGCTAGATGATACAGGTTTAAAGAAGAAGACAAATTGTCATTGTACTCGAGGTATATAATATTTGAATAGATTTGCATTAAAAATGTAAATAAAAGTAAATGCAAAAAATTGCAAATTAGATTTACTTTTCATATGCATTTTTGAAAATATTTCTTAAAAATATTTAAAATTTTGAGATTATTAATTAAAATTCAAAAGAAAACTGTAATATGACTAATAAGTAACATTTTAAATCACAATTAGCTGAGGAAAGCTTTTCATAATTTGTTTTTTGAAATTTAATTAAATCTTATTTAGTTATTATTTGTTTCAATAAAATAATTTTTAACAATGCCATGTTTTAGTGACCACTTAGTTGAAAATGGGAATGTATGTCATGCGCGTTATGCAGATTTATGTCACAACCCATGTCTATGCAAATTTAAGAGGAATATAAATTGTTTAATTTTGAGAAGCTTCCCTGAGCTGCCAGCGTGGAACATTTGGAAATTCATGCTAAATCATGACTACCTCCAGATTCATGAATCAGAGCAGAAAGAGAAATAAGCAAATGGGATCTCAAGGCTCTTGTTATCAAAAGCCTTTCATTTACGATATGTGAGAGGCAACATTCACCCAGTTAATTAACTGGCTAACCATCACTTTATTCGTGTCCTCTAAGTGCTCTAACTACTGCAATCCTTCCTATTTTCCAAAGCATTATCCCTCTCCATAAGTAAGCGGTGTAGCCCTCAAACATTTAGAGCACTCAAACATGCGCAGGTGACTATTGTTTCCAGAACAAACTATCCGAAGATCTGAGGGGCCGAATGGTGTCTATCACAAAAACAGATGTTTGGGGTTAGGGATCTAGCTTTGTTGGTTCCGAGCACCAGATCCTGAAAGTCAGAAGTGGCCACATCTTGTTTTGGCTTCTGTGTTTGTATTTGTGATATGCAGTAGTACCTGGCTTTAGAGAGTAAAACAAGTGACCCAGTGCACGGAGCCCTCTTGCCTACGTCTTTAAACCACATAATCAAGAGTCACGTGAAAGTATTAAGTAACAGGGCTACCCAAAGCCAATTAGACAGATCTAAAACACACATAGTTGATGAAGCACTCCCACGGGCTTCCAGTACATTCTGTGTTTTACACTTCACCTCCCCCCAAAAGCCCAATGAGCACTTGTGATTATCTTTTGATCCCCCTTTAGAATGGTCAAACTGAGGCTGCAGAAGAGTTAATAAGTTGCTGAAGACAACACAGACGATCAGAGGTAGACTCCAGTTTCAAAACCAGAATTCTTTCTGTAGCATCTCTACCAAAATAGGTGTTCTGTGGCTAGAGCTTCTAGATTCCTAGAGCCAGTCACCTAGGGGGTGCACGTCCTGGTAAGATATTGATACTGAAAGCTGCTTTTATTTTAGGCTAAAGAAAGGACTGAGTGGATGAGAAAAGGCACGAGTGTGAGGCCTGTCAGTAGGAGGGTCCTGTGAGCAGTGGCTGCACCCATCGTCAGATCTCTCCCCTGCTCAGCTTTCATTGGTGTCCTGGTGCCCTCAGGACAGGCCGCATTCCATGGTATAGTGCTAACGATACCCTGAGTTTTGCCCCACATGCAGATTAAGCATATATCCTGCTTCCCTACATTCTCAGAAAGCAATGCGGTTTCAAATCTTTCCTGCCTTTGAATACGTTCTTCCCCCACCCAGACTGCCCTCTTTCTTGCTGTCAATCAAAAGATAATTCACAATTTAAGCATCATCTCTGCACTTGTTCCTAGACTACACAGGAGTTTGGCCAGACCCTCCTCTGAGACCACCAGATCTTCTGTCACAACCTAGTCTAAGCCCCAACCTCCCAGTAGACCATCGCATTTGCCCACACATCCACTTTCTTACCAAACAGTGAGCTTCTATGGCAGCCTTGGTCTCTGCACTCTTTCGGGGCTCTTCTTATGATCCAAGTACAACCCCTAAAATATAGCAGATTCTTCACAGATGTTGAGCATTTAAAGAATGAAGAAAGCAGAGGCAAGGGGAGATGTCCTTGAGGGCTTGGTGTTGCTGGGAGAAGGCTTTGCCCTCAGCACCCCTCCCCCTTGGAGCAACATGCCATCCATGGCACTCAGCCACAAGCTGGGGCCATTGTACCCACAGTTTAGGGTGGGGCTGGTGTGAAAACAAACAGGGAAGACAAAAACAAGGGGTGTGTTGAAACCTTGAAAATGTTCTATTCCTCAGTACTCAAACTTGTCACGCCTCCTCGGTCAGGTGAGTCCTGTGCTCCAAGAGGATCAATGGATCCTGAGTCCTTCTGGCCTTTTGGAGCAGAGCCAAGGAGCAGGGGAGGACAGAGGAGATGTGAAATTGATTTCCTTGTTTAGCTTTTCTCTTTATATGTGTGTTTATCTTTCTAGAATGAAGAGGCTCTGACCATCCTCTGCTTTAATTGCCTAATTATTTTGACACCTTGGGGTGTTGCATCACCACAAGGCATTGTTTGGCCAAGGACACCACACCGGGGTGTTTCTAGGCTTAAGGAGAAGCATCTGACAAGCGACAAGTTCTGACAGCCAGGAAAATGCTAGGCAGAGGAAGAGATTCAGGGCAGGGAGGGAAAGGGTGGGGAAAGAAAGAAAAAGGAAATGTTCGGTATGCTGGGAAATAAATATCTTGAGAAAGATGGTGAGAAGGTTGGCAAAATTGGGCAGCTCCATTGGGCAGGGTTCCCAGGTTGGACTCCAAGGAAGACTGTACCCGGGCAGGAAAACAGCACAGTACAGGGCACCAAGGGGCACACAAGCCAGCACTCAAGTTGTCGCTCTAAGGACTGCATTGGGCTGAGACATTTTCTTTATGCTGCACCATCTTAGAAACAAATTCAGACTTGGAAGAACAAAAATGCTCTGCTTTAAATACTTTTGAGATAAAAATGGAAGAGGTAATCAAAACACTCATAAAGCCTTTGGTGATTTGTACCATTCATGTGTATATTTTAGTACTGGGGATTAAACCCAGGGCCTTCATGCTGAGCTACAGTTGCAACCCATTTCTTCAATATTTTCTTTATTTTGAGACAGGGTCTTGCTAAATTGCTAAGTTGCTCAGCTGGGCTCAAACTTGCAATCCTCCTGCCTCAGCCTCCCAGAGTCCTAGGATCACAGGCTTGCAACACCACACCTGGCCTTCAGGAATAGTGTGCAGGGTTCTATAAACAAATGTGGGTGAGCAGAATATTTGTGAATGTTGGGCAACAGCCCCAGCAAAGCACAGGAAGCTCTCTGATTCTCACCTTCCAGTGTTTCATGTGGAGGCAGCAAGGAAGCAGGTGTTACAGAGAAGCCAAGAACACCCGGTCTTGTAACCTGAGTCCTTCAGGGCATGGCTTGGTGGTGTGGGTCTTGGCCACTCAGGAGACTGTACATATGGTAAGGGACACTATGAGTAATTCGCATGATCTGAGGTAAATAAAGATCCCTCAAATGATTTTTCACTTGCAGGATAACTTCCGCCATGGCCTTACATGCTCCAATCCAAACAAATAAAATACACTTGCCCCTCACTCTGGACAGACTCTCTCCAAGGATGGATGCTGGAGTGACATTAGGTCCCTTTCCAGCAGCTCCAGCTTCACCTCTCTTGGACAACTGCAATTGAACAAGTCTTCATTGCTAGCACCAGACGGGGTTGTTTCACATCTATCAGACGAAAGTAAGAAAAAGGAATTAGGTAGTATATGCACTGCTTTCTGCCTACAGTTATTAAGTCCTTCAGTCTCTTCGAAATATATTTCAAAAGGAAGAATCTGTTCAAAGGGAAGGAAAGATTGGCATGAAGAAAAAGAGAAAAGGAACAAAGACGGAAAGGGGGGAAAGGATATGTGTATGTATGTATACAGGGTAGCGTCAATAACTGTGCTGCTGATTTCTGCTGGTCTGTTGAAAGGAGAAGTTAATGCTTAAATTTTCTTCTCTTTTTTAATTTCTTATAACTTTTTAAGACTAATTTTGTATGCTTATATGTGGTAATCTAAACAACTAAGGTGAAGTCAACATTAAACAATATAACAACCATTGTTGAATTCCTATTATGCTGTTTAGTGAAATTCTGTATCATTTCTAATGGTTTTTTTAAAATTAGTTTTTATTTTCTGTAAAGACAAATAAATACACCCGTAGCAAAAATAAAAAGTTGTTTCACAGGACCTGCAGAGTCTGAATCACTGCCCCCATCCGAGAACTCAGGAAGTCAAGCAGCGGCTCTGAGCGGGCCAGTCACTTGCCCTAAGTCTCCTGGCTAACAAGTGGGAGAGACCCAATTTTCTTCTATCCTGGAGTGGCTGCAGGGCTAGTCTCCTCGCTGACACCCACCTTTTTGGTGATGGTGTTGGTTTTTCCCTTGATATCTTGCCCTGTCCCACAGTGTGTCAGCATAACCTAAAACTCAGGTACGACCAACACACTGTATTAAAAAAAAAAAAAAAAAGAAAAGAAAAGATCCATTTGGCCTAATGCACAGAACCATGGAATATCAGAGTTGGGCAGGACGGTACAGATTGTTCCATGCCTGTTTGCAGGGAGGGAGCCCGGGGCCTGGGCCATCAATTGAATACATGTGGAAGAGGCTCTGATGTTGAGAAGACTTTATCTCAAGGTTCCACACTGCCACATCCCTCTGGGACTGTGAAGTCTCTTAAGCTCATTTTCCTTCCTAGAAAATGAAAAGAAACACTGAAATATTGCTGCATGCAGAGGATGGTTATGAAACCTATAAACCTATATGGATTCATATGTGAGAAAGATTTTTAAATTCCAAAGTGCTACATACACATGTCTGTGGCTCAGGCAGAGTCACCAGACATCGAGCCAGCCCTCGCACGCAAGAACCCTGACTCCGGTGCGGTGTTCTTCCCGTCTCCACAAGGTGCCAGAGGCCTTCATTTTGCTGCATGTAGCCCCAGCCACTGTACAGGACTCGCAGCAGTTGACAAAGGAGTTGATGAAGGCATGCATTAACCAACAGAGGAAACCAAGCATGCAGCCACACGGTTGGTGAGCACCAGAAGACATTCTCTGGAGGAGGAAAACAGCACAAACCAGTGTGCTCAGTGCCCGTCATGAGCCAGCAACCTTTCAGGGAGAACCAGTCAAAGCCTCTGCCCTCCAAGATCAAGTCCAGGCAAGGGGTGTTTCCCAGAGGAAATGAATCACTCAGGGAGGGTCCCTTTGATATGGCATGAGCCAGGGCTCCATTTGCTTCAATCACTATATTGAACCTATGAAGAACAGTGGTATCCAGCTTCCTCCACCCCCACTGCCCTTAGCCACCTTCTTCCTGCTTTCTCCACTGTTTGTCCTTTTGAATCAACAGGGTGAGGGCCTGGACAGAGGCCTTTGCAGGACCTCGACAGATGCACTGCAATGCCTCTGGCTTCTCTTGCCCCCCCTCCCCCTCTAGAATTCTCTGAACATAAATATGCCATTACCTCATCAGCCCTGAGAGAAGAAATGTGGAAAACATTCACTCGCTCATGCTATAACTGGAGAAACCAACGACCAGCAAGTCTGTCTTGTATCAGTATTATAAGATGCTGGAAGCAAGGCTTCCAGATCCCCTTCCTTGTGTCAGCCACCAGGCCCTTCCCACTCCATGTTCTCTGGGATTTTGGGGAGAACTGTTTGAGCTTTCTTGAATTGTCACAGGCACTGGCATCTCTCAGGATTGGTTGGGCCATATAATAGGTATAAAATCACAATGTTTCTAAGTGGCTGGGAAACCAACTTACATCCTACCAAGCTTCCTATTTTTTGTAATCCATAAAGTGCCATGGTTAAATTAGATAATCTCTGAGTCACTTCCCATTTCTAACTGATATTTTTGGGTAAGTTGAGTATATAATGTAATAAATGGGAAAAGTAGAAATTAGTTTAGGAAAGTAGATTGGGGTCCCTGGGATTGACTGAGGACCTATGGATGGATATACATGGGTTACAAATCAATGATAGTGCGCTCTGCCACGGAGCCCACAGCCAGGCCACAGTGACATCCTCACCAGGATGGAGAATGACAGGCAACGCAGGTCAGTACAAAGAACCTCGAGAAGCCTGGGAGGTGGGAGCTCCAGCTTCCTCTGCAAGTCTTGTCCTTGTTTAGCTGGAAGAGCCTGAGAATACTACTCTCTTTATCTGGACCTAGTGTCATAATTGCTTTAATTCATAATTCTATTCTTTTGCACTGTCATGCAAAGAAGACCTCGCTTCCGACAGATGCGGGCAGGAAGACCAAGCCTCCTGTTTGCTGGGACTCTTTCTCCCTGTAGCTATTGATGGTCAGTTTTACACCGAGGATGCTTTGGCAGGCCTTAGCCTTCACTCTGTGCACGTGGAGATGTGTGACTGTCTGACTGTGCCGTAGACCTGATCCGTTTTTCTTAACGTCTTTATTTGTGTCTTGCTTTCATTCTGTTTTGTAAACATTTCGGGTCAGATGTGTCACGCAGAGAAAATGAAATCCTAAATCTTTGCTTTCAGATTTTAAGACTATCTTGATCACTCCTAAGCCCTATAGTAATTTATTGCTTGTGATGTACTATTCGGTTTGAGAGTTTTACATCCTTCTATTTTAATTGTGGGGTGATTACTTAGTTGTTAAGTTGATATGCTAATTCTACACAAGTGACCAGCTTTAAAGGCTTGGCTTCATCCAAGACTCATGTCCTACTCTTCAGTGGTGCAACACTCATCAAGTTGCTTATTCCTCCCGGAGGCTGAGGTGTTTGGTCTATCAGCAGTTGAATGGATACAGTAAATGTGGCATTTATACACAATGCAGTGCTACTCTGCCAAAACAAAGGGCAAATTCGGGTTGCTTTGTAGGAAAATCGATGAGAGCATATTGTTAAGTGAATCAGGCGCACGAGTCTAAACATCATGTGGCTTCTCTTACATCAGGCACCCAAAGTCTAAATAACTTAAACTGACAACAGGAAACAGGGAGCTAGATATTTTGCAAATGGGAAAAGGATCCAGAATAGAGGGGTAGGTGAGAAAAGAGAAGAGAAGGGAAAATAAAGAGGACTAAGATATGGCTACATATCAACTCCCCATGATGACTGCAACCATTATTAAGTGCTGTAAACATGTACTAAAAAAAGAGTTAAGCCCAGCAGTGTCCAGGGCTGCTTTCTCCAATAAGAAGTAGTTTCAAGCAGTTACGAGGGCTGATTTCCTTACAGTCTATCTCTGTACAGAGGAGAAAGCCATCCTTTTTGCTTCAATGACCATCTTGTTGATCCAACTTCTGTCCTCTGAGACCTTAGAAAATAGGGCTTAGGGCTGGGGAGATAGCTCAGTGGAATAAGTGCTTGCCTGGCAAGCACAAGGTCCTGAGTTCCATCCCTGATACCACAAAAAAAAGAAAGGAAGGAAGGAAGGAAGGAAGGAAGGAAGGAAGGAAGAAAGAAAGAAAGAAAGAAAGAAAGAAAGAAAGAAAGAAAGAAAGAAAGAAAGAAAGAAAGAAAGAAAGAAAATAGGGCTTAAAGTCACTTCTGCAAGACCAATCTTTCAAATATTTCCATTTGGCCACAACTCCCTTCCATGGCAAAGGGCCTTGCCAGAGAAACTGAGGTGAGAAAAATGTATCCAGGACCTCACCACAACCTGGAAGGCAACCCAAGAAATCCTGACTGTTGCCCTGAATGACCACTGCTGCATCTGTCTCCAGGAACAGGGGGGTGAGCCAGGCCTCCTGGAAGACTGAACTCTGGCCACACAAGACAGCGAAGTGTTGAAACGCGCCACTTTGATGTGGCGTGAGCTCACGATATTGCTCTATTTGCTTAATTTGGAAGAATAGCACAGCTGTGAGAAATTTTAATATAATAATAAATTTCACAGTGTACCAAAGATTTTCAAGAAATTTTCCACAAAAGCATTGCACCCTATTGTGCAACATTTTTAAAAACTTGTGTAAATCTGTTTTTTCTGTTATGCAAAAATCTTATTTTATAAGGGCTTTGACAAAAGTTGACAAATACAGTATTTTAATTTTAAGAAATTTCTTTCAATAAAAAGCATACTACCAAGTATGATGGGGTAAGTATACTTGAAGAAAGTGAAAGTATTCTGAATATCTATGGTGTGATTAATAGAAATGTGTCTTTTATTATAATAATTTATATATATATATATGTGCTCACTGTATTTTGTCATAACTCACATTGTTTTCCAATTTTTCAATTCCTTTACTATTATTTTAATTTCTATACTATTGAATTCTTAGAAAATCAATTTACCCCGCCTAGTTAAACATTTCTGAAACAATACACATTTTAAATAAAAATAGGGATTTAATTGCTGTATTTATTGAATGGAAATCCCCAGAAATCCATTTGCTATCTGTCTAACCTTCCTGGAATGTCAGCATTACTTGTTCCCTTGATTAAAAATAAAAAACAGCCAGATGAATGGAAAAATACTATTTTATTCGGTTCCATAACTTGCTCCATAGGACATTTTCCTATTTCTGGATTATTTTCAAGCCTGGGCTATTAGTGGATGCCAGAGGCATGTGAGGGAAACTGCATCAGGGATGCTTTTATTGGGAAGAAAAGGAGACTAGGAACCAATTAAGAACAGCCTCAAACCACGAGGTTCTGTTATTCTACTTTATGTCTAATCTGTTGTTGAAACAACTTCTACTTGGAGAAAAAGGAGCGCTAATGCAGTCTTGTTATTCAAATAAAGGTTTATCTGATCCCACAGACTGTCAAAATTCCAGGGTTTTATTGTTATTTTCTTTTTCTTTCATTATTATCGTCATCATCATCATCATCATCATTTTTGCAGAACTGGGAATTGAACTCAGGCCCTTCTGCTTGCCAGGGTAGCGCTTATTCCACTGAGCCATCTCCCTGGCCCCAATTGTTATTTTCTAAATAATGCTGGAACCTTCTTTCTCACATGGTAGCTAGCCTGCTGAAAGTAGGATTAATCAAGGGTCATAATCTTATTTTTTTTCCTACAGTGTCAGTGTCCAACGCATTGATTATTTATGTTCTAGATAGATCTGGGAAATGATCTCAGTAACCGTCTACATCTACCTGCTGAACTTCCTTGGAGTCCTTATATAATGAGTTCTAAGAATGTCCAGAAATTTACACTTTCAGCTTTCTGGATCTTCATAAAATAGCTTGGGCTGTGAGCTATTTACTGCCAGTATCAGGCAGCTACAGGGTAACAAAGAAATGCCATATCATGGGAGGATTGGAGAGCCAGAACTTCATTGTCAGTGTCCAGTCCTTCCAAACGCACAACACTATTATAATACAATGGCTACTTCGTGTTCTTTTCAAGTTTGTGTTTGAAGTCATACTGATGGGGAATCCTACCTCTTCCAGGTGATCTGGTGACCAAGGATTGAGCGTCACTGCTTGATCCCATTTCCCCATCTGGCAAAGAGGAATGATGACTTGAAAGACCAAGCTAAATCTCAGCTGCTTCGTCGCATAAAATGGGCAAACGGATCTGACCAGAGCACTTCCCTCACTGCCCTAAAATAGGTTCTAGCTCAGCTTCTGCTCATTCCGCGCGGATATAATTTCCCTCAATAAGCTTCCCCTGGCTCTTCACACTCCATCAATCAAGCTAGAAATAATCTCTCCATTCTCCGAGTCCTGACAGCTCTTGTTTTGTCCTTCTCTTACAACATGGAGCAATTCTCTGCATCCACTAAGTCATATGATAATAGCTGTCCTGGAATGTTAAACTTGAAGGAATAGTGTTTATGTGTTTTCAAAATCTCTCAGAATGCTCCTGGCAAGAATTGAAATATATATGAACATCATCTTCTTTCTAAATGAATGACACAGTAGTCTGACACTTTCCTTTTCCACTCATAGTTCATAACTTTGGAAATTCAAGTTCCCTAGAAAACATTTTTGGGGCATTTTCTTGGGAGTTTTCAAAAACTTCTGAAAATGTTCTGGCAGGTTATTTTTTAATATAATGACAACATGGTAGAAAATAACAATAACACATGGAAAGCATTGAACTTTCCTATTAGGCAGAGAAGCACATATGAAAACAAATCTGAAACACTTGTAGATTAAAGTAGAATAAAAAAGCTTTAAGCAAATAGTGACGACTTGGAAGGCTTATGGTTAAATTGGCTAGTGGAACTTTGAATTAATATTTCTTTGTGTCTAAGTATACTAGAGTCATAAAGATGCCTGGGCATATTCTCCCCAGTCACTTCATTCAAAGAAATTCTGGAATTCATGCAAAGGTTACAATCCAATAACAGCAGAATGCAACATACACGAAAATATCGACACTATGACAACAAAAACACAAACAAAAAATTGAAAATGACTCAAAGCCCTCGACATAGGGCCAGGGTTTTTATTAATTATAATGATCATCAAAATTATATTATCTGCTCATTGGAATGCACATTTTAAGAGGAAAATGCTCATTTTGCAATGTTAAGTGAAAAGAAATCCAGCCATAAAATGAAATATGCATTATGCATGCATGATGAAAAGATGAGAAATAGATAAGAATGTGCAAAAATACAAATACTGGGATATGGTGTGAGATTCTGGCTTCTTTTCTGTTTTAAAGCCATTACATAATCTTTTCAATGACAAACTACATTTTAAGTAATTGAAAACAAAGACTCATTAGCCGTGTCCTTGTCTGAATTCCCAGAGAACACATTATTCTTATTCATTTCTACCTCTGCTACTTGTCTTTGATTTGGAGGGGCGCCATCGTCCTCTCTGACTTGCTGCTCCTTCAACCTGGAAAAAGACACCCATCATATAAGGAGGCACAAGGCACCATGGTTCAACAGAAGCCGAGCAACCGAGCTGGCAAACCGAGGGGCGTACGTCGCCCCCAACGCTGCAAAGGCAGACGCAGATTCTTCAATGACCACAAGTGGCCTTGGTTTAAGAAGCCTTGCCAACGAGGCGCAATGTTCCCGTCCTCAGAAATAGACCCCGGCAGCGCTTCCAGGGACCCATAAAAGTCTGCACTCTTGGAAGAATGCGACTACTCTGGCAAGCAGCGCAGATTCGTCATTCTCTATATTAAGAGAATGTTCAATTGCATCAGGCTTTTGAGCACGGCTAACAGGAAAACTTTGAGGTTGACAAAGTGGGTTTTCATCTAGCCCAAACCTTCTTCTTCTGCCTCCGGATGATCAATAAAGCGTCTCATGGGACAGCCTACCCCTTTCCTTCACTTCCAGTTACGCACCTGTACTTCGTGTCAGCCCAGGAGGGTCAGTGCTATTATGACCTTGACTTCGCAGAGGAGGACACTGAGGCTCAGGGAAGGCCAGCGACTTGCCTAAAGGCTGCGCAGAAAGTCAATGGCAGAATCAGACAGAAGCCCGTTCCTGCTCCCGGTCAGTGTTCCTGCCACTCACTGCGGGCACCGTCGCCTCTTCTAGCCCAGAGGAAGCACCCATCGGCGCACACATGTGCCTTGGGACTCACTGCCCTACCTGCCACAAGGAGATCTGATTTTTGCAGGAGGGCAGTCAGGAAAAGAATATGTAAGAGAAGTAAAGTGAGATTCCTAAGAAGATGCCCAATGAGTCTGACCTGAGGGTACTGAGGAAGTGGACAGGAAAAAAAAAAAAAAAAAGAACATCAGAAGGAGCCATGACCTCCCATCAGCCCCCGAAGCAGGGGCATTTTCAACTGTCACATATGTGTGTCTGGAGTGGCCCTGACACAAGTAGAAGGTGTGCTAGCTGCAGTGGCATGTTAAGCCAAGAAAGGCGATGACGCTTCTTAGAGTCTTCCTCTCCTGCCATCGCACCCAGTTGCTTTTCTAATTAAGTGCAAGCGCTGTGCCTGAGTGGGAGTGAGGCAAGCACCAGAGGGGGTGGTCTCAGCTGCCCGCTCTCCCACCCTTCCCTCTAAACGCCAACTAAACCCCTAGAAACCCTCCTCCTCCTCCTCCTCCATCTCCCAACTTCTCCTCCTCCTCTCCAGCCTCCCCCTGCTACACTGAAAGCTGCTCGCTGGGGCAAGGAATGGCCAGCTCCGGTTTCCCAGTGCCTGGAAGCCTCCACTCCACGTTCATTCTCCCCTGACCTCCCTCACCTTGAGCTCCTCAGGACTTGCACAGATGGAATCTGGCTTCGGGCTTCTGCCACAGGCATTGCTGCTCAAAGGGGCCCGTAGTCTTAGAGGAATGGAAGCTTGTGGGTCAAAAGAGAAGTACATGTTTCTAAAGACAACCACCTGAATTACAGATTCAGGATAGAAACCAAAGATATTAGACCTGACAGATCAATAATTTACATATCTATGTAACTTTAAATGGATAATATTAGTGATGCAAAATGTTAGCAAGAAAATATAGAAAGAATCAAGTAAACAACGTTAAATGTGAAAGGTGTAATAAGAGAGACAGATTAGATTCCATTGAGAAATGAGGGGGCATCAGCTTAAGGAAGTCCTCTTAGAAGAAAATTATTTTAAAAACTGAAAAAATAGGAGTCACTATGAGAAAGCCAAAAGTAGTCCTAGAAAGAAAAAAAAAATAATGTTTTAAATGAGGAAAAAGAAGTATCTGTAGGAATATTGGGGGAAAGTTTCATAATCCTTGAATTAAAAAAGAGATAACAGGGCTCAGATTGAAAGAACCCACAGAGAGAAAAAGATGAGAGATAAAAAAAAAAATCTAGACAAAATTTATGGTGAAACTTAAGAATATTAAGATAAAGGAAAATCATAAAAACTTCCAGAGAGAGAGAGAGAAAGAGAGGCATAGATAAAGAGGACTGGAGGAGATATCAACTACAAAGGAACAAGAATGATAATACCAAATTTTTCAGCAGCAAACAAGGATGTAAGAAGACAATGTAGAAGCGACATCAATATCTTGAAAATACAGAAAGTTATGTTTAAGTAAACTTTCATTCAAATGTGACCTCATATTAAAATGCTTAAAAACATAGTCTCAGAATGCATGCCATGCCAAAATACCCATACATGAAACATTTTTCAGTGATATATTTTATAAAACAAGAACACATGGAAGAAGAGATTCAAGACATATGTGAAGTAAAGGTGATTGGACAGCTCTGTAAAGCTATAGTTTTTAAAGAGCTAACAGAGGCCAAGGAAAAGAAGTGTATTCACAAAAACCAAGGATGGATGAAGTCAAGATGGGATAGAGGGGACACTAGAGAACAGAAAGCTCTTGTCAGGCAAATAGAACAAAATGAAGGCAGTGATGCTGACATGGTACCAAATAATCTGAAGTTTGCGAACTTCATAGAAAACTTTCAAAGAACCGTAAAAAGAAAAAAAAGACAGTATACAGTTATACTATTTATTATTATAGATATAAAAATTCTAGAGGAAGTTTTAGCAAGTTAAGTACAATCATGCATTAAAAGGATCATTCATTGTGTTGGTCTTCCCAACTGGTATATGAACATAATTTAATGTCAAAAAATCCATAAACATAATTCATCTTTACTAATACAATAGATCAATAATAAACAACTAGAAAACATTATTTTAAACTAACATATCTTTTACAGGAGAATCAAAAATATTAAATACCTAAAGAAAGAAAATCTACAAAAGACTATGTATGACTTCTCTGGGAAAATTTAAAAACCTTATTGGGATATCAAAGAAGATGTTGATGTGTTCTCCATTCTTTTGTGAAAAATTATGCTTTCATTTGAAATCACTCTTCTTTGGCTTAGATAATTTCATTTAGTGTTTTTTGGAATGCTATCTGCAAGGCAGTCTCTCCAATTTTGTTTTATTATTATTTTATTTTATTTTCTGGTACCAGGGATCAAACTCAGGATCTTATACTTGCCAAGCAGGAGCTTATCCTGCTGAGCTATAGCCGCAGCCCCTCAAATTTCATTCAAGTTAAAATATTTTTTATTTGACCTTCCTTTTGAAGAGTATTTTTCTGAGTATTAACTTCTAAGTTACCATTTAAAACATTTCAGCAATTAAAGGAATGCCATTCCAATGTTTCTAACTTCCATTGTTTCTGCTGCTGCTGGTGATGGTGGTAATAGTGGTGGTGGCGGTAGTGGTGGTGGTGGTGGCGGTGGTGGTGGTGGTGGTGGTGGTGGTGGTGGTGGTGGTACTTATGAGTGTGGAGGATTCGAATCTGTGGACTAATATCTTTTATCCTTTTATAAATAATTCTTGGCCAGTATCTCTTCAAATATTGCTTCTGCTCTATCCTCTTTTCTCTCTTACTAAGATTATTTTATGTACCTGGGACCTTTTGACTGTGTTTTTTATGATTTTTTTCTTTCCTATTTTGTCGTTCTTCATTGTTTCTATGCTCATGTTTGAGTCTTTCTATGGCTTTGTCCTGAAGTTTATCAATTGTGTCCTCTATCGCAGGGTTCCTGGGGTCCTTGGCTGCCAAGAGGTGTGTGGCCATGAGCGGAGTCTCATTTATCACAACAGTCACTCCCATCACCCTCTTCTGTCCCTGAACTTTGTGTCCTGCCGAGGAGGTGGGCAGCAGATCCCCACAGAGACCTCAACCCCGCTGTGAGCCTTGAATGTGAGAGCTCAAGGTGGCACCTGGATCCTTATGAAAGATACACCCCAAGTCTCTGTAAAAGGAAGTCTTCATTTATTGCTTTACATCTTATTTTCTATTTTCTTGAACATAGCAGTGCCATATTTTCAAGCCCTTTCAGTTAACTCAAGCATGGGCTTCACTTGTGGGTCTGCACAGCTGCTTATTTTTTCTGTTTTCATTTGTCTGCTCATTGCTTTTAGCGTGCCTTTCAGATTTTCATGGAACTCTGATCATTGTGGACAGGAACTGCAGAAATGTTGGATGGGTCTTTGTCCATCCTAAGAAAATGAAATTTTCTTCTGTCATGCAGGATACAAGCGAATCCTCTTGATCTGCTCCTGCTTGGCCTTCAACTTGGTTAGACACTGGATCTTTCACTTCTAGTTTACTCTTAGCGAGGAGCAAGGTGCTTACTTCTTGGGTGCAACCTTTATCCTGAGGTTCTTCTCAGGTTTAAGCTGAAGGTCTGGGCTGCTTACCAGACCCTCCATCTAGTCAGGCTTGCGCGCCAGCTCCTCTGCCTGAAGCACCCCCAGCTGCTGACAGCTCAGCTCGTTAGCTTCTTAGCTGCTCTTTTGCCACAATGCAGAAGTTACTCTAGACCTGTGTATCCCAGGAGACAGCCCGTGACTGAAAGGAGAGCTGCGATGAGATTGCTGAATCTGTTCTGCGCTTCTCTTTAGAGGAATTTTGACCCTCAAGTCTCAGTTGCTCAGCTTCTCTGTTCTCCATCCTCTTCTCCCCAGCCCGCTAAGGAAGCCTTTCTCTTCTCGGGCTCCATCAGCCTCCACTCCAGGTGAGAAGCTGTAAGGAAGCAATGACTAAAAGATGGGGGGGGGATGAAAGAGAACATAACAAGGGTTAGCATGCTGTGTGCACATGCACCGACTCCCCATGGTGTCATCACTAGTTATTGTTAGGGCTGTGAATATGTACTAATAAAAATAAGCATGTAAAAAAAATTAAAAAATTGAAACAAAGACTGAATGAAACTCACCTTGTGATCATGCCACGACTCAAAAGGATGGCAGCGCCTCAACTCTTGCCTGGCTTGGCTTCTTTCCATGCTTGGAAAATGTTGCACAGACGTTGACCAATTTTAATAGTCAGTTTTAGTGAGAGGCTTAGTCATGGCTGGAATTAGAAGTTTGTAAAACCACAGAGACAAACAGCATGATCTTATCTTGTCATATCAAGCACTTATGGATCTTAGGAATTCTTTTCATGGAGCAAGGCTTCAAGAAATCTTCGCATGTGTACACCCGAAAATGTGAATAAATATGTTGATGGCACTACCTTCCATTGTAACAAAGTTTTTGAAATCCCATCAGTAGGAAAGTTGAGGAATAAGTGTGGCACACTCACACAGAGAACAGTAAGCACTAAATGAACTACAGCAATAGTGGTGATTCAGATGTAATTTTACAATAATTTTTTTTTTTTTGCAGAACTGGTGATTGAACTCAGGCTCATGCACTTGCCAGGCAAGTGCTTATTCTACTGAGCCATCTCCCTGACCCCTACAATAAAATCTTAATCAAAAAGTAAGAGCATCAGAACTCATTGTTTGGACATGAGTCTGTTTTTATAAGTTAGGACCTTCATTAACAAGATATACTTTTAAAGGACTGTGTACAGACAGGATAAAACAGTGGAAGCATAAAGGAAAACAACAGAATGATGAATATAAGATTCACAGTAGCAGTTATTTTCGGCAGCTGTGACAGGTGACAGCAGATGAAGACCACCTAGGAGGAGGAGGTAGAGGAGAGAGAGCAAAAGGTCTAATTTTCAGAATGAAGGCTGGTTCATGAATGTTTATTACATTAAATTAACTAAATTAATAAATAAAACAAGACCGTACATGAACTGGGGGTTATATTTTATCTACGACAGTGGCTGGGAGCTAAAAAAGAAATATTTCAAACTGGAGACTAGGCACCAGGGCCTGGAGGGGAGGATTTCTCTGAGTAACAGAGCTGTCTGAGTCACATTTTAGTGACCGCTTGCTCCATTACCTCTGGGGCCAGCCTAGTTCCTTAAATACTGATGCCAAACCTGTCTTAAAGATCATGGGCAAAGCCCCTGAATTTCCATGTCCAGACATCTTGACCTTAACCAGAGTCCAACCTTTGCTTCTCCTGACACAGCAGCATCCCACCTCTCCTTTCCCAGCTCCCTCTTCCTTTCTGTTCTCCTCTGCGCTATCTCCTGAGTATTGCAGCTAAAGTGCAAGCTCACCAAGTTACTTTTCCTGCATCATTACTTTTATTGATTTCTTTTTTATTTTTAAAGACTACAGAATAGTGTTAGAAAACATTAAAAATGATACCAAATTTCACTAAACAAAGTAATAAGAATTCAACAATTGTTGCTCTAGTGCATGATGTTATCTTCAAATTAGTCATTCAGATTACCAGATGTAAACATGCAAGATGGATTTAAAGGAAAATAGAGCAAACAATAACCAAAAAAATGGTAAGAAATTCAAAAGAAAGAAAAAAAGAAAAAGTTTTAAACATTAACTGTTCCTCTCAAAAGACCAGCAGAAATCTGCCATACAATTACTCAAAACTTTCTGCATATACACATAAGTATATCTTTTTCCCTTTTTTTGTGTGTCCTTGTCCTACACCATTACCTTTAGAGTAAAGTCTTTGGCTGATAAGCAGAGGGTCTCTGCATTCTGTCCCCAGAAGGCGTTTTCATACACCTGTGTTGCTCACCAGCCCTTGAGCCCATTCCATAGGCCACATCACTGTGTTTTGCTCTCATCATTCAGTCCATCTGAAATGCTTTTCTTCTCCTACATTGGCACTGGCCATTTTCAAGTCTCAGTTCACCAACTATCCATTTCTGGGAAAGCTTTGCGGTAAGAGAGAATAGGGAAATTGTGTTTGGTTCTGCAGGTGTTCACAGGGAACTGATGGTTCAGTACAAAGTCCAGACAGCCAGAGACAAAGCCCACACATCCTCTCCAGGGTGCAAACTCAGGCTTGATTCTCGAGATGTCCACATTTATCAGTGGGTCCAACTGAACCTGAAACTTAATCTCTTCCTAGCCTCTAGCTGTGCTTTTTAATCTTTTTATTACTAGTATCAGATACCAGCTCTCACTACATGGTTCAGACTCATAGTGATCCTCTTGTCTCAGCCTCCCCAGCGCTGGGGTTGCGAGCATGCACCACCATTTCTGGTTTTGGGCCCTGCACACCACTACACAGCATGCAGTACCTGGGATTGAACTTGGGTGCCTGCGCTTGCCAGGCAGGCAGTTAGGCCACTGAGCTATCTCCCCAGCCCTAGAGATGCTTTTTAAACAACAAGCAGTGGGTAAAAATTGCTTGGGTCATAGGATGAGACAAACCTGGATCAAACTGTGTAATCTCCTTTGGAAATACATTGAGTCTATCAGTCATTAAGTATTAGTATGCCAAAATGTGAACAAACAGGTCTGGGGAGATAGCTCAGTGGAATAAGTGCTTGCCTAGCAAGCACAAGGTCCTAGTTCAATCCCTGGTACGATCAAAAGCAAAAACAAAAACCACAAACGCACACACACACACACACACACACACACACAAATAAGGAACTTAAATAGTGCATATGATTCTGCTCATTATTTCATTAAGTTAACAAATATACTCCAGTGAGCATGAAATGCACTTTAGAATTTGTCGTTACACAAAACCATGTTTATCACACATCGCTGAAACACTCAAGGATTTCCAAGGTAATTTTGACTATGAACAATACCTTTCTTACTCATTGCCTTTGAAATCCTAAGCCCTGGATGAAGTACTGCTCTTCTCTACTGGCTAAATGAACTTGGGAAGTCTCCCATCTCCCTGAGCTTTGATTTTCTCATCCTTTAACACGGTTAGGAGTGTGGAAAATGATATTTTCTAGGGATGTCTTTACATCTCCCATGTCTGGTTCATTTTCTGTTTCCATAATAGAATACCACAGACTAGGTAATTTGTAAGGAAAGTCGATTCATTTAATTTACAATTTGGGAGGTGGAGGATTCCAGGAGCTTGCTATCTTCTCACTGCATTGGAGAATAAAACCCCAAGCAAATGTATATGAAAAACAGTGCAAGAGTTTGTTTTTGATTTTTTTTTTCTGTTTTTTGGAAAGGGTCTACAGGGTGTTCAGGGTCTCACTACTAGATCAAACTCGTAGTGATCTGCCTGTTTACAGCCTCCCAAGAGCTGGGATTACAGGTGCACGCCACCATGCCCAGTCTCAATTGCTGTCTCAGTGCGCCCTCAGTGTGGGGCTGGCACTGAAGGCCCAGGGATGAAACTCCAGCTGCTGTGCCTGCTTTAATCCACTGAGCTATTTGGCCTGCCCTAAGAGTTTGCTTTTATAACAACTTACTCTCTAAAGAACAAACTTGTTTCTCTGATAATGGTATCAGTCCATGCCTTCTGGCTCCACCCTAGGGGCCTGGTCACCTCTTAGACTCTACCTCCTAAAACTGTTACACTGGTAATTAACATTCTACCAAAGAACTTCTAGAAGACACATTCGAACCCTAGCACCCATGTTCCATGGTCTCTTACTATTTATGGGTGGGATTTATATCCCTTCTGCTGGGGTAGAGATGAGATTGTGACTTGTTTGTAATGAACACAGTACAGTTAAAGACAGGGTATGGCCTCAGAGATAGGTTGCAAAAGGCAGCTGGGCTCCCAGTTGTTTGTTTATTTTGGGAGGGAATGAGGAGAGAGGGCTGGGCCTCTACTTAAAGGACATAATGGCCCTGAGGCCACCGTGCTTTGAGGAAGCCAGGTGACAGAAAGGATAACCTAATGGTGCTCCCATCCCAGCGGAGAGATGGTGTGGACTGCTGGATGTGCGACTGGAGTTGCCCCGGATGATTCTAGCTTACAGTGGTTGAGTCTCCAGCCTTTGGATTTTCCATCTGAGGCCACAGATACCAGGAAGCAGAGAGAGAGCCATGATCTTGTCTCTTTTATGATCTTTTGTAAGTCCCACATTATCCATGCTCATAGTAAAACTGTTCTGGGCCACTAAGTCTTGGGACAGTTTTTAAAGTAGCAATGGAAACTGAATCAAGAGTTTTCTGAGGATTGAACAAATAATATACTTGATGAATGAGGTACAAAGCTTATGCTTAGCAAATGGTCACTGCCAGCATCCTGGCATTTGATTTCTATTCTAGTAGCTTTAGATCAGTCACTCTTTCTGGGTCTAGTTTTTCTTTAGAAATACCTGCCTAAGTATCTCAGAGGTTTACTGTGAGCATCAAATACAATAATGGATGTGAAAGTGTTTTACACATTGTAATGCTTTCTACAGATCAAAGCCATTCCTGTACTTACATTTTTTCTGTCCTTTAAGGGTTCAGGTAGCAAAGTATCTAATAAACCTTTAGGAGCAGGTAGTGTACAAAATCCAAACACTGAATGACCCCAGCCCAAGGACTTCTATTTATTTCCTGTTAGAATAATTAATTCCAATCATTTTTCTAAGAAGTCTTTAATTAGTCATCTACTATAAGCATAAAACTGTTTAGTGTTACTGCTTTCTGAAAAAATTAGAATAATCAGTCCAGCCATTAAAGAAGATCCTGTTATATTTAGAAGAACAAAACATGGGTGGAATCGGAGCTTTTTATGAGTTTATGTTTTCAGAGCTCCTTTAAAGGAAAAAAGGAGCAAAAAGACAACAAATATGGTTTCAGAATCTCCAATGTGTCAGACACTTGGGCAACGTGTACGTATAATGTCTCACTCAAGCCTCGCAATGATGCTACAAGATGATTTATACATTGGCCACCTTGACAAATGAGGAGAGAGACTTTTGGAAAAATTATGTATCTTGCTCAATGTCATAGAAGGATTACATTTGCATGAAAATCTAGGTCATAAGACAGTCTACAATTTTGCTACCTCTAAGTAAGTTTTTCTGCATCAAGGAATTATTCCTCTGCCCAATCTGCCAAAACAATTCCTGCTTCAATATTTGCATACTTAGATAACAACTTTTGTGTTCAACTAATTTGCTTCTGAAATCTCATGTTAAAATAATTAACAGCATCTATTTTTTAAAGTCTTTTTTCTCCCTTAATCTCTCAGCAGTCCTGCAGGGAAGGCGTTGCACTCTACTCAGGATCTCACAGATAATAAGAAGGCAAAAGATTGTTTGCTTTGCTGCTGGGCTCTAACAGGTAGTATTTCCTTGGTGGAATGTTGGGAAAAAAACCCTTAAGACATCATGGAAAATTTTATAAAGGTTTGCTATCACGTTCAGGGTATCTTTAAGTAATGACATCATCCCACCATTAACTTTATCTCGTGACACCTTATATTTTGTGAAAATCTGTGGCTATAAATCCATTTTATAAATATCTCCTGGGTAGTTTCAATTATTTGGGGTTAACTTCCTCTTAGCTCAGGTGAAGTGGTTACTACTTCTTCCTTATAGTGTGGGTGGCAGAGTTATCCCCAATCATAAGAGAAAAAGCAACTCTGTATTCTCTCTTTCTTTTGTTAGTCTTGTAGTGTAGATACTATGTTCAATTTACTGAACAGACATCTTTTAAAGCAGAAATTGTTTTAATTCATCGAAGTCCATTTTGAAACTATTAGTTTAGTGAAAATTAAATAATATAACTCATAGATCCACGTGATGAGGATCATGTTAAATGACAAATCTGATAACACCCCAAAAGCCTAAGAAAGAATAAATGGGGATCACCCACACTCTTCAATTCCTGTTCCCCTCTCAAGATATCCCAGGCATGTTATAAAGTGTGGAGTTGTCTAATTTACATATGCATACCAATATAGCAGTAGCACTTGGCTTATTAAACTCTGGTGAAATTTTCTTTCTTTTTTAGATTTAAAACCTAAATAGAATGTCTTGCTGGACATAAATCTATACATGTGAAAAATCTGCATAGAACCATACATGCACATGTACAAGTGCATATAAATACTGGGGAGATCTAAACAAGCTCTGTGGCTCATTTTAATTTTAATTTCCTTGTTTTGATATCAGATAATAGTTATATAAAATGTTATCATTGGAAAAAACTAGGTGAAAGGTACAATGAGGCTTGTTTTCCTTTTGCTCTATGCAACCTCTTGTGAGTCTACAATTGTTCCAAAAATTATATAAACAAAAGATTTCTCTTTCTGGACTCCCACAGTATTGCTTGCTACACCTCCAGGAAACTGAGTCCTGATGGAAGTCGTAGTCCTAGCTCACTATGAGGCATGGGGCAGGCACTTTCCTCTCTTTGGGCTAGTTTCACTCACCACTCACCTGTGCAATGGACAGCTGGACCCAAAAGCCCCACTCAGTTAGCAAATTCCGGAATTGTATAGGCACAGTCTGGAGCAGAGGGGTACGAGTCTCACTGATGATGGGACTGTGTGAGTTTGGCAATGCCCTGTTCTGCTCATTCCAGCTCTTAGACATGCAGTCCTGGAACCTGGAAAATGCATTCAGAGCTGTGCACCTCTTCCTCCAGGGTCCTGCACAGGCTTTTGCACTAAGCAAACTCCAAAAAGCTTGAAAATATTTTTGTCAGACATCTTGAGTAAAGCATCAGTGAGCAAAGCTCTCAAAATCTACTTGGGCCACATGCTAGCGATTCCCTGCTCTTTTGCTCAATCCTAGCAGCAGAGGAAAAATACCCTTGTGTGGCCAACTTGGATGAGAAGGGGATTTGAAGTAAGATTCAGAGTCTGCAGAAATGTGTAAATGTCACCCTGACACTGCAAAACGAAAATTGATTCTTCTCCAATGTAATTGAAAGTTCACCCCTGGAGAAAGTCGGATGGTGGCAGGGAGGTGAAGCTTGGTCTTTGCTTTTTCACATCCAGTCATAAGACTTGAACACTGGCAACTGATTAGCTGGGAATATGTATTTATCTAGGATACGGGAGCCATGATATGGGTAGCCAAGACTCTGCAGAATTTTAAGCTATGTGCTTTCCTTTGATCCTATTTTTAATTTGTTATATCAATAGCCATATTCTAACGAAAAGATTACTACAAAAGTTTGCTTACTGTAGCAGTGTTGAAAATCTGGAAACAAAAGTAATACCCATCATTAGGGGATTAGTTAAATTATGCCAGTCATTTTCAAATTTGAATAATGAATCAATAAATTTAGGCAGAATTATATAAAGATGGCATCTTTTATTTTGCACAATAAACTTTACAAAATGCTAATAATCACTAACGCTACTATCCCATCAAAAATAAAAGATGTCCCATCAAAATAAAGGCAGTTCTACCAGCAAAAGGACCATTGCAAACATGTAAGCATACGAGGAGAAAAGATGTTCTTTAGTGGAACAAATGGTGAATTTGGGGGGGGGGGGCGGGGGAACCAGGGACTGAACTCAAGCCCTGTGCTTGCCAGAGAAGCGCTTATTCCACTGAGCCATCTCCCCAGCTCCCAAATGGTGAAATTTGAATAAGGCATGTAGATTATCATTAATGTTGTATCAGTGTTAATATTCTGGTTTTGATAATTGTTTTGTGGTTTTATTAAGAAAACATTATAGTTTTCAGGAAATACTAAGTATTTAGTGGTAAAAGGCCATAATGTCTACCGTACATTCAGAAGAAGTTCAGAGTAAAGGAAGCCTGTGTTCATAAATGGTCTACAGATTGAGATTATCTCATAAAAGAAAGTTAAAAATGTATGTGTTTCTTTTTTTTTATAATGAGACACAATGTTGTTGAGGATGCTATGCTGGAATTTCTATGGGAATGAGTTAAGTTTTGCAGCACAACTTAGTTTACATCATCCAACTAGTTCTAGCTCTTTTATTAAACTCACAAAATCACTTTGAAAGTGCTGCATTGAAGAAATGGAAGCAACATTTGAGACTGTGTCCTTTAATGTCCTTTAATCTAATCCTTTAGATTCTTGACACAATACATGAAGTAAAAGAAAGGCTGCTGATCATGGCCACCTCCTGCTCTGCCTTTACCCAAGAGCCCACAGCTAGGATGGTGGCAGAAGGCCTGATGCTCAGCTTCACTGTGCCACCTCGATTGTCTAGGAAGCCACCAAGGAGCTCAGTAAAGCGTATGCTCCCGGGTGTGTCTGGGGACATCACAGAGGTGGGACCTTGGTGTGTCCCTTGGCCCTTCCCCTCTGGCACTGCTCTCTCCCTTCCTTTATCTTCCAGCTGTCATGAACCAAGCAGCTTGACTTGCCCACACCTTTCCACCATGTTATTTCTACCTTAGAGCCAGTGACTAAGACCAGACTCTCCAAAACCATGAGTCAAATTAAACTTCTCCCCCTTGAAAGTGTGGGTGTCAGATGGTGACAGTGCGAATGCTGACCAATAGAATGATTGCGTTTCAGAGTAGCAGGGGATTTGCTGTTGCGAGTCCACACACACAGATGGCTGAATCCTTATCTCTCAATGTGAAACAACAAGTTTCTACAGACTGGGCCATTTGCTAACAGACAATGTAGTACACATGCATAAAGTGGAATCTATTGGGCTCTAAGTGAGTGGATGAATGGGTATCTGCTGGCTGTGGAGTCACAAGCTAATTATCATACCTTCACTCTCCTTCCTATGCTGTACAGTATCTAATGAGTCAAGATTAATCATCCTAAAATATTCCCTGGATTTTACCTATAAACTTCAAAACAGAAAAAAGATTACAAAGTCTTACAAAATCTAGACCCAACTGTTTTTCTAAGTTATTTATCTCTCACTGTCTCCTGAGTGAAGCTCCACCCCAACAGGCTGTTCATGGCCTCCTGAATGCAGTTTATGCAGTTCTACCATAGGTGGTCTCTTGTGTTAAGTCCTGTTGCATTCCGTCTTCAGGGAAGTTACGGTGGTTTAGATGTGGTTTGAATGAATCCCCTTCACCTTGTTGGAATTTGAATCCGTTTGTGGGGTGTTAAGAGCTTGTAAATTTAATCTGACTAAGATGTTTAGAGGTGGGGCCTTTGAGAGATGATTAGGCTTCCAAAAGGTCATTAGCAAGGAGGCCTGTTGGTTGCATAACAGCGGCATGAAGAAGTGGGAGAGAGACCAGAACAGAAGCAGCACCTGTGATACCCCGCGCTGCTTAGGAACTCTGCCAGGGAGCAGCCACCCCCACATGTGGCCTGTTGAGTACCCAAAACTGTGAACGAGCTACATAACTTTTCTTTATAAAGCAATCCAGGTTCAAGTATTTTGTTATAACCTTTAAAAACAGACCAAAGCACAGATATATCCAGAATATAAATTTGAACCCAAATATAATGCTAAATTCCTATTTAAAACGTGTGGCTAAGGAGGGGGACACAGCTCCATAGTTGAGCACTTGGCATACCCATGGGAGGTGCTGGAGTCAACCTCCAGCACTAGAAAACTTATTTGTGGTTTGTAAATAATTTTTCTCCATTTTAATAACATATTTTGTTCTAAAAGAATAAAGCACAGATGTTGGAATTTTAAGCAATTTGATTGGAATATAGATACATATTAAGGCAGAAAAATGATAATTCATAACATTTTAGTATTCTTTCCTGGTCATTTCATTCACTTCAGAGTCACTCCATTCACTTCTAATTAAAATTACCTACATAATTGTAATAGAATGAAGGATCAGCCCTTCTCACGTGTCTGATTCATAGTTTTTTGACAGGTAAGTTCAATACTCAGCTCTCCTCACCTCTTTCTCATCTTCCTTTTGGCTCATCTACAGAGGGCTCATGTGTTAAGAGACATGAGTTCTCCATGCCAATGAGAAGGACACTATTCTGTTCATGGTGAAATACCTGAGGAAAAAGGGAAGTAACTGCTCTGAGCCTCATAGTGATGGTGTTTGGTCTCTATGTACCCGAAGGAGCATGTTTGTCTTTCCCAATAAATACAAAAGGTGTGAATAGAACCTAAGCCGAGTCTGGAATCAATTTCTCCTCCACTCTAGCCACACTCATTGGCAGCGATCCCATAGTGTCCTACTTTGTATTATATGGCTGTGTGTCTTGTTTAAGGCACTGCCAAGGAGCTGTAAAATCAACTTTCATCCACCTTTGTGTTTTTCTCAGTAGTAAGTACTGAATATATAGCTTCTACTGAATATAAATCTTCTGGAAGATTTTTAGTAATGTTTTATTCAATAAATAACAGCAAGAAAATATCTGTAATAAAATAATCTGGTCAACTTTTTTGCTGGTATCATTGTTTCATTACAAAAACTATCCATAGTAGCAAAATTTTATGAATAACTTACCTGAACAGTGATATTAAAATAGGCTCAAATGTTATTTCCTGTAGTGTCTCTCATGACTACCATACATGATATTAAAAGTTTCCTTTCTCCAATATCTCATGGCACCTTGATATTGTACATGGTTACTACTAGATATTGTATATAATCATGTGTTTATATAACTATATTGGCTCATATAGGGAATATTGCTTTTTATTAAGAACAAAAATCTATCCTCTCTTCAGCTTTATACCTTTAGCTTCTACAATTCATACTAACACATTCAAAAATAATTTTTGAATGAATACAAATGGCTTTAAAAAATGAAATGCATTATTAGTTTGAGAATATCTTTAAGTACATATATAGAAAGAATTTTGCTAAGACAGAGTATCTGTGAAATTCAAGAGTAACTTTTTTTTTTGGTTGACATTACTGGCCATTTGTTCAATCATCCAAATAGCTTTGTATGCTGTTGGTATGAATCCAGAATTAATTTCCTCAAGCATTTGCTTGCATCTTACCTTATATTTCAGAAGCCTTTGTTTTCATTGGCCATTTTTAAGCCAAGAATTAAGCTCCAAATTCTTACTATCAGCTTTTGAGACCTTATGCAGATACCCCATGGAACTAAATGTATAACCCACCAGGCTCCTCAAATCACAAGTCATGCCATTTGGGTAAAGAAAGCTAAGAATCATCATCAGGAAGAATCAATCAACCCATCTCTCCCAATCTGAACTTGATTGGTACACCAAATGTCATGTACTAGTGACATTTTCAGCACCGGTTTCCATTTCACTAGTTCTGTAGAAAAGTAAATCTTAATTTAGATCAAGTAGAGGAGTAGGCAGAATTTATCAGGGAAATGAATGGACGAATTATGATGTGATCTCTATCTTCAAATACCTGGAAGGCTGAATTTGGATGTGGGTCCCTGAACATGAGGATCTCTATGAATAAAATAGAACAAGTGAAAATGATCAAGACATAGCTTGACCCACTATAAGAGAAACTTTCTCCACAATGGAACAGTTTACAAATGGATTAGGTTGCCCCAGAAGCTAGTGAATCACAGTCAGTGAGAAGATGGTAACCGCTGCAATCTGAATCAATTTTTAGAAAATATTTATCAGGCACCTTGGAGAAGCCAGACATTGTTTAAAGCATTGAAAATACAGGATGTAAGATACAATGATCACTGATATTCCAAGGATTTGTTGAGCAATGGAGGAAGATAGTCAAATGGACAAATGACAAATGTGACAAATACTCCAGAAGAGGTGGAAGTAATACACAATGAGAACACAAAAAAGAAAATAATTAACTTTTTTAAGGTACCAAAAGTATCAGAAAATAAGGCATTTCAGTTGGATCTCAAAAAATGACTTGGACAGTGGACAATATTGAAAATATTTACACTTTTGAGGGAGTGCATAAGGAGGACCCATGCAAGACATCTAGTTGGAAAACTGGACTAATTAAATTTTCAGTTTCTTTTATCCTAAAAATTCTATCTGTCTATTGATTGGAGTCTAATTATTTCCTAAACGCCATGTTTCCCTCCTAGGAATGTGGAACAATCAGGTCAGAAATGTTTGCTTGTTGATGCCCTAAAGATACACACTCACTGAGGAGACTGTGGCATTTTTATCTAAGAGGAGATAGATAGCCTTTTCTGAACATGGAGGATCCTCAAGACAGCATGCTTTGGTGAGTGTGTAACTTCACCCTCGGTGACTCTCCCACATTCTTCATTGGCCCAGCAGCCCAATTCCTGGTAAGTGGCATGAGGGTATGCTTCATCCTGTTGAACTCATCATTCAGTATTTGTAAGATTCGAGTCTGAAGTGTCCTTACAGTGTCTTCTGCTCTCCAACCCATAGACAGAGCCTTGACAGCTCCAAGAGTCTCCTGTGAGCAGTACTTATTCCTGGACTATAATTCATTTCAGCTCCATTTGACAGGCGCTTATAGGCAAACAACACTTGACCTCTTTGTAGATGCAAAAGGCTGTTGGTGGTTATTTATTTTTTAACACCAACCATAGTCTTCTTGGTTAACCACTAAGAGAATGACTGGAGAAGAAGGTTGAAAATTTTCTTTGAATTTCCACAGTGTTTTTGTTTTGCTTTTGCTGATTATTTTCTCCTGCCTTTTTTCTACCTCTGGCAGCAAATCTTGGACACCTAAGCTGCAAAGTTGATCATATTTGTTAACTTTATATCTCTCATTAGCAAAACTGATATTAAAGCAATTGATTATGGGAATCCTGGAGTGACTGTCATTAAATCACCAACATGCAGGACTTGAAAAGGGAAGGAGTATGGTTCAAGCTGAGATTCTCTTAATATGTTTTCTCAAACTATTTTTGTCATTTGTTTCAATAAAACATTTCTGTACCCATATTCTCAAAAAATTCATGTGAACTAATGTACATAATAATTTCGTTTGGAATTTTCCCAACTTGAAACTGCTCAAATGTCTGTTAATTGGTGAATGAGTAAAGAAACTAGAAAATTCACACAACAACACACTTATCTCCAGCCTTAAAAGGAAATTTTATACATCTATAAAATATTATGATATACATATATATATATATATCTACATATGTAGATATCATATGAATTTCAAATGGATTATGCTGAGTAAAAGAAACCATACTCAACAAGTCATCTACTCTATAGTTCCATTTATATGAATTTTAGGAAAAGCCAAAACGTAGATTTGAATAATGATCACTGGAGAACAGAGACTGGGGGTGAGTGCAGCACAGGGGACATTGTTTCAGCTGATATAACTTCTCCAGACTTCTGAATGTGGTACCAGCTACCTGACCCTCTATTCATTTGTCAAAACCCACAGAATTCAGGGCCAAACAGAAGTTAAATTTACTGTAAGTAAGTAAGTCTGATTTAAGACAACAAAGAAAGCACAGTCTCTTTGTTGTAATGAACTGGCTCTTGTAACCCACCCCCTACACCCATCACAGCCATTCACATGCTTTTTGAGCCATCAACTTCTGGCTTGTTTTCCACTTTCTATGTTCTGAGCTTCTGTCTATTGCTTGCTGCTGACCCCTCAGCCAGCTCCAAGTGTCCGCAGCCCACCCTCTCCTGAGGTCACTTCCTCCGGGGCAGGAACCTTTCCTGCTTGCTCCTGCAAGGAGAGCCTCAGAATCCTCACTTGTCATTCACAAATGACAATTGCCACTTGTGCCCTTGGAACTCTTGTGTTCTTATCTCCTGTTCAAGGATCAAGCCTGTCACATTCCTTTTTAAAAATCTTTATTTTTTATTTAAAACAACAACGATTCATTGCATACTAAATTAAATAACATGTTTTTGGGGAAAAAAAAAACAACTATCTTCCAAACCAAAATGTGTTCTATAGTAAGAAGAGTGATACTATTTTATATTTTTGCAAAAACTCTTCAAAGTCTGGCCTCACTGGGGACAGCTGAACTCTCTTAGCAGTGGCTGTGGTATTCATGCTGCTGCAATATCACATGTCATGGTCCTATGGCCTCCTAATGGAGACACAAAGCTCCATTGTATCTTCGTGATAAAATAAGTATGAAAGAAGCAAGTACTATGCAAGTAATACTAAGAAAATATAGGGTAGGCGAGAGAGCTCAGCTGTCTAAAGTGCTTGTGTAGGCAAGATTAGGCAGGCACAGGGGACAACAGTTCGAGCCCCAGCTCGACAAGATGTACCAGCCCCGCCCTCAGGGTGGGCTGAGCCTGCCAAAAAAAAAAAAAGAAAGAAAAAAATACATTATGACATTAATTAAAATTAGTCCATAGGGTTCCAGAGACTCAGAGTTCCCAGATGACAGAGACCTGCTACTCCAGGTCATCCCTACATTTCACCTTACTTGTTATTTTTTTTATTATTAATAATAAACTTTACATTTAAGAGCACTTTTAGGCTCAAGGAATTTGGGCAGAAATTAGGGAGGTCTCGTGCACTGAACTTCCTGCCCATGCCCAGCTCCCCTGCTGTGGCTATTTGTGTCACAGTGGAATGTACGTGGAGCAGTGGGCCTGTGTGGTGCCTCTTTAGCACCCAATAGACCGCATCAGGGTTCAGGCTTGGTGTAGCGTGTTCTGTGAGTTTTCACAATGATATAATGACACATTCACATCATAGGACCAAACTAGACAGTTTTCCTGCCCTGAAACCCTCTGTGTTCTTCCTTTTCTCTTTCCTCCCCACCAAGTCTGAAAACCATGGCTCCTTTGCTTTCCACATAATTTTGTCTTTTCCAGAATGTTACAGACTTAAAATCATAGGTAGACACCTTTTGCAGATTGGTTTATTTTATTGGTACTGTACATTTAGGTTTCCTCCATAGACTTTTATAGTTTGATACCATTTCTTTTTAGCACCCAATGTTCTGTTTTCGGGATGTACCACGATTTATTTATTTGTTTATCTACTGTGAAAGATATCTTTGTTATTTCCACATTTTGGAAGTTATGCGTAAAGCTTCTGTAAACATTTGTGTGCAAATTTTGTGCAGACAGAATTTTTCAGTATATTTGGATAAATACCAAAGAGCATCATACCATTTTGCATTCTAATGAGCTTTAATAAATGCAAGTCTCTCCTGGTGCAGCATTTGCCATGTTCAGTGTCCTGGATTTTGGCCACTCTAATAAGCATGAGATGGCATCCTATTGTCATTTTGATCAGCAATTCCCTAGTGATGCAAGATGTTGAGTATTTTTTCTTAAGTTTACTTTGCTACCTGTATATCTGCTTAGACAGGATGCCTGTTTAGGTCTTTTGCCATATTTGAATCAGATTGTTAATTTTTTTATTGTCAAGTTTTAAATGTTCTTTGTATGTTTTCAATAACAATCCTTTATCCAACGTGGATTTTGCAAATATTTTCTCCTAGTCTATGTCTTGGTTTTTCATTGTTTTTCCAGGGCAGAACTCTTTTGTATTTTAATGAAACCCAGTTTATCAACTATTCCTTTTTAGAATCATGCCTTTGTTATTGTAAATGAAAAGTTATCATTGGATCCAACATCATCTAGCTTTCTTTCATAGACTATCTTTAAGGAATTTTATATTTTTGTATTCTAAATTTAGGATTATGACTTATTTTGAGTTAAATTTTGTGAAGGGTATATTCAGTGCCTAGATCTGATTTCAGCACCACTTGTTATAAAAAGCATCCTTACTGCATTTTGCCCCTATGTCAACAATCAGTTGAGTGTATTCATGTGGGTTTATTCCTGGGCATTCCAATGATCTGTTTGGATTTTTTTTGCCAAAATTATACTGTCTTAATACATTACAGGTTTACAGTAAGTTTTGAAGTTTGACATTGTTGATCTGCCAACTATCTTCTCCTTTATTGTTGAATTGATTATTCTGAGTATTGTTTTCCTGTCTATGTGGCCTTTATGATAAATTTTTCAATATTAACACATAGTATTTTGGTTGGAGTTGCATTGAATCTATAAATCAAGTTTGGAAGATCTGACTTCACAATATTGAGTTTTCTTAACATGAGCATATATATATAT